>NW_027478813.1:0-300000 GCF_051014685.1 Ptiloglossa arizonensis | reverse complement strand
AAAATTTGCATGTACTCTTTAAATGTTCGATTCATTTCTTTAATTTATTCTTTAAATTGAATTAATCTATTCTTTATAATAACTTCAATAAAATTAATCCCTATAATTATTATAGAACTCGTATTAAAATTTAATAATGAAATTTATTTTATTTGCCTAATTAATGTAATTATTGCCCCTATCATTTGCTTAAACAAAAAAATCAATCATAATAATTATAGGATATTCATCTGTTATACAAACATCTATTATAGATATTTTATTAATAATTAACAAAAATACATTTTTAACATATTTCATTTTATATTCAATAATTTCTTTAATTTTAATTTTTATATTTAAAATAATAAAGGTTAACTCTTCTTCCTTATTTAATATATTAACCTCTAATAAAAGAAAAATTATTTTATACTCAATAATTATTATGGACACAAATTTCCCACCTATAGCACTCTTTATACTGAAATAAATCGTCCTAGAAACATTAATAAATTCAAGAATAAAATTTACCGTGGAAGGTTTAATTTTACATTTATTCGAAAGATGAAACATACAAAAGATTGTACAAAAGTATTTATTTATTTTATCGCACGGTAGGGAATATCATACAAATGGAAATACTTATCTCTGATGTCGGTAAAATGTACTTGTCGCGCCATCTATTTGTGGAAATTAGAACAATCCCTCGACAAACTTGAGCGTTTCTCCGCCAGGTGTTTTCACCCCTTAAGTGTAGTTTAACCCTTTCTCCAATAGATGGCAACCCATGTAATTTCCACGTTACAGGGATTTGTAATTGCGGGTTCAGAATATGTTTGCATACATACAAACTATAATTCCGATATGTAGAGAAATATTCATTTATTTTATCCCACGGCTTCTTCGATCGTATTTGTTCGATCTAACCAAATATTTCAAGAAATTGATGGCTTTTTATACGGAAACATTGTCAAAAATTGTTTAATCTACGGTCCAACGACAGTTGTTAATAATTATGATAAATAGATGTCAAGATATTGCGAAGTCTGCGAATCCGAACGGTTTCAGTGAATATTTGTTCATTTCAGCGATTGTTATTAACATTTACGCATGTTCCCTATATTGATCGAACAATGTGCATCTTATTTATGAATTAAAAATGATCGATTCGCCTATAGCAATTGATTTTGATCGAACTTCAAAGTAAAGAGATGTTTGTTAAAGTTTTAATACATGGAAAGTAATAATTGTCTATGAGATATATCAATTTAACATTTGATTAATACATGAAGAATCGAAATTTTTGGTAAAATAAGATAATAAAAAATAATTATTATAAATAAATAATTAGATCTATTTTCGATTCTGTGTAAATTATTATATACAGTAAATTGTATTAATAAAATTCTTCTGGAGGCTAAAGAGATTAAAAAACATATTAAATATGTATTTAGAGTATTAGTGTATAATTTAACTACAGCTCAAATGATTTATAATAGAAATTATAACTATTATAATCATTTAATCGAAACTGAGAAACGGAGAAACGGAGAAACGGAGAAACGAAGAAACGAAGGAAGAAACGGAGAAACGAAGAAAGAAACGGAGAAACGAAGAAAGAAACGGAGAAACGAAGAAAGAAACGGAGAAACGAAGATTTAAATGGAGAAACGAAGAAATAAACGGAGAAACGAAGAAAGAAACAGAGAAACGAAGAAAGAAACGGAGAAACGGAGAAATAAATGGAGAAACGAAGAAAGAAACGGAGAAACGAAGAAAGAAACGGAGAAACGAAGAAAGAAACGGAGATACGAAGAAAGTAACGGAGAAACTCAGAAAGAAACGAAGAAACGGAGAAAGAAACGGAGAAACGAACAAAGAAACGGAGAAACGGAGAAATAAATGGCGAAACGAAGAATTAAACGGAGAAACGAAGATACGGAGAAACGAAGAAAGGAACGGAGAAACGAAGAAAGAAACGGAGTAACGAAGAAAGAAACGAAGAAACGAAGAAAGAAACGGAGAAACGAACAAAGAAACGGAGAAACGAAGAAAGAAACGGAGAAACGAAGAAAGAAACGGAGAAACGAAGAAAGAAACGGAGAAACGGAGAAATAAATGGAGAAACGAAGAAATAAACGGAGAAACGAAGAAAGAAACGGAGAAACGAAGACAGAAACGGAGAAACGAACAAAGAAACGGAGAAACGAACAAAGAAACGGAGAAACGAACAAAGAAACGGAGAAACGGAGAAATAAATGGAGAAACGAAGAAATAAACGGAGAAACGAAGAAAGAAACGGAGAAACGAAGAAAGAAACGGAGAAACGAAGAAAGAAACGGAGAAACGAGGAAAGAAACGAAGAAACGAAGACAGAAACGGAGAAACGAACATAGAAACGGAGAAACGAACAAAGAAACGGAGAAACGAACAAAGAAATGGAGAAATAAATGGCGAAACGAAGAATTAAACGGAGAAACGAACAAAGAAACGGAGAAACGAACAAAGAAACGGAGAAACGAACAAAGAAATGGAGAAATAAATGGCGAAACGAAGAATTAAACGGAGAAACGAAGATACGGAGAAACGAAGAATGGACCGGAGAAACGAAGAAAGAAACGGGGTAACGAAGAAAGAAACGAAGAAAGAAACGGAGATCGGAGAAATAAATGGAGAAACGAAGAAAGAAACGGAGAAACGAAGAAAGAAACGGAGTAACGAAGAAAGAAACGGGGAAACGAAGAAAGAAACGGAGAAACGAAGAAAGAAACGGAGTAACGAAGAAAGAAACGAAGAAACGGAGAAAGAAACGGAGAAACGAACAAAGAAACGGAGAAACGAAGAAAGAAACGGAGAAACGAAGAAAGAAACGGAGAAACGAAGAAAGAAACGGAGAAACGAAGAAAGAAACGGAGTAACGAAGAAAGAAACGGAGAAACGAAGAAAGAAACGGAGTAACGAAGAAAGAAACGGAGAAACGGAGAAATAAATGGAGAAACGAAGAAATAAACGGAGAAACGAAGAAAGAAACGGAGAAAGAAACGGAGATCGGAGAAATAAATGGAGAAACGAAGAAATAAACCGAGAAACGGAGAAACGGAGAAACCGAGAAACGGAGAAACCGAGAGACGGAGAAACGGAGAAACCGAGAAACGGAGATACGGAGAAACGGAGAAACGGAGAAACGGAGAAACCGAGAAACGGAGAAACGGAGAAACCGAGAAACGGAGAAACCGAGAGACGGAGAAACGGAGAAACCGAGAAACGGAGATACGGAGAAACGGAGAAACGGAGAAACGGAGAAACGGAGAAACCGAGAAACGGAGAAACCTAGAAACCGAGAAACGGAGAAACCGAGAAACGGAGAAACGGGGAAACGGAGAAACCGAGAAACCGAGAAACGGAGAAACGGAGAAACCGAGAAACGGAGAAACGGGGAAACCGAGAAACGGAGAACCGTTTCTCCGTTTCTTTGTTCGTTTCTCCGTTTCTTTGTTCGTTTCTCCATTTATTTCTCCATTTCTCCGTTTCTTTGTACGTTTCACCGTTTCTTTGTTCGTTTCTCCGTTTCTTTCTTCGTTTCTCCGTTTCTTTGTTCGTTTCTCCGTTTCTTTGTTCGTTTCTCCGTTTCTTTCTTTGTTTCTCCGTTTCTTTGTTCGTTTCTCCATTTATTTCTCCGTTTCTCCGTTTCTTTCTTCGTTTCGCCGTTTCTTCGTTCGTTTCTCCGTTTCTTTCTTCGTTTCTCTGTTTCTTTGTTCGTTTCTCCGTTTCTTTCTCCGTTTCTCCGTTTCTTTCTTCGTTTGTCCGTTTCTTTGTTCGTTTCTCTGTTTGTTTCTTCGTTTCTCCATTTATTTCTCCGTTTCTCCGTTTCTATGTTTGTTTCTCCGTTTCTTCGTTCGTTTCTCCGTTTCTTTCTTCGTTTCTCTGTTTCTTTGTTCGTTTCTCCATTTATTTCTCCGTTTCTCCGTTTCCTTGTTCGTTTTTCCGTTTCTTCGTTCGTTACTCCGTTTCTTTCTTCGTTTCTCCGTTTATTTCATCGTTTCTCCATTTATTTCTACGTTTCTCCGTTTCTTTCTTCATTTCTCCGTTTCATTCTTGGTTTCTGCGTTTCTTGCTTCATTTCTCCGTTTCTTTCTTCGTTTCTCCGTTTATTTCATCGTTTCTCCATTTATTTCACCGATTCTCCGTTTCTTTCTTCGTTTCTCCGTTTCTTTCTTCGTTTCTCCGTTTCTTTCTTCGTTTCTCCGTTTCTTTCGTTGTTTCTCCGTTTCTTTCTTCGTTTCTCCGTTTATTTCTTCGTTTCTCCGTTTCTTTCTTCATTCTCCGTTTCTTTCTTCGTTTCTCCGTTTCTTTGTTCGTTTCTCCGTTTCTTTCTTCGTTTCTCCGTTTCTTTGTTCGTTTCACCGTTTCATTCTTCGTTTCTCCGTTTCTTTCTTCGTTTCTCCATTTCTTTCTTCGTTTCTCCATTTATTTCTCCGTTTCTCCGTTTCTTTCTTCGTTTCTCCGTTTCTTTCTTCGTTTCTCCGTTTCTTTGTTCGTTTCTCCGTTTCTTTGTTCGTTTCTCCGTTTCTTTGTTCGTTTCTCCGTTTCTTTGTTCGTTTCTCCGTTTCTTTCATCGTTACTCCGTTTCTTTCTTTGTTTCTCCGATTCTTTCTCCGTTTCTCCGTTTCTTTCTTCGTTTCTACGTTTCTTTCTTCGTTTCTCCGTTTCTTTGTTCGTTTCTCCGTTTCTTTGCTCGATTCTCCGTTTCTTTGTTCGTTTCTCCGTTTTTTTTTTCGTTTCTCCGTTTCTTTGCTCGTTTGTCCGTTTCTTCCTCCGTTTCTCGGTTTATTTCTTCGTTTCTCCATTTATTTCTCCGTTTCTACGTTTCTTTCTTCGTTTCTCCGTTTCTTTGTACGTTTCTCCGTTTCTTTCTTCGTTCCTCCGTTTCTTTCTTCGTTTCTCCGTTTCTTTCTCCGTTTCTCAGTTTATTTCGTCGTTTCTCCGTTTCTTTGTTCGTTTCTCCGTTTCTTTCTCCGTTTCTCGGTTTATTTCTTCGTTTCTCCATTTATTACTCCGTTTCTTTCTTCGTTTCTTCGTTTCTTTATTCGTTACTCCGCTTCTTTCTTCGTTTCTCGGTTTCTTTCTTCGTTTCTTCGTTTCTTTCTTCGTTACCTCGTTCCTTTCTTCGTTTCACCGTTTCATTCTTCGTTTCTCCGTTTCTTTCTTCGTTTCTCCATTTCTTTCTTCGTTTCTCAGATTCTTTCTTCGTTTCTCCGTTTATTTCTTCGTTGCTCCGTTTCTTTACTCGTTTCTCCGTTTCTTTGTTCGTTTCTCCGTTTCTTTCTCCGTTTCTCGGTTTATATCTTCGTTTCTCCATTTATTTCTCCGTTTCTCCGTTTCTTTCTTCGTTTCTCCGTTTCTTTCTTCGTTTCTCCGTTTCTTTGTTCGTTTCTCCGTTTCTTTGTTCGTTTCTCCGTTTCTTTCATCGTTACTCCGTTTCTTTCTTTGTTTCTCCGTTTCTTTCTCCGTTTCTCCGTTTCTTTCTTCGTTTCTCCGTTTCTTTCTTCGTTTCTCCGTTTCTTTGTTCGTTTCTCCGTTTCTTTGCTCGATTCTCCGTTTCTTTGTTCGTTTCTCCGTTTCTTTTTTCGTTTCACCGTTTCTTTGCTCGTTTGTCCGTTTCTTCCTCCGTTTCTCGGTTTATTTCTTCGTTTCTCCATTTATTTCTCCGATTCTCCGTTTCTTTCTTCGTTTCTTCGTTTGTTTCTTCGTTACTCCGTTTATTTCTTCGTTTCTCCGTTTCGTTCTTCGTTTCTCCGTTTATTTCTTCGTTTCTCCGTTTCTTCGTTTCTTTCTTCGTTTCTCCGTTTCTTTCTTCTTTTTCTCCGTTTCTTTCTCAGTTTCTCCGTTTCTTCGTTCGTTTCTCCGTTTCTTTCTTCGTATCTCCGTTTCTTTCTTCGCTTCTCCGTTTCTTTCTTCGTTACTCCGTTTCTTTCTTCGTTTCTCCGTTTCTTTCTTCGTTTCTCCGTTTCTTTGTTCGTTTCTCCGTTTATTTCTTCGTTTCTCCAATTATTTCTCCGTTTCTCCGTTTCTTTCTTCGTTTCTCCGTTTCTTTCTTCGTTTCTCCGTTTCTTTCTTCGTTTCTCCGTTTCTTTGTTCGTTTCTCCGTTTATTTCTTCGTTTCTCCATTTATTTCTCCGTTTCTCCGTTTCTTTCTTCGCTTCTCCGTTTCTTTGTTCGTTTCTCCATTTCTTTCTTCGTTTCTCCGTTTCTTTCTTCGTTTCTCCGTTTCTTTCTCCCTTTCTCCGTTTCTTTCTACGTTTCTCCGTTTCTTTGCTCGTTTCTCCGTTTCTTTCTTCGTTTCTTTCTTCGTTTCTTTCATCGTTACTCCGTTTCTTTCTTTGTTTCTCCGTTTCTTTCTCCGTTTCTCCGTTTCTTTCTTCGTTTCTCCGTTTCTTTCTTCGTTTCTCCGTTTCTTTGTTTGCTTCTCCGTTTCTTTGTTCGTTTCTCCGTTTCTTTGTTCGTTTCTCCGTTTCTTTCTCCGTTTCTCGGTTTATTTCTTCGTTTCTCCATTTATTTCCCGGTTCTCCGTTTCTTTCTTCGTTTCTTTCTCCGTTACTCCGTTTCTTTCTTCGTTTCTCTGTTTCTTTCTTCGTTTCTCCGTTTCTTTCTTCGTTTCTCCGTTTCTTTCTTCGTTTCTCCGTTTCATTCTTCGTTTCTTCGTTTCTTTCTTCCTTTCTCCGCTTCTTCCTTCGTTTCATCGTTTCTCCGTTTCTCCGTTTCTCCGTTTCGATTAAATGATTATAATATTTATAGTTTCTATTATAAATCATTTGATCTATAGTTAAATTAGACACTAATTCTCTAAATACATATGTAATATATTTTTTAATTTCTTTAGGCTCCCGAAGAATTTTATTTATACTATTTACTATATATAATAATTTACACAGAATCGGAAATAAACCTAATTATTTATTTATAATAATTATTTTTTTTCACTTATCTTAAAAATTGGGATGTACTCTTTAAATGTTCGATTCATTTCTTTAATTTATTCATTAAATTGAATTAATCAATTCTTTATAATCACTTTAATAAAGTTAATCCCTATAATTATTATAGAACTCATATTAAAATTTAATAATGAAATTAATTTTATTTGCCTAATTAATGTAATTATTGCCCCTATCATTTGCTTAAACAAAAAAATCAATCATAATAGTTATAGGATATTCATCTGTTATACAAACATCTATTATAGTTATTTTGTTAATAATTAACAAAAATACATTTTTAACATATTTCATTTTATATTCAATAATTCCTTTAATTTTAATTTTTATATTTAAAATAATAAAGATTAACTCTTCTTCCTTATTTAATATATTAACCTGTAATAAAAGAAAAATTATTTTATACTCAATAATTGTTATGTACACAAATTTCCCACCTATAGCACTCTTTATACTGAAATAAATCGTCCTAGAAACATTAATAAATTCAAGAATAAAATTTACCGTGGAAGGTTTAATTTTACATTTATTCGAAAGATGAAACATACAAAAGATTGTACAAAAGTATTTATTTATTTTATCGCACGGTAGGGAATATCATACAAATGGAAATACTAAATCTCTGATGTCGGTAAAATGTACTTGTCGCGCCATCTATTTGTGGAAATTAGAACAATTCCTCGACAAACTTGAGCGTTTCTCCGCCAGGTGTTTTCACCCCTTAAGTGTAGTTTAACCCTTTCTCCAATAGATGGCAACCCATGTAATTTCCACGTTACAGGGATTTGTAATTGCGGGTTCAGAATATGTTTGCATACATACAAACTATAATTCCGATATGTAGAGAAATATTCATTTATTTTATCCCACGGCTTCTTCGATCGTATTTGTTAGATCTAACCAAATATTTCAAGAAATTGATGGCTTTTTATACGGAAACATTGTCAAAAATTGTTTAATCTACGGTCCAACGACAGTTGTTAATAGTTATGATAAATAGATGTCAAGATATTGCGAAGTCTGCGAAGGCGAACGGTTTCAGTGAATGTTTGTTCATTTCAGCGATTGTTATTAACATTTACGCATGTTCCCTATATTGAACGAACAATGTGCATCTTATTTATGCATTAAAAATGATTGATTTGCCTCTAGCAATTGATTTTGATCGAACTTCAAAGTAAAGAGATGTTGGTTAAAGTTTTAAAACATGGAAAGTAATAATTGTCTATGAGATATATCAATTTAACATTTGACTAATACATGAAGAATTGAAATTTTTGGTAAAATAAGTGAATAAAAAATAATTATTATAAATAAATAATTAGATTTGTTTCCGATTCTGTGTAAATTATTATATACAGTAAATAGTATAAATATAATTCTTATGGAGGCTAAAGAGATTAAAAAATATATTAAATATGTATTTAGAGTGTTAGTGTATAAATTAACTACAGCTCAAATGATTTATAATAGAAATTATAACTATTATAATCATTTAATCGAAACGGAGAAACAGAGAAACGGAGAAACGATGAAACGAAGGAAGAAACGGAGAAACGAAGAAAGAAACGGAGAAATGAAGAAAGAAACGACGAAACGAAGAAACGAACAAAGAAACGAAGACACGGAGAAATAAATGGAGAAACGAACAAAGAAATGGAGAAACGGAGAAATAAATGGAGAAACGAAGAAATAAACGGAGAATCGAAGAAAGAAACGGAGGAACGAAGAAAGAAACGGAGAAACGATGAAAGAAACGGAGAAGCAAAGAAAGAAACGAAGAAACGAAGAAAGAAACGGAGAAACGAAGAAAGAAACGGAGAATCGGAAAAATAAATGGAGAAACGAACAAAAAACGGTGAAACCGAGAGACGGAGAAACAGAGAAACAGAGAAACGGAGAAACGGAGAAACGGAGAATCGGAGAAACGGAGAAACCGAGAAACGGAGAAACCGAGAATCGGGGAAACCGAGAAACGGAGAAACCGAGAAACGGAGAAACGCAGAAACCGAGAAACGGAGAAACGGAGAAACGGAGAAACCGTGAAACGGAGAAACCGAGAAACAGAGAAACGGAGAAACGGAGAAACGGAGAAACGGAGAAACCGAGAAACGGAGAAACGGAGAAACCGAGAAACGGAGAAACGGAGAAACGGAGAAACGGAGAAACCGAGAAACGGAGAAACGGAGAAACGGAGAAACGGAGAAACGGAGAAACGGAGAAAAGGAGAAACGGAGAAACGGAGAAACCAAGAAACGGAGAAACCGAGAAACGGAGAAACGGGGAAACCGAGAAACGGTGAAACAGAGAAACCGAGAAACGGAGAAACGGAGAAACCGAGAAACGGAGAAACGGAGAAACGGAGAAACCGTGAAACGGAGAAACCGAGAAACGGAGAAACGGAGAAACGGAGAAACGGCGAAACGGAGAAACGGAGAAACCTAGAAACGGAGAAACGGAGAAACCGAGAAACGGAGAAACGGAGAAACCGAGAAACGGAGAAACGGAGAAACGGAGAAACCAAGAATCGGAGAAACCGAGAAACGGAGAAACGGAGAAACCGAGAAACGGAGAAACGGGGAAACCGAGAAACGGAGAAACGGAGAAACGGAGAAACCGAGAAACGTAGAACCGGAGAAACGCTTCTCCGTTTCTTTGTTCGTTTCTCCGTTTCTTTCTTCGTTTCTCCGTTTCTTTGTTCGTTTCTCCGTTTCTTTCTCCGTTTCTCGGTTTATTTCTTCGTTTCTCCATTTATTTCTCCGATTCTCTGTTTCTTTCTTCGTTTCTCAGTTTCTTCTTCGTTTCTCCGTTTCTTTCTTCGTTTATCCGTTTCTTTCTTCGTTTCTCCGTTTCTTTCTTCGTTTCTCCGTTTCTTTAATCGTTTCTTCGTTTCTCCGTTTCTTTCTTCGTTTCTCCGTTTATATCTTCGTTTCTCCATTTATTTCTCCGTTTCTTTCTTCGTTTCTCCGTTTATTTCTTCGTTTCTCCATTTATTTCTGCGTTTCTCCGTTTCTTTCTTCGTTTCTCCGTTTCTTTGTTGGTTTCTCCGTTTCTTTGTTCGATTCTCCGTTTCTTTCTTTGTTTCTCCGTTTCTTTCTCCGTTTCTCCGGTTCTTTCTTCGTTTCTCCGTTTCTTTGTTCGTTTCTCCGTTTCTTTGTTCGTTTCTCCGTTTCTTTGTTCGTTTCTCCGTTTCTTTGTTCGTTTCTCCGTTCCTTTGTTCGTTTCTCCATTTGTTTCTCTGTTTCTCGGTTTACTTCTTCGTTTCTCCATTTATTTCTCCGATTCTCCGTTTCTTTCTTCGTTTATTCGTTTCGTTCTTCGTTACTCCGTTTCTTTGTTCGTTTCTCCTTTATTTCTTCGTTTCTCCGTTTCTTTCGTCGTTTCTCCGTTTCCTTGTTCGTTTCTCCGTTTCTTTCTTCGTTTCTCCGTTTCTTTCTTCGTTTCTCCGTTTCTTTCTTCGTTTCTCCGTTTCTTTGTTCGTTTCTCCGTTTATTTCTTCGTTTCTCCATTTATTTCTCCGTTTCTCCGTTTCTTTCTTCGCTTCTCCGTTTCTTTGTTCGTTTCTCCATTTCTTTCTTCGTTTCTCCGTTTCTTTCTTCGTTTCTCCGTTTCTTTCTCCCTTTCTCCGTTTCTTTCTACGTTTCTCCGTTTCTTTGCTCGTTTCTCCGTTTCTTTCTTCGTTTCTTTCTTCGTTTCTTTCATCGTTACTCCGTTTCTTTCTTTGTTTCTCCGTTTCTTTCTCCGTTTCTCCGTTTCTTTCTTCGTTTCTCCGTTTCTTTCTTCGTTTCTCCGTTTCTTTGTTCGCTTCTCCGTTTCTTTGTTCGTTTCTCCGTTTCTTTGTTCGTTTCTCCGTTTCTTTCTCCGTTTCTCGGTTTATTTCTTCGTTTCTCCATTTATTTCCCGGTTCTCCGTTTCTTTCTTCGTTTCTTTCTCCGTTACTCCGTTTCTTTCTTCGTTTCTCTGTTTCTTTCTTCGTTTCTCCGTTTCTTTCTTCGTTTCTCCGTTTCTTTCTTCGTTTCTCCGTTTCATTCTTCGTTTCTTCGTTTCTTTCTTCGTTTCTCCGCTTCTTCCTTCGTTTCATCGTTTCTCCGTTTCTCCGTTTCTCCGTTTCGATTAAATGATTATAATATTTATAGTTTCTATTATAAATCATTTGATCTATAGTTAAATTAGACACTAATTCTCTAAATACATATGTAATATATTTTTTAATTTCTTTAGGCTCCCGAAGAATTTTATTTATACTATTTACTATATATAATAATTTACACAGAATCGGAAATAAACCTAATTATTTATTTATAATAATTATTTTTTTTCACTTATCTTAAAAATTGGGATGTACTCTTTAAATGTTCGATTCATTTCTTTAATTTATTCATTAAATTGAATTAATCTATTCTTTATAATCACTTTAATAAAGTTAATCCCTATAATTATTATAGAACTCATATTAAAATTTAATAATGAAATTAATTTTATTTGCCTAATTAATGTAATTATTGCCCCTATCATTTGCTTAAACAAAAAAATCAATCATAATAGTTATAGGATATTCATCTGTTATACAAACATCTATTATAGTTATTTTGTTAATAATTAACAAAAATACATTTTTAACATATTTCATTTTATATTCAATAATTCCTTTAATTTTAATTTTTATATTTAAAATAATAAAGATTAACTCTTCTTCCTTATTTAATATATTAACCTGTAATAAAAGAAAAATTATTTTATACTCAATAATTGTTATGTACACAAATTTCCCACCTATAGCACTCTTTATACTGAAATAAATCGTCCTAGAAACATTAATAAATTCAAGATTAAAATTTACCGTGGAAGGTTTAATTTTACATTTATTCGAAAGATGAAACATACAAAAGATTGTACAAAAGTATTTATTTATTTTATCGCACGGTAGGGAATATCATACAAATGGAAATACTTATCTCTGATGTCGGTAAAATGTACTTGTCGCGCCATCTATTTGTGGAAATTAGAACAATTCCTCGACAAACTTGAGCGTTTCTCCGCCAGGTGTTTTCACCCCTTAAGTGTAGTTTAACCCTTTCTCCAATAGATGGCAACCCATGTAATTTCCACGTTACAGGGATTTGTAATTGCGGGTTCAGAATATGTTTGCATACATACAAACTATAATTCCGATATGTAGAGAAATATTCATTTATTTTATCCCACGGCTTCTTCGATCGTATTTGTTCGATCTAACCAAATATTTCAAGAAATTGATGGCTTTTGATACCGAAACATTGTCAAAAATTGTTTAATCTACGGTCCAACGACGGTTGTTTATGATTATGATAAATAAATGTCAAGATATTGCGAAGTCTGCGAAGGCGAACGGTTTCAGTGAATGTTTGTTCATTTCAGCGATTATTATTAACATTTACGCATGTTCCCTAAATTGATCGAACAATGTGCATCTTATTTATGTATTGCAATTAATTAAGAACTTATCGAAATTGATTTTGATCGAGACTCCACGTTAAAACGTGTTTCGTAAAGTTTTAAAGCACGGAAAGTAACAATTGTTCATTAGATACACAAATTTAACATTTGTTTAATTCTTATAACTTACACAATACGCGCAGAAGTGGTATTTTTTAAACAAAAGTGCCAAAATTCAATTAACCGCTTTTTTAGATAGAAAAATCACCGCGATAAATACATGTGAATCGATAATCGATACGTGTAGCCTTGAGAATGTCAGTTGGATCTCAAGGAAAAATTCCTTCGCGAACAAGGAATATTTCAACGAAATGATATTTTAAGCCATTATTTATACTAGGATATTGTTAATAATTGTCTAATGTATGATCCTACGACGGTTGTTAATAATTACGATAAACAAACATCAAGATATTGCGATATCTTCGAGGGCGAATGGTTTCGGTGAATGTTTGTTCATTTCAGCGATTGTTATTAACATTTACGCATGTTCCCAATATTAATCGAACAATGTGCATCTTATTTATGCATTAAAAATGATTGATTCGCCTCTGGTAATTGATTTTGATCGAACTTCAAAGTAAAGACATGTTTCTTAAAGTATTAAAACATGGAAAGTAATAATTGTCTGAGATATATCAATTTAACATTTGATTAATACATGAAGAATCGAAATTTTTGGTAAAATAAGTGAATAAAAAATAATTATTATAAATAAATAATTAGATTTATTTCCGATTCTGTGTAAATTATTAAACACAGTAAAAAGTATAAATAAAATTCTTCTGGAGGCTAAAGAGATTAAAAAATATATTAAATATGTATTTAGAGTATTAGTGTATAATTTAACTATAGCTCAAATGATTTACAATAGAAATTATAACTATTATAATCATTTAATCGAAACGGAGAAACAGAGAAACGGAGAAACGGAGAAACGGAGAAACGGAGAAACGGAGAAACGAAGAAACGAAGGAAGAAACGGAGAAACGAAGAAAGAAACGGAGAAACGAAGAAAGAAACGGACAAACGTAGAAAGAAACGGGGAAACGAAGAAAGAAACGCAGAAACAAAGAAATAAATGGAAAAACGAAGAAATAAACGGAGAAACGAAGAAAGGAGCGGAGAAACGAACAAAGAAACGGAGAAACAGGAGAAATAAATGGAGAAACGAAGAAACAAACAGAGAAGCGAACAAAGAAACAGACAAACGAAGAAAGAAACGGAGAAACGGAGAAAGAAACGGAGAAACGAAAAAACAAACAGAGAAACGAACAAAGAAACGGAGAAACGAAGAAAGAAACGGAGAAACGGAGAAATAAATGGAGAAACGAAGAAATAAGCGAAGAAACGAACAAAGAAACGGAGAAACGAACAAAGAAACGGAGAAATGAACAAAGAAACGGAGAAACGAACAAAGAAACGGAGAAACGAACAAAGAAACGAAGAAACGAACAAAGAAACGGAGAAACGAACAAAGAAACGGAGAAACGAACAAAGAAACGAAGAAACGAACAAAGAAACGGAGAAACGAACAAAGGAATAGAGAAACGAACAAAGAAACGGAGAATCGAACAAAGAAACGGAGAAACGAACAAAGAAACGGAGAAACGAAGAAAGAAACCGGAAACGAAGAAAGAAACGGAGAAACGAACAAAGAAACGGAGAAACGAATAAAGAAACCGGAAACGAAGAAAGTAACGGAGAAACGAAGAAAGAAACGGAGAAACGAAGAAAGAAACGGTGAAACGAACAAAGAAACGAAGAAACGGAGAAACGAACAAAGAAACGGAGAAACGGAGAAATAAATGGAGAAACGAAGAAATAAACGGAGAAACGAAGAAAGGAACGGAGAAACGAACAAAGAAACGGAGAAACGAGCAAAGAAACGGAGAAACGGAGAAAGAATCGGAGAAACGATGAAAGAAAGGGGGAAACAAAGAAAGAAACGAAGAAAGAAACGGAGAAACGAAGAAACGAAGGAAGAAACGGAGAAACGAAGAGAGAAACGGAGAAAAGAAGAAAGAAACGGAGAAACGAAGAAAGAAACGGAGAAACGAAGAAATAAACGGAGAAACGAAGAAAGGAACGGAGAAACGAACAAAGAAACGCAGAAACGAGCAAAGAAACGGAGAAACGGAGAAAGAATCGGAGAAACGATGAAAGAAAGGGAGAAACAAAGAAAGAAACGAAGAAAGAAACGGAGAAACGAAGAAACGAAGGAAGAAACGGAGAAACGAAGAGAGAAACGGAGAAAAGAAGAAAGAAACGGAGAAACGAAGAAAGAAACGGAGAAACGAAGAAATAAACGGAGAAACGAAGAAAGGAACGGAGAAACGAACAAAGAAACGGAGAAACGAGCAAAGAAACGAAGAAACGAACAAAGAAACGGAGAAACGAACAAAGAAATAGAGAAACGAACAAAGAAACGGAGAATCGAACAAAGAAACGGAGAAACGAACAAAGAAACGGGGAAACGAAGAAAGAAACGGGAAACGAAGAAAGAAACGGAGAAACTAAGAGAGAAACGGAGAAAAGAAGAAAGAAACGGAGAAACGAAGAAAGAAACGGAGAAACGAACAAAGAAACGGAGAAACGAACAAAGTAACCGAGAAACGAAAAAAAAAACAAAGAAACGGAGAAACGAGCAAAGGAACGGAGAAACGAACAAAGAAACGAAGAAACGGTGAAACGAACAAAGAAACGAAGAAACGGAGAAACGGAGAAACCGAGAAACGGAGAAACGGAGAAACGGAGAAACCGAGAATCGGAGAAACCGAGAAACGGTGAAGCGGGGAAAACGAGAAACGGAGAAACGGAGAAACGGAGAAACGGAAAAACGGAGAAACGGAGAAACGGAGGAACGAAGAAACGAAGGAAGAAACGGAGAAACGAAGAAAGAAACGGAGAAACGAAGAAAGAAACGGAGAAACGAAGAAAGAAACGGAGAAACGAAGAAAGAAACGGAGAAACGAAGAAATTAATTGAGAAACGAAGAAATAAACGGAGAAACGAAAAATGAAACGGAGAAACGAAGAAAGAAACGGAGAATCGGAGAAATAAATGGAGAAATGAAGAAATAAACGGAGAAACGAACAAAGAAACGGAGAAAGGAAGAAAGAAACGGGGAACGAAGAAAGAAACGGAGAAACGAAGAAAGAAACGGAGAAACGAAGAAAGAAACGGAGAAACGACGAAAGAAACGGAGAAACGAAGAAATAAACGGAGAAACGAAAAATGAAACGGAGAAACGAAGAAAGAAACGGAGAATCGGAGAAATAAATGGAGAAATGAAGAAATAAACGGAGGAACGAAGAAAGAAACGGAGAAACGAAGAAAGAAACGGAGAAACGAAGAAAGAAACGGAGAAACGAAGAAAGAAACGGCGAAACGGAGAAATAAATGGAGAAACGAAGAAACAAACAGAGAAACGAACAAAGAAACGGACAAACGAAGAATGAAACGGAGAAACGGAGAAAGAAACGGAGAAACGAACAAAGAAACGGAGAAACGATGAAAGAAACGGAGAAACGAAGAAAGAAACGAAGAAACGAAGAAAGAAACGGAGAAACGAACAAAGAAACGGAGAAACGAAGAAATAAATTGAGAAACGAAGAAATAAACGGAGAAACGAAAAATGAAACGGAGAAACGAAGAAAGAAACGGAGAATCGGAGAAATAAATGGAGAAATGAAGAAATAAACGGAGAAACGAACAAAGAAACGGAGAAAGGAAGAAAGAAACGGGGAACGAAGAAAGAAACGGTGAAACAGAGAAATAAATAGAGAAACGAAGAAAGGAACGGAGAAACGAACAAAGAAACGGAGAAACGATGAAAAAAACGGAGAAACGAAGAAAGAAACGAAGAAACGAAGAAAGAAACGGAGAAACGAACAAAGAAACGGAGAAACGAACAAAGAAACGGAGAAACGAACAATGAAACGGAGAAACGAACAAAGAAACGGAGAAACGACCAAAAAACGGAGAAACGGAGAAACGAAGAAAGAAACGGAGAAACGGAGAAGTAAATGGAGAAACGAAGAAATAAACGGAGAAACGAAGAAAGGAACGGAGAAACGAACAAAGAAACGGAGAAACGGAGAAACGGACAAAGAAACGGAGAAACGGAGAAATAAATGGAGAAACGAACAAATAAACGGAGAAACGAAGAAAGAAACGGAGAATCGGAGAAATAAATGCAGAAATGAAGAAATAAACGGAGAAACGGAGAAATAAATGGAGAAACGAACAAATAAACGGAGAAACGAAGAAAGAAACGGAGAATCGGAGAAATAAATGGAGAAATGAAGAAATAAACGGAGAAACGAACAAAGAAACGGAGAAACAAAGAAAGAAACGGAGAAACGAACAAAGAAACGAAGAAACGAAGAAAGAAACGGAGAAACGAAGAAAGAAACGGAGAATCGGAGAAATAAATGGAGAAGCGAACGAAAAACGGTGAAACGGAGAAACGGAGAAACCGAGAAACGGAGAAACCGAGCGACGGAGAAACGGAGAAACCGAGAAACGGAGAAACGGAGATACGGAGAAACGGAGAAACGGAGAAACGGAGAAACGGAGAAACGGAGAAACGGAGAAATGGAGAAACCGAGAAACGGAGAAACGGAGAAACCGAGAAACGGAGAAACCGAGAAACGGAGAAACGGAGATTCGTTTCTCCGTTTCTTTGTTCGTTTCTCCGTTTCTTTGTTCGTTTCTCCGTTTCCTTCTTCGTTTCTCCGTTTCTTTGTTCGTTTCTCCGTTTCTTTGTTCGTTTCTCCGTTTCTTTCTTCGTTTCTCCGTTTCTTTGTTCGTTTCTCCGTTTCTTTGTTCGTTTCTCCGTTTCTTTCTTCGTTTCTCCGTTTCTTTCTTCGTTTCCCCGTTTCTTTCCCCGTTTCTCGGTTTATTTCTTCGTTTCTCCATTTATTTCTCCGTTTCTCCGTTTCTTTCTTCCTTTCTCCGTTTCTTTGTTCGTTTCTCCGTTTCTTTGTTCGTTTCTCCGTTTCTTTCTTCGTTTCTCCGTTTCTTTGTTCGTTTCTCCGTTTCTTTGTTCGTTTCTCCGTTTCTTTGTTCGTTTCTCCGTTTCTTTCTCCGTTTCTCGGTTTATTTCTTCGTTTCTCCATTTATTTCTCCGATTCTCTGTTTCTCAGTTTCTTCTTCGTTTCTCCGTTTCTTTCTTCGTTTATCCGTTTCTTTCTTCGTTTCTCCGTTTCTTTCTTCGTTTCTCCGTTTCTTTAATCGTTTCTTCGTTTCTCCGTTTCTTTCTTCGTTTCTCCGTTTATATCTTCGTTTCTCCATTTATTTCTCCGTTTCTTTGTTCGTTTCTCCGTTTATTTCTTCGTTTCTCTATTTATTTCTCCGATTCTTTCTTCGTTTCTCCGTATCTTTGTTCGTTTCTCCGTTTCTACGTTTCTTTCTTCGTTTCTCCGTTTCTTTAAATGTTCGATTCATTTCTTTAATTTATTCATTAAATTGAATTAATCTATTCTTTATAATAACTTTAATAAAATTAATCCCTACAATTATTATAGAACTCATATTAAAATTTAATAATAAAATTTATTTTATTTGCCTAATTAATGTAATTATTGTCCCTATCATTTGCTTAAACAAAAAAATCAATCATAATAATTACAGGATATTCATCTGTTATACAAACATCTATTATAGTTATTTTATTAATAATTAACAAAAACACATTTTTAACATATTTCATTTTATATTCAATAATTTCTTTAATTTTAATTTTTATATTTAAAATGATAAAGATTAACTCTTCTTCCTTATTTAATATATTAACCTCTAATAAAAGAAAAACTATTTTATACTCAATAATTATTATGTACACAAATTTCCCAACTATAGCACTCTTTATACTGAAATAAATCGTCCTAGAAACATTTATAAATTCAAGAATAAAACTTACCGTGGAAGGTTTAATTTTACATTTATTCGAAGGATGAAACATACAAAAGTTTGTACAAAATATTTATTTATTTTATCGCACGGTAGGGAATATCATACAAATGGACATACTTATCTCTAATGTCGGTAAATTGTACTTGCTGCGCCATCTATTTGTGGAAATTAGAACAATTCCTCGACAAACTTGAGCGTTCCTCCGCCAGGTGTTTTCTCCCCTTAAGTGTAGTTTAACCCTTCCTCCAATAGATGGCAACCCATGTTATTACCACGTTACAGTGATTTGTAATTGCGGGTTCAGAATATTTTTGCATACATACAAACTATAATTCCGATATGTAGAGAAATATTCATTTATTTTATCCCACGGCTTCTTCGATCGTATTTGTTCGATCTAACCAAATATTTCAAGAAATTGATGGCTTTTTATACCGAAACATTGTCAAAAATTGTTTAATCTACGGTCCAACGACGGTTGTTAATAATTATGATAAATAAATGTCAAGGTATTGCGAAGTCTGCGAAGGCGAACGGTTTCGTTGAATGTTTGTTCATTTCAGCGATTGTTATTAACATTTACGCATGTTCCCTATATTGAGCGAACAATGTGCATCTTATTTATGTATTGCAATTAATTAAGAAACTTATCGAAATTGATTTTGATCGAGACTCCACGTTAAAACGTGTTTCGTAAAGCTTTAAAGCACGGAAAGTAACAATTGTTCATTAGATACACAAATTTAACATTTGTTTAATTCTTATAAATTACACAATACGCGCAGAAGTGGTATTTTTTACACAAAAGTGCCAAAATTCAATTAATCGCTTTTTTAGATAGAAAAATCACCGCGATAAATACTTGTGAATCGATAATCGATACGTGTAGCCTTGAGAATGTCAGTTGGATCTCAAGGAAAAATTCCTTCGCGAACAAGGAATATTTCAACGAAATGATATTTTAAGCCATTATTTTTACTAGGACATTGTTAATAATTGTCTAGTGTATGATCCTACGACGGTTGTTAATAATTACGATAAACAAACATCAAGATATTGCGAAATCTTCGAGGGCGAATGGTTTCGGTGAATGTTTGTTCATTTCAGCGATTGTTATTAACATTTACGCATGTTCCCTATATTGATCGAACAATGTGCATGTTATTTATGCATTAAAAATGATTGATTCGCCTCTAGCAATTGATTTTGATCGAACCTCAAAGTAAAGAGATGTTCCTCAAAGTTTTAAAACATGGAAAGTAATAATTGTCTATGAGATATATCAATTTAATATTTGATTAATACATGAAGAATGGAAATTTTTGGTAAAATAAGTGAATAAAAAACAATTATTATAAATAAATAAGTAGATTTATTTCCGATTCTGTGTAAATTATTATATACAGTAAATAGTATAAATAAAATTCTTCTGGAGGCTAAAGAGATTAAAAAATATATTAAATATGTATTTAGAGTATTAGTGCATAATTTAACTATAGCTCAAATGATTTATAATAGAAATTATAACTATTCTAATCATTTAATCGAAACGCAGAAACGGAGAAACGGAGAAACGGAGAAACGGAGGAACGAAGAAACGAAGGAAGTAACGGAGAAACGAAGAAAGAAACGGAGAAACGAAGAAAGAAACGGAGAAACGAAGAAAGAAACGGAGAAACGAAGAAAGAAACGGAGAAACGAAGAAATTAATTGAGAAACGAAGAAATAAACGGAGAAACGAAAAATGAAACGGAGAAACGAAGAAAGAAACGGAGAATCGGAGAAATAAATGGAGAAATGAAGAAATAAACGGAGAAACGAACAAAGAAACGGAGAAAGGAAGAAAGAAACGGGGAACGAAGAAAGAAACGGAGAAACGAAGAAAGAAACGGAGAAACGAAGAAAGAAACGGAGAAACGACGAAAGAAACGGAGAAACGAAGAATGAAACGGAGAAACGAAGAAAGAAACGGAGAAACGAAGAAAGGAGCGGTGAAACGAACAAATAAACGGAGAAATGAAGAATGAAACGGAGAAACGAAGAAAGAAACGGAGAAACGGAGAAATAAATGGAGAAACGAAGAAACAAACGGAGAAACGAAGAAAGAAACGGAGGAACGAAGAAAGAAACGGAGAAACGAAGAAAGAAATGGAGAAACGAAGAAAGAAACGGAGAAACGAAGAAAGAAACGGCGAAACGGAGAAATAAATGGAGAAACGAAGAAACAAACAGAGAAACGAACAAAGAAACGGACAAACGAAGAATGAAACGGAGAAACGGAGAACGAAACGGAGAAACGAACAAAGAAACGGAGAAACGATGAAAGAAACGGAGAAACGAAGAAAGAAACGAAGAAACGAAGAAAGAAACGGAGAAACGAACAAAGAAACGGAGAAACGAACAAAGAAACGGAGAAACGAACAATGAAACGGAGAAACGAACAAAGAAACGGAGAAACGAAGAAAGAAACGGAGAAACGAAGAAAGAAACGGAGAAACGAAGAAAGAAACGGAGAAACGAAGAAATAAATTGAGAAACGAAGAAATAAACGGAGAAACGAAAAATGAAACGGAGAAACGAAGAAAGAAACGGAGAATCGGAGAAATAAATGGAGAAATGAAGAAATAAACGGAGAAACGAACAAAGAAACGGAGAAAGGAAGAAAGAAACGGGGAACGAAGAAAGAAACGGAGAAACGGAGAAATAAATGGAGAAACGAAGAAACAAACGGAGAAACGAAGAAAGTAACGGAGGAACGAAGAAAGAAACGGAGAAACGAAGAAAGAAACGGAGAAACGAAGAAAGAAACGGAGAAACGAAGAAAGAAACGGCGAAACGGAGAAATAAATGGAGAAACGAAGAAATAAACAGAGAAACGAACAAAGAAACGGACAAACGAAGAATGAAACGGAGAAACGGAGAAAGAAACGGAGAAACGAACAAAGAAACGGAGAAACGATGAAAAAAACGGAGAAACGAAGAAAGAAACGAAGAAACGAAGAAAGAAACGGAGAAACGAACAAAGAAACGGAGAAACGAACAAAGAAACGGAGAAACGAACAATGAAACGGAGAAACGAACAAAGAAACGGAGAAACGACCAAAAAACGGAGAAACGGAGAAACGAAGAAAGAAACGGAGAAACGGAGAAGTAAATGGAGAAACGAAGAAATAAACGGAGAAACGAAGAAAGGAACGGTGAAACGAACAAAGAAACGGAGAAACGGAGAAACGGACAAAGAAACGGAGAAACGGAGAAATATATGGAGAAACGAACAAATAAACGGAGAAACGAAGAAAGAAACGGAGAATCGGAGAAATAAATTGAGAAATGAAGAAATAAACGGAGAAACGGAGAAATAAATGGAGAAACGAACAAATAAACGGAGAAACGAAGAAAGAAACGGAGAATCGGAGAAATAAATGGAGAAATGAAGAAATAAACGGAGAAACGAACAAAGAAACGGAGAAACAAAGAAAGAAACGGAGAAACGAACAAAGAAACGAAGAAACGAAGAAAGAAACGGAGAAACGAAGAAAGAAACGGAGAATCGGAGAAATAAATGGAGAAGCGAACAAAAAACGGTGAAACGGAGAAACGGAGAAACCGAGAAACGGAGAAACCGAGCGACGGAGAAACGGAGAAACCGAGAAACGGAGAAACGGAGATACGGAGAAACGGAGAAACGGAGAAACGGAGAAACGGAGAAACGGAGAAACGGAGAAACGGAGAAATGGAGAAACCGAGAAACGGAGAAACGGAGAAACCGAGAAACGGAGAAACCGAGAAACGGAGAAACGGAGAAGCGGAGAAACGTTTCTTTGTTCGTTTCTCCGTTTCTTTGTTCGTTTCTCCGTTTCCTTCTTCGTTTCTCCGTTTCTTTGTTCGTTTCTCCGTTTCTTTGTTCGTTTCTCCGTTTCTTTCTTCGTTTCTCCGTTTCTTTGTTCGTTTCTCCGTTTCTTTGTTCGTTTCTCCGTTTCTTTCTTCGTTTCTCCGTTTCTTTCTTCGTTTCTCCGTTTCTTTCTCCGTTTCTCGGTTTATTTCTTCGTTTCTCCATTTATTTCTCCGTTTCTCCGTTTCTTTCTTCCTTTCTCCGTTTCTTTGTTCGTTTCTCCGTTTCTTTGTTCGTTTCTCCGTTTCTTTCTTCGTTTCTCCGTTTCTTTGTTCGTTTCTCCGTTTCTTTCTCCGTTTCTCGGTTTATTTCTTCGTTTCTCCATTTATTTCTCCGATTCTCCGTTTCTTTCTTCGTTTCTCAGTTTCTTTCTTCGTTTCTCCATTTCTTTCTTCGTTTCTCCGTTTCTTTCTTCGTTTCTCCGTTTCATTCTTGGTTTCTGCGTTTCTTTGTTCGTTTCTCTGTTTCTTTCTTCGTTTCTCCGTTTCTTTCTCCGTTTCTCGGTTTATTTCTTCATTTCTCCGTTTCTTTCTTCGTTTCTTCGTTTCTTTCTTCATTTCTCCGTTTCTTTCTTCGTTTCTCCGCTTCTTCCTTCGTTTCATCGTTTCTCCGTTTCTCTGTTTCTCCGTTTCGATTAAATGATTATAATATTTATAATTTCTATTATAAATCATTTGATCTATAGTTAAATTAGACAGTAATACTCTAAATACATATTTAATATATTTTTTAATTTCTTTGGCCTCCAGAAGAATTTTATTTATACTATTTACTATTTATAATAATTTACACAGAATCGGAAATAAATCTAATTATTTATTTATAATAATTTTTTTTTTTTCACTTATCTTAAAAATTGGAATGTACTCTTTAAATGTTCGATTCATTTCTTTAATTTATTCATTAAATTGAATTAATCTATTCTTTATAATCACTTTAATAAAATTAATCCCTATAATTATTATAGAACTCATATTGGAATTTAATAATGAAATTTATTTTATTTGCCTAATTAATGTAATTATTTCCCCTATCATTTGCTTAAACAAAAAAAATCAATCATAATAATTGTAGTATCGGATTTTCGGCGTCCGCTTAGGCTTGCTTCGAGCGTAGGCCTAAACAAGATAACGTGCGCGGTTGGACTCGAGTTGAAGTAAACATTTAGCGCCGATCGGCCCGCTAGTTTTCCTGGAAGGCACGAGTATCCTTTACAAAGGGTCTTGTGCTACGACCGAGCGTGAGAATGCATGGGGATGAAAGGAAATACATGTGGTTCGGAGAAAGTGAAGAGTGTTTAGAAAAGACGGGTGATTGGGATGGCCGAGCGTGGCCGAATGTCTGAAGTGAGAGAGACTGAGGATTGGAATGAAAGAGAATGAATGGGAATGACTATATAGAGCGCGAGAAGAACGTAGGAACACAGTATGGTACAGTATGATATAGTATGACAAAGTATGACGACGAGAGTATGTCCGAAGAGTGTGTCGCGGACGGTATGACTAAAAAGACGATAAGACGAGACAACTAAAAGACGTATCCAGCGAAACTAACCACTGACACTACATCTAACACTATCATCATTGTAATATATAATATTATTAAATATACTTTAATATACCACATCAGAGCAATAGTTATTTGGGGGCTCGTACGGGGATAAATTATTCAAAAGGATCTCTCCTCCAGAGATCCAAGTGATAAGAGGAGAGAACGAAACAACAATTTTGGGGGCTCGTCCGGGATGAATCAGACAGGTGCCGTTATGCAGGATAGTTTAGACGTAGTTCAGTGTGAAGGTGAAACGACGAGAGTTACAAGGATGAGCGGCAAGACACGACGAAAAAGTGCCAGTGGTGAAAATATGTGTGACAATTCTGAAGTTGCTAAAATGAAGTTGGTAGAACTTCGAGCAGAATTGAAAAGACGAAAATTAAGAATCACTGGAAATAAAGACGAATTACGACGACGCTTGCAAGCTGCCTTGACGCTAGAAGAAGAAAGTGAAGACGAAGATACGAGTGATGGTGACGAAGACGACGACGAAGAAGATGATGTGTTCAGAGTTGAAGAAGACGTTGACGACGGTGATAATGGAAGATCAGGACGTAATACACGCGGAAGGAGGAGACAGGTAAAATATGTACCTAGTTTTAAAGATGTTGAAGAGTCGCTGACAACGTTCAGCGGGGACGACAAGCGAAGCATTAAACTTTGGATCAGCGATTTTGAGGAAACTGCCGATATGTGCGAATGGACTGACATTCAAATGATAATATACGCCAAAAGACTTTTACGAGGTCCGGCAAAGCTGTTTGTTAATTACGAGAAATGTGGCCGAAGCTGGAAATGTTTGAAGACTGCTTTGAAATTGGAATTTGGTTATAAAGGCAGTAGCTACCAAATACAACAAGAGCTGACGCAAAGAAGGAAGCGTAATGACGAATCGTATCAAGAATACATCTATCAGATGCTTGACATAGCCTCTCGAGCAGACATGGAGACTGATGCTGTGATACGATACATAATCGACGGAATTCAAGACGAAGAGTATAACAAAGTCGTGTTGTACGGAGCCAGGAGCATTGGAGAGCTGAAGAAGAAATTCATAATCTACGAGGAAATGAAGAACAGCATTAGGACGAAGACGAAGCGCGTGGAAGATAAAGTGCAGAAACCAGTGCGTGCTGTAAATGCGGAGACGAAGCGCATGGATGATGAAGTGCAGAGACCAGTGCGTGTTGTAAATGCGAAGACGAAGCGATGTTTTAGTTGTGGATTGCCAAATCATGTGAGTGCGAATTGTCCAATGAAGGACAAAGGGGTAAAATGTTTCAAGTGCAACGAACACGGGCACGTTGCATCGAAGTGCCCGCAAAAGTTGAATGTGGAAAAGGAAGTTTGTAGTGTCGCACAGCTTCCTCGAGGAGAACTACACGAAAAGGTAAAGACAACGAAGCATGACTTAGTAACATTGATCGATACAAATAGCGATTTGTCTTTGATGCGGACGAATGAATGTGTGAAAATAAGCGCGGTTCGCGAAGTTTACAAAATAGATGTGCCGTATACCAAAGATTTTTCGAGTAGAAGTACTGTAGAAAATCCTGAGAGCGTATTGAATGCCGCGAGTAAGTTTGAGTTGTCCATTGACTGGGACAAAGGTCAGTTTGTGCAATCAAAGATCGAGTACGTAGGGCGCATGGTTAAGAATGATAGTGTGCGTCCGTCGGAACAGAAAACTGATGTCGTTGTGAGATTCTCGAAATCAGAGAGTGTTGAAGCCGTTAAAAATATTCTGGGTTCGATTAGTTGTTTTAGAATGTTTGTAAACCAGTACGCGATTATTCCAAGACCGTTAAAGAATTTATTACAGACGAACGTTAAATTAGAATTTGGTTTTAAAGGGGAACAAGCGCCGGTGCATTTGAGAATGGTATCGTCAAATGGGCCTGTGCCGGAGATTTGTAATGTATACGCCGATACGAAATCGAATAGAGATGCGTGCATGTGTGTGAACAAGGGTGAGCGGAGTGTGACCACACGACTGCGCGCAGTGCAGCAAAAAGACGTTGGACTAAAGAACATTGCCGAATTGGTGTGCCAAGGCAAAACGAATGATTGTTATGTGAAGGATGATTTATTGTTTGAAGTGACCAGTGAGCATAGGTTGATGAAACAGGACGCCTTCGTGAAGTGCACGTGGCCTTATGCCACGAAGACAACGAACGCCGCCGAAATTCTCAGTAGGCTGAGAAAAAGATCGATTGCATTGGGAAAGCCGAGGAGGATCATTACGGATCATGGTATTGTAAAAGCTGAAGGGCAGGTATCGCGGATTAACTTTATACCTCGGTTGACGAATTTGTTTGCGCCGAAACCGCGCGAATGGTGCAGGTACCTGGAGTGGGCCCAGCGATGTTTTAACGCTACGCCGTGTAGGAACTCAGGTAGGCTGCCGATTCAATTGCTGCTCGGAACGCACGTGAAGTTCAAAAGCGACCTGACGACCAGGGAAACAATTAAGAACGAATGGATAGCCGTAGTTAAAAAAGATCGAGACAAATTCAGACGACGAACAAAAGAAAACATGCAGAAGGTGCAGCAGACGTCCAGACGGAATTACGACGCAAAGACGAAGAGGGCGAAACGTTACGAGGAAGACGATCTCGTAGCTATCCGCAGGACACAGTTCGAACCAGGGATCAATGACCTCAGTAATAGTGACTCAAGTGTGAGTGACTGCGAAAGCGTAAGACATCTGAGGGCAGATGTCAAAGCAGGATGGCCGAGTGTAGTATCGGATTTTCGGCGTCCGCTTAGGCTTGCTTCGAGCGTAGGCCTAAACAAGATAACGTGCGCGGTTGGACTCGAGTTGAAGTAAACATTTAGCGCCGATCGGCCCGCTAGTTTTCCTGGAAGGCACGAGTATCCTTTACAAAGGGTCTTGTGCGACGACCGAGCGTGAGAATGCATGGGGATGAAAGGAAATACATGTGGTTCGGAGAAAGTGAAGAGTGTTTAGAAAAGACGGGTGATTGGGATGGCCGAGCGTGGCCGAATGTCTGAAGTGAGAGAGACTGAGGATTGGAATGAAAGAGAATGAATGGGAATGACTATATAGAGCGCGAGAAGAACGTAGGAACACAGTATGGTACAGTATGATATAGTATGACAAAGTATGACGACGAGAGTATGTCCGAAGAGTGTGTCGCGGACGGTATGACTAAAAAGACGATAAGACGAGACAACTAAAAGACGTATCCAGCGAAACTAACCACTGACACTACATCTAACACTATCATCATTGTAATATATAATATTATTAAATATACTTTAATATACCACATCAGAGCAATAGTTATTTGGGGGCTCGTACGGGGATAAATTATTCAAAAGGATCTCTCCTCCAGAGATCCAAGTGATAAGAGGAGAGAACGAAACAACATAATTATAGGATATTGATCTGTTATACAAACGTCTATTATAGTTATTTTGTTAATAATTAACAAAAATACATTTTTAACATATTTCATTTTATATTCAATAATTCCTTTAATTTTAATTTTTATATTTAAAATAATAAAGATTAACTCTTCTTCCTTATTTAATATATTAACCTCTAATAAAAGAAAAAGTATTTTACACTCAATAATTATTATGTACACAAATTTCCCACCTATAGCACTTTTTATACTGAAATAAATCGTCTTAGAAACATTAATAAATTCAAGAATAAAATTTCACGTGGAAGGTTTAATTTTACATTTATTCGAAAGATGAAACATACAAAAGTTTGTACAAAAGTATTTATTTATTTTATCGCACGGTACGGAATATCATACAAATGGAAATACTTATCTCTAATGTCGGTAAATTGTACTTGTCGCGCCATCTATTTGTAGAAATTAGAACAATTCCTCGACAAACTTGAGCATTCCTCCGCCAGGTGTTTTCACACCTTAAGTGTAGTTTAACCCTTTCTCCAATAGATGGCAACCCATGTAATTACCACGTTACAGGGATTTGTAATTGCGGGTTCAGGATATATTTGCATACATACAAACTATAATTCCGATATGTAGAGAAATATTCATTTATTTTATCCCACGGCTTCTTCGATCGTATTTGTTCGATCTAACCAAATATTTCAAGAAATTGATGGCTTTATAGCCATTATTTATACCGGAACATTATGAAAAATTGTTTAATCTACGGTCCAACGACCGTTGTTAATTATTATGATAAATAAACGTCAAGATATTGCGAAATCTGCGAAGGCGAACGGTTTCGGTGAATGTTTATTCATTTCCGCGAGTTTTACTAACATTCATGCATGTTCCCAATATTAATCGAACAATGTTCATCTTATTGATGCATTACAAATGATTAAGAACTTATAGAAATTAATTTTGATCGAGCTTCGAAGTAAAGAGATGATTCTTAAAGTTTTAAAATAAAAAGTGAAGTAATTTATTACTATAATTTGATTTAAAAAATCAATTCTTTTGTCAGACATCTAATGATTTGATTTAATTAAATATTATATGAGTAGGTTAAAATTTAATTTTGGTTGTTAATTCAATTAATAAAGTTTGAATAATTAGTTCATTCCACAACAATTGGCATAAATCTGTGATTAGCTCCGCAGATTTCAGAACATTGTCCGAAAAATACTCCAGGTCGATTAGTAATTAAATTTATTTGGTTAATTCGCCCTGGTACTGAGTCTATTTTTAAGCCTAAAGATGGAACAGTTCAAGAGTGAATTACGTCGTTTGATGTTGTTAATATTCGAATTAGTGTATTAGATGGAATAATTATTCGATTATCTACGTCTAGGAGACGAAAAATGTAAATATTATTTAAATCTTTATCTATATAGGAGTCAAAATTTAAATTATTAAATTCTGGGTATTCATAGGATCAATATCATTGGTGCCCAATTGATTTGATTGTTAAGTATACGGGTATTCATAGTTCATCAATAAAATATAGGGTTTTTAAAGAAGGAAGTGCAATTACTCCTAAAATTATTATTGGGAGTAAAGTTCATACAATTTCAATATGATGATTTTTAAGTAAAAATCGATTGATAAATTTATTAGTAAAAATATCTAATATAATTATTAGAGTTAATGAAGAGATTATAATTATTATAATTATTGTGAAGTTGTGAAAAAGATTTAAATTATCGGCATATGGCGAATTGGGGTCTTGGAAATTAATTATTTTTCAATGGGACATTTTTAATAAAAATATTAAATTTTATAAATGAATCTTAAATTCATGCACTAATCTGCCATATTAAGATTTGTTTTTAATAATTAGAGGAATAGAGAGGAATGAGTGGTCTTTTGGGGAAAAGTTTTGGGGTCATTCTAGTGATGATTGATTAAATTTAAATATAGCTAGACGTTTAGTTATAAATCTCTCCAATATAATAAACAAGAGTAAAATTATTCTTTTGAATGAAATTATTGAGCCAATAGATGATAATAAATTTTCACAGTAGTAGGAATCCGGGTAATCTGAATAACGTCGAGGTATTCCTATCATTCCTAAAAAATGCTGAAGGAAAGAAGTTATATTTACCCCAATAAATATTATATAAAATTGAGTTTTAAGATAAAATTGATTTAGGGTAAATCCTGTGAATAAAGGAAATCAATGAATTAATGAAGCAATAATAGAAAATACTGCTCCTATTGACAGTACATAGTGGAAATGAGAGACAACATAGTATGTATCATGTAGTATAATATCAATAGATGAGTTTGATAATATAATTCCTGTTAATCCTCCTATTGTAAATAAAAAAATAAAGCCAAATTATCAAATAATAGAAGGATTAATAATAAGTTTTGACCCGTAGTACGTAGCTAGTCATCTAAATACTTTGATTTCTGTGGGAATTGAAATGATTATAGTTGCCGAAGTGAAATAAGCTCGTGTGTCTACATCTAAGCCTACTGTGAATATGTGATGTGCTCACACAATAAATCCTAGAAATCCAATTCCGAGTATTGCATAAACTATCACTAGGTTCCCAAAAGTTTCCTTTTTCCCTCTTTCATTGAAAATGATATGGGAGATTAATCCAAACCCGGGTAAAATTAAAATATAGACTTCAGGATGCTCAAAAAATCAAAATAAATGTTGAAATAAAATTGGGTCCCCTCCCCCAGTAGGATCAAAGAAGGAAGTATTTAAATTTCGGTCTGTTAATAACATAGTAATAGCTCCGGCTAATACAGGTAGTGAGAGAAGAAGCAAAATTGTAGTAATTAATACTGACCAAGCAAATAAGGATATTTGATCGAATTTTAAAGCATTATTTTTTATTTTAAGAATTGTAACAATAAAATTAATTGATCCTATAATTGAAGAGATACCTGCAATATGCAAAGAAAAAATTGTTAAGTCTATAGATGAAGATGGGTGATAAAGATTTGATGACAAAGGAGGGTAGATTGTTCATCCAGTTCCCGAGCCTGGGAATAATAGTGTTGTAAGAATTCAAAGTAATAATGAAGGGGGGATTAGTCACAATCTTATATTATTTATTCGGGGAAATGCTGTATCAGGGGATCCAATTATTAAGGGAATTATTCAGTTTCCGAATCCTCCGATTATAAATGGTAAAACTATAAAAAAAATTATTACAAAAGCATGTGATGTTACAATTGAGTTATAAATTTGGTCGATATTAATTCAAGTTCCTGGCCTATTTAATTCTATACGAATTAGTATCCTTAAAGAAGAACCAATTATACCAGATCATATAGCTGATATGAAATATAATATCCCAATATTTTTGTGATTTGTTGAATACATATATTAATTATGTTAAAAATTAATATAACCAGTATATCATAAACATAAATATAAATATTAAAAAAGTTATAAATAGATAATAGTTTAGAAAATTAAGGTTAATTTAGTTATATATTTTTTATTTAATTGAAGGGAAAAAATATGAGAAGGATATATTTAAATAATTTCATGATATAATTAATCTTATAAAAAGATACACAATTATTAAAAGTATAAATTTTATTCTTGAATTTATTAATGTTTCTAGGACGATTCATTTCAGTATAAAGAGTGCTATAGGTGGGAAATTTGTGTACATAATAATTATTGAGTATAAAATAATTTTTCTTTTATTAGAGGTTAATATATTAAATAAGGAAGAAGAATTAATCTTTATTATTTTAAATATAAAAATTAAAATTGAAGAAATTATTGAATATAAAATGAAATATGTTAAAAATGTATTTTTTTTAATTATTAATAAAATAACTATAATAGATGTTTGTATAACAGATGAATATCCTATAATTATTTTGATTGATTTTTTATTTAAGCAAATGATAGGGGCAATAATTACATTAATTAGGCAAATAAAATAAATTTCATTATTAAATTTTAATACGAGTTCTATAATAATTATAGGGATTAATTTTATTAAAGTTATTATAAAGAATAGATTAATTCAATTTAATGAATAAATTAAAGAAATGAATCGAACATTTAAAGGGTACATCCCAATTTTTAAAATAAATGAATAAAAAATAATTTTTATAAATAAATAATTAGATTTATTTCCGATTGTGTGTAAATTATTATATACAGTAAATATGATAAATAAAATTCTTCTGGAGGCTAAAGAGATTAAAAAATATATTAAATGTGTATTTAGAGAATTAGTGTATAATTTAATTATAGCTCAAATGATTTATAATAGAAATTATAACGATTATAATCATTTAATCGAAACGGAGAAACGGAGAAACGGAGAAACGGAGAAACGGAGAAACGAAGAAACGAAGGAAGAAACGGAGAAACGAAGAGAGAAACGGAGAAACGAAGAAAGAAACGGAGAAACGAAGAAAGAAACGGAGAAACGAAGAAATAAATGGAGAAACGAAGAAATAAACGGAGAAACGAAGAAAGAAACGGAGAAACTAAGAAAGAAACGGAGAAACGAAGAAATAAATGGAGAAATGAAGAAACAAACGGAGAAACGAAGAAGGAAACGGAGAAACGAAGAAAGAAACGGAGAAACGAAGAAAGAAACGGAGAAACGAAGAAAGAAACAGAGAAACGGAGAAATAAATGTAGAAACGAAGAAATAAACGGAGAAACGAAGAAAGAAACGGACACACGAAGAAAGAAACGGAAAAACGGGGAAAGAAACGGAGAAACGAACAAAGAAACGGAGAAACGAAAAAACAAACGGAGAATCGAAGAATGAAACGGAGAAACGGAGAAATAAATGGAGAAACGAAGAAATAAACGGAGAAACGAAGAAAGAAACGGAGAAACTAAGAAAGAAACGGAGAAACGAAGAAATAAATGGAGAAACGAAGAAACAAACGGAGAAACGAAGAAGGAAACGGAGAAACGAAGAAAGAAACGGAGAAACGAAGAAAGAAACGGAGAAACGAAGAAATAAATGGAGTAACGAAGAAAGAAACGGAAAAACGGAGAAAGAAACGGAGAAACGAACAAAGAAACGGAGAAACGAAAAAACAAACGGAGAATCGAAGAATGAAACGGAGAAACGGAGAAATAAATGGAGAAACGAAGAAATAAACGGAGAAACGAAGAAAGGAACGGAGAAACGAACAAAGAAGCGGAGAAACAAACAAAGAAACGGAGAAACGAACAAAGAAACGGAGAAACGAAGAAAGAAACGGAGAAACGGAGAAGTAAATGGAGAAACGAAGAAATAAACGGAGAAACGAAGAAAGGAACGGAGAAACGAACAAAGAAACGGAGAAACGGAGAAACGGACAAAGAAACGGAGAAATAAATGGAAAAACGAACAAGTAAACGGAGAAACGAAGAAAGAAACGGAGAATCGGAGAAATAAATGGAGAAATGAAGAAATAAACGGAGAAACGAACAAAGAAACGGAGAAACAAAGAAAGAAACGGAGAAACGAACAAAGAAATGAAGAAACGAAGAAACGGAGAAACGAACAAAGGAACGGAGAAACGAACAAAGAAGCGGAGAAACAAACAAAGAAACGGAGAAACGAACAAAGAAACGGAGAAACGAAGAAAGAAACGGAGAAACGGAGAAGTAAATGGAGAAACGAAGAAATAAACGGAGAAACGAAGAAAGGAACGGAGAAACGAACAAAGAAACGGAGAAACGGAGAAACGGACAAAGAAACGGAGAAATAAATGGAAAAACGAACAAGTAAACGGAGAAACGAAGAAAGAAACGGAGAATCGGAGAAATAAATGGAGAAATGAAGAAATAAACGGAGAAACGAACAAAGAAACGGAGAAACAAAGAAAGAAACGGAGAAACGAACAAAGAAATGAAGAAACGAAGAAACGGAGAAACGAACAAAGAAACGGAGAAACGAACAAAGAAACGGAGAAGCGAACATAGAAACGGAGAAACGAACAAAGAAACGGAGAAACGATGAAAGCATCGTAGAAACGAAGAAAGAAACGAAGAAACGAAGAAAGAAACGGAGAAACGAAGAAAGAAACGGAGAATCGGAGAAATAAATGGAGAAACGAACAAAAAACGGTGAAACGGAGAAACGGGGAAACCGAGAAACGGAGAAACGGAGAAACGGAGAAACGAAGAAACGGAGTAACGGAGAAACGGAGAAACGGAGAAACGGAGAAACCGAGAAACCGAGAAACGGAGAAACGGAGAAACGGAGAAACGGAGAAACGGAGAAACCGAGAAACCGAGAAACGGAGAAACGGAGAAACCGAGAAACGGAGAAACCGAGAAACCGAGAAACGGAGAAACCGAGAAACGGAGAAACGGGGAAACCGAGAAACGAAGAACCGTTTCTCCGTTTCTTTGTTCGTTTCTCCGTTTCTTTGTTCGTTTCTCCATTTATTTCTCCGTTTCTCCGTTTCTTTGTTCGTTTCTCCGTTTCTTTGTTCGTTTCTCCGTTTCTTTCTTCGTTTCTCCGTTTCTTTGTTCGTTTCTCCGTTTCTTTCTTTGTTTCTCCGTTTCTTTCTTCATTTCTCCGTTTCTTTGTTCGTTTCTCCGTTTCATTCTCCATTTCTCGGTTTATTTCTTCGATTCTCCATTTATTTCACCGATTCTCCGTTTCTTTCTTCGTTACTCCGTTTCTTTGTTCGTTTCTCCATTTATTTCACCGATTCTCCGTTTCTTTCTTCGTTACTCCGTTTCTTTGTTCGTTTCTCCATTTATTTCACCGATTCTCCGTTTCTTTCTTCGTTACTCCGTTTCTTTGTTCGTTTCTCCGTTTCTTTCTTCGTTTCTCCGTTTCTTTCATCGTTTCTCCGTTTCTTTCTTCGTATCACCGTTTCTTTCTCCGTTTCTCCGTTTCTTTCTTCGTTTCTCCGTTTCTTTCTTCGTTTCTCCGTTTCTTTGTTCGTTTCTCCGTTTCTTCCTTCGTTTCTCCGTTTCTTTCTTCGTTTCTCCGTTTCTCTCTCCGTTTCTCGGTTTATTTCTTCGTTTCTCCATTTATTTCTCCGTTTCTCCGTTTCTTTGTTCGTTTCTCCGTTTCTTTGTTCGTTTCTCCGTTTCTTTGTTCGTTTCTTCATTTCATTCTCCGTTTCTCCGTTTCTTTGTTCGACTCTCCATTTCTTTCTCCGTTTCTCGGTTTATTTCTTCGTTTCTCCATTTATTTCTCCGATTCTCCGTTTCTTTCTTCGTTTCTTCGTTTCTTTCTTCGTTACTCCGTTTCTTTCTTCGTTAGTCCGTTTCTTCCTTCGTTTCTCCGTTTCTTTCTTCGTTTCTCCGTTTCTCTCTCCGTTTCTCGGTTAATTTCTTCGTTTCTCCATTTATTTCTCCGTTTCTCCGTTTCTTTCTTCGTTTCTCCGTTTCTTTGTTCGTTTCTCCGTTTCTTTCTTCGTATCTCCGTTTCTTTCTCCGTTTCTCCGTTTCTTTCTTCGTTTCTCCGTTTCTTTCTTCGTTTCTCCGTTTCTTTGTTCGTTTCTCCGTTTCTTCCTTCGTTTCTCCGTTTCTTTCTTTGTTTCTCCGTTTCTTTCTTCATTTCTCCGTTTATTTCTTCATTTCTCCGTTTCATTCTTGGTTTCTGCGTTTCTTTGTTGGTCTCTCTGTTGCTTTCTTCGTTTCTCCGTTTCTTTGTTCGTTTCTCCGTTTCTTTCTCCATATCTCGGTTTATTTCTTCGTTTCTCCATTTATTTCTCCGATTCTCCGTTTCTTTCTTCGTTTCTCTGTTTCTTTCTCCGATTCTCCGTTTCTTTCTTCGTTTCTCCGTTTCTTTCTTCGTTTCTCCGTTTCTTTCTTCGTTTCTCCATTTATTTCTCCGTTTCACCGTTTCTTTCTTCGTTTCTCCGTTTCTTTCTTCGTTTCTCCGTTTCTTTCTTCGTTTCTCCATTTCTCCGTTTCTTTCTACGTTTCTCCGTTTCTTTGCTCCTTTCTCCGTTTATTTCTTCGTTTCTTCGTTTCTTTCATCGTTACTCCGTTTCTTTCTTTGTTTCTCCGTTTCTTTCTCCGTTTCTCCGTTTCTTTGTTCGTTTCTCCGTTTCTTTGTTCGTTTCTCCGTTTCTTTGTTCGTTTCTCCGTTTCTTTGTTCGTTTCTCCGTTTCTTTGTTCGTTTCTCCGTTTCTTTGTTCGTTTCTCCGTTTCTTTGCTCGTTTCTCCGTTTCTTCCTCCGTTTCTCGGTTTATTTCTTCGTTTCTCCATTTATTTCTCCGATTCTCCGTTTCTTTCTTCGTTTCTTCGTTTGTTTCTTCGTTACTCCGTTTCTTTCTTCGTTTCTCCGTTTCTTTCTTCGTTTCTCCGTTTCTTTCTTCGATTCTCCGTTTATTTCTTCGTTTCTCCGTTTCGTTCTTCGTTTCTCCGATTATTTCTTCGTATCTCCATTTATTTCTCCGTCTTTCCGCTTCTTTCTTCGTTTCTCCGTTTCTTTCTTCGTTTCTCCGTTTCTTTGTTCGTTTCTCCGTTTATTTCTTCGTTTCTCCATTTATTTCTCCGTTTCTCCGTTTCTTTCTTCGTTTCTCCGTTTCTTTCTTCGTTTCTCCGTTTCTTTCTTCGTTTCACCGATTATTTCTTCGTTTCTCCATTTATTTCTCCGTCTTTCCGCTTCTTTCTTCGTTTCTCCGTTTCTTTGTTCGTTTCTTCCTTTCATTCTTCGTTTCTCCGTTACTTTGTTCGACTCTCCGTTTCTTTCTCAGTTTCTCGGTTTATTTCTTCGTTTCTCCATTTATTTCTCCGATTCTCCGTTTCTTTCTTCGTTTCTTCGTTTCTTTCTTCGTTACTCCGTCTCTTTCTTCGTATCTCCGTTTCTTTCTCCGATTCTCCGTTTCTTTCTTCGTTTCTCCGTTTCTTTCATCGTTTCTCCGTTTCTTTCTTCGTTTCTCCGTTTCTTTGTTCGTTTCTCCGTTTATTTCTTCGTTTCTCCATTTATTTCTCCGTTTCTCCGTTTCTTTCTTCGTTTCTCCGTTTCCTTGTTCGTTTCTCCGTTTCTTTCTTCGTTTCTCCGTTTCTTTCTTCGTTTCTCCGTTTCTTTCTCCCTTTCTCCGTTTCTTTCTACGTTTCTCCGTTTCTTTGCTCGTTTCTCCGTTTCTTTCTTCGTTTCTTTCTTCGTTTCTTTCATCGTTACTCCGCTTCTTTCTTTGTTTCTCCGTTTCTTTCTCCGTTTCTCCGTTTCTTTCTTCGTTTCTCCGTTTCTTTCTTCGTTTCTCCGTTTCTTTGTTCGTTTCTCCGTTTCTTTGTCCGTTTCTCCGTTTCTTTGTTCGTTTCTCCGTTTCTTTGTTCGTTTCTCCGTTTCTTTGTTCGTTTCTCCGTTTCTCGGTTTATTTCTTCGTTTCTCCATTTATTTCTCTGGTTCTCCGTTTCTTTCTTCGTTTCTTCGTTTCTTTCTCCGTTACTCCGTTTCTTCAATCATAATAATTATAGGATATTGATCTGTTATACAAACATCTATTATAGTTATTTTGTTAATAATTAACAAAAATACATTTTTAACATACTTCATTTTATATTCAATAATTCCTTTAATTTTAATATTTATATTCAAAATAATAAAGATTAACTCTTCTTCCTTATTTAAAATATTAACCTCTAATAAAAGAAAAATTATTTTATACTCAATAATTGTTATGTACACAAATTTCCCACCTATAGCACTCTTTATACTGAAATAAATCGTCCTAGAAACATTAATAAATTCAAGAATAAAATTTACCGCGGAAGGTTTAATTTTACATTTATTCGAAAGATGAAACATTCAAAAGTTTGTACAAAAGTATTTATTTATTTTACCGCACGGTTGGGAATATCATACAAATGGAAATACTTACCTCTAATGTCGGTAAATTGTACGTGTCGCGCCATCTATTTGTGGAAATTAGAACAATTCCTCGACAAACTTGAGCGTTTCTCCGCCAGGTGTTTTCACCCCTTAAGTGTAGATTAACCCTTTCTCCAATAGATGGCAACCCATGTAATTACCACGTTACAGGGATTTGTAATTGCGGGTTCAGAATATACTAGCATACATACCAACTATATTTTCCGATATGTAGAGAAATATTCATTTATTTTATCCCACGGCTTCTTCGATCGTATTTGTTCGATCTAACCAAATATTTCAAGAAATTGATGGCTTTTTATACCGAAACATTGTCAAAAATTGTTTAATCTACGGTCCAACGACGGTTGTTAATAATTATGATAAATAAATGTCAAGATATTGCGAAGTCTGCGAATCCGAACGGTTTCAGTGAATATTTGTTCATTTCAGCGATTGTTATTAACATTTACGCATGTTCCCTATATTGATCGAACAATGTGCATCTAATTTATGCATTAAAAATGATTGATTTGCTTCTAGCAATGGAATTTGATCGAACTTCAAAGTAAAGAGATGTTTGTTAAAGTTTTGAAGCATGGAAAGTAATAATTGTCTATGAGATATATCAATTTAACATTTGATTAATACAAGAAGAATCGTAATTTTTGGTAAAATAAGTGAATAAAAAATAATTATTATAAATAAATAATTAGATTTGTTTCCGATTGTGTGTAAATTATTATATACAGTAAATAGTATAAATAAAATTCTTCTGGAGGCTAAAGAGATTAAAAAATATATTAAATATGTATTTAGAGTATCAGTGTATAATTTAGCTACAGCTCAAATGATTTATAATAGAAATTATAACTATTATAATCATTTAATCGAAACGGAGAAACGGAGAAACGAAGAAACGAAGGAAGAAACGGAGAAACGAAGAAAGAAACGGAGAAACGAAGAAATAAATGGAGAAACGAAGAAATAAATAGAGAAACGAACAAAGAAACGGAGAACCGATGAAAGAAACGGAGAAACGAAGAAAGAAACGGAGAAACGGAGAAATAAATGGAGAAACGAAGAAATAAACGGAGAAACGGAGAAAGAAACGGAGAAACGAAGAAAGAAACGGAGAAATGAAGAAAGAAACGGAGAAACGAAGAAAGAAACAGAGAATCGGAGAAATAAATGGAGAAACGAAGAAATAAACCGAGAAACGGAGAAAGAAACGGAGAAACGAACAAAGAAACGGAGAAACGATGAAAGAAACGGAGAAACGGAGAAATAAATGGAGAAACGAAGAAATAAACCGAGAAACGGAGAAAGAAACGGAGAAACGAACAAAGAAACGGAGAAACGAAGAAAGAAACGGAGAAACGAACAAAGAAACGAAGACACGGAGAAACAAATGGAGAAACGAACAAAGAAATGGAGAAACGGAGAAATAAATGGAGAAACGAAGAAATAAACGGAGAATCGAAGAAAGAAACGGAGAAACGAACAAAGAAACGGAGAAACGAAGAAAGAAACGGGAAACGAAGAAAGAAACGGGAAACGAAGAAAGATACGGAGAATCGAAGAAAGAAACGGAGAAACGAAGAAAGAAACGGAGAAACGAAGAAAGAAACGGAGAAATAAATGGAGAAACGAAGATATAAACGGAGAAACGGAGAAAGAAACGGAGAAACGAAGAAAGAAACGGAGAAATGAAGAAAGAAACGGAGAAACGAAGAAAGAAACAGAGAATCGGAGAAATAAATGGAGAAACGAAGAAATAAACCGAGAAACGGAGAAAGAAACGGAGAAACGAACAAAGAAACGGAGAAACGATGATACAAACGGAGAAACGGAGAAATAAATGGAGAAACGAAGAAATAAACCGAGAAACGGAGAAAGAAACGGAGAAACGAACAAAGAAACGGAGAAACGAAGAAAGAAACGGAGAAACGAACAAAGAAACGAAGACACGGAGAAACAAATGGAGAAACGAACAAAGAAATGTAGAAACGGAGAAATAAATGGAGAAACGAAGAAATAAACGGAGAATCGAAGAAAGAAACAGAGAAACGAACAAAGAAACGGAGAAACGAAGAAAGAAACGGGAAACGAAGAAAGAAACGGGAAACGAAGAAAGATACGGAGAATCGAAGAAAGAAACGGAGAAACGAAGAAAGAAACGGAGAAACGAAGAAAGAAACGGAGAAACGAACAAAGAAACGAAGAAACGGAGAAACGAACAAAGAAACGGAGAAACGAACAAAGAAACGAAGACACGGAGAAACAAATGGAGAAACGAACAAAGAAATGGAGAAACGGAGAAATAAATGGAGAAACGAAGAAATAAACGGAGAATCGAAGAAAGAAACGGAGGAACGAAGAAAGAAACGGAGAAACGATGAAAGAAACGGAGAAACAAAGAAAGAAACGAAGAAACGAAGAAAGAAACGGAGAAACGAAGAAAGAAACGGAGAATCGGAGAAATAAATGGAGAAACGAACGAAAAACGGTGAAACGGAGAAACCGAGAGACGGAGAAACCGTTAGTCGGGGAAACCGAGAAACGGAGAAACGGAGAAACCGAGAAACGGAGAACCCGAGAAACGAAGAAACGGAGAAACCAAGAAACGGAGAAACGGGGAAACCGAGAAACGGAGATACCGAGAAACGGAGAAACCGAGAAACGGAGAAACGGAGAAACCGAGAAACCGAGAAACGGAGAAACGGAGAATCGTTTCTCCGTTTCTTTGTTCGTTTCTCCGTTTCTTTCTTCGTTTCTCCGTTTCTTGTTTCGTTTCTCCGTTTCTTTCTCCGTTTCTCGGTTTATTTCTTCGTTTCTCCATTTATTTCTCCGGTTCTCCGTTTCTTTCTTCGTTTCTTCGTTTCTTTCTTCGTTACTCCGTTTCTTTCTTCGTTTCTCCGTTTCTTTCTTCGTTTCTCCGTTTCTTTGTTCGTTTCGCCGTTTCTTTGTTCGTTTCTCCGTTTCTTTCTCCGTTTCTCGGTTTATTTCTTCGTTTCTCCACTTATTTCTCCGATTCTCTGTTTCTTTCTTCGTTTCTCCGTTTCTTTCTTCATTTCTCCGTTTCTTTCTTCGTTTCTCCGTTTCTTTCTCCGTTTCTCGGTTTATTCCTTCGTTTCTCCATTTATTTCTCCGATTCTCCGTTTCTTTGTTTCTTTCTTCGTCATTCCGTTTCTTTCTTCGTTTCTCCGTTTCTTTATTCGTTTCTCCGTTTCTTTGTTCGTTTCTCCGTTTCTTTCTCCGTTTCTCGGTTTATTCCTTCGTTTCTCGATTTATTTCTCCAATTCTCCGTTTCTTTCTCCGTTTCTCGGTTTATTTCTTCCTTTCTCCAATTATTTCCCCGATTCTCTGATTCTTTCTTCGTTTCTCAGTTTCTTTCTTCGTTTCTCCGTTTCTTTCTTCGTTTCTCCGTTTCTTTCTTCGTTTCTCCGTTTATTTTTTCGTTTCTCCATTTATTTCTCCGTTTCTTTCTTCGTTTCTCCGTTTCTTTCTTCGTTACTCCGTTTCTTTCTCCGTTTCTCCGTTTCTTTCTTCGTTTCTCCGTTTCTTTGTTCGTTTCTCCGTTTCTTTGTTCGTTTCTCCGTCTCTCCGTTTATTTGTTCGTTTCTCCGTTTCTTTCTCCGTTTCTCGGTCTATTTCTTCTTTTCTCCGTTTCTTTCATCCTTTCTCCGTTTCTTTGTTCGTTTCTCCGTTTCTTTCTCCGTTTCTCGGTCTATTTCTTCGTTTCTCCATTTATTTCTCCGTTTCTTTCTTCGTTTCTCCGCTTCTTTCTTCGTTTCTCCGTTTCTTTGTTCGTTTCTCCGTTTCTTTCTTCGTTTCTCCGTTTATTTCATCGTTTCTCCATTTATTTCTACGTTTTTCCGTTTCTTTCTTCGTTTCTCAGTTTCTTTCTTTGTTTCTCCGTTTCTTTGTTCGTTTCTCCGTTTCCTTCATCGTTTCTCCGTTTCTTTGTTCGTTTCTCCGTTTCTTTCTCCGTTTCGCGGTCTATTTCTTCGTTTCTCCATTTATTTCTCCGATTCTCCGTTCCTTTCTTCGTTTCTTCGTTTCTTTCTTCGTTACTCCGTTTCTTTCTTCGTTTCTCCGTTTCTTTCTTCGTTTCTCCGTTTCTTTCTTCGTTTCTCCGTTTATTTCTTCGTTTCTCCATTTATTTCTCCGTTTTTCCGTTTCTTTCTTCGTATCTCCGTTTCTTTCTTCGTTTCTCCGTCTCTTTGTTCGTTTCTCCGTTTACTTCTTCGTTTCTCCATTTATTTCTCCGTTTCTTCGTTTCTTTCTTCGTTACTCCGTTTATTTCTTCGTTTCTCCGTTTCTTTCTTCGTTTTTCCGTTTCTTTCTTCGTTTCTCCGTTTCTTTCTTCGTTTCTCCGTTTCTTTATTCGTTTCTCCGTTTCTTTGTTCGTTTCTCCGTTTCTTTCTCCGTTTCTCGGTTTATTCCTTCGTTTCTCCATTTATTTCTCCGATTCCTCGTTTCTTTCTTCGTTTCTCCGTTTCTTTCATCGTTTCTCCGTTTCTTTGTTCGTTTCTCCGTCTCTTTCTCCGTTTCTCGGTCTATTCCTTCGTTTCTGCATTTATTTCTCCGATTCTCCGTTCCTTTCTTCGTTTCTTGGTTTCTTTCTTCGTTACTCCGTTTCTTTCTTCGTTTCTCCGTTTCTTTCTTCGTTTCTCCGTTTCTTTCTTCCATTCTCCGTTTCTTTCTCCGTTTCTCCATTTATTTCTCCGTATCTCCGTTTCTTTCTTCGTTTTTCCGTTTCTTTCTTCGTTTCTCCGTTTCTTTCTTCGTTTCTCCGTTTCTTTATTCGTTTCTCCGTTTCTTTGTTCGTTTCTCCGTTTCTTTCTCCGTTTCTCGGTTTATTCCTTCGTTTCTCCATTTATTTCTCCGATTCCTCGTTTCTTTCTTCGTTTCTCCGTTTCTTTCATCGTTTCTCCGTTTCTAACCCTTTCTCCAATAGATGGAAACCCATGTAATTACCGCGTTACAGGGATTTGTAATTGCGGGTTCAGAATATATTTGCATACATGCAAACTATAATTCCGATATGTAGAGAAATATTCATTTATTTTATCCCACGGCTTCTTCGATCGTATTTGTTCGATCTAACGAAATATTTCAAGAAATTGATGGCTTTTTATACCGAAACATTGTCAAAAATTGTTTAATCTACGGTCCAACGACGGTTGTTAATAATTATGATAAATAAATGTCAAGATATTGCGAAGTCTGCGAAGGCGAACGGTTTCAGTGAATGTTTGTTCATTTCAGCGATTGTTATTAACATTTACGCATGTTCCCTATATTGATCGAACAATGTGCATCTTATTTATGTATTGCAATTAATCAAGAAACTTATCGAAATTGATTTTGATCGAGACTCCACGTTAAAACGTGTTTCGTAAAGTTTTAAAGCACGGAAAGTAACAATTGTTCATTAGATACATTAATTTAACATTTGTTTGATTCTGATAATTTACACAATACGCGTAGAAGTGGTATTTTTTACACAAAAGTGCCAAAATTCAATTAATCGCTTTTTTAGATAGAAAAATCACCGCGATAAATAGTTATGAATCGATAATCGATACGTGTAGCCTTGAGAATGTCAGTTGGATCTCAAGGAAAAGTTCCTTCGCGAACAAGGAATATTTCAACGAAATGATATTTTAAGCCATTATTTATACTAGGACATTGTTAATAATTGTCTCATGTACGATCCTACGACGGTTGTTAATAATTATGATAAACAAACATCAAGTTATTGCGAAATCTTCGAGGGCGAATGGTTTCGGTGAATGTTTGTTCATTGCAGCGATTGTTATTAACATTTACGCATGTTCCCTATATTGATCGAACAATGTGCATCTTATTTATGCATTAAAAATGATTGATTCGCCTCTAGCAATTGATTTTGATCGAACTTCAAAGTAAAGAGATGTTTGTTAAAGTTTTAAAACATGGAAAGTAATAATTGTCTATGAGATATATCAATTTAACATTTGATTAATACATGAAGAATCGAAATTTTTGATAAAATAAGTGAATAAAAAATAATTATTATAAATAAATAATTAGATTTATTTCCGATTCTGTGTAAATTATTATATACAGTAAATAGTATAAAGAAAATTCTTCTGGAGGCTAAAGAGATTAAAAAATATATTAAATATGTAGTATCGGATTTTCGGCGTCCGCTTAGGCCTGCTTCGAGCGTAGGCCTAAGCAAGATAACGTGCGCGGTTGGACTCGAGTTGAAGTAAACATTTAGCGCCGATCGGCCCGCTAGTTTTCCTGGAAGGCACGAGTATCCTTTACAAGGGGTCTTGTGCGACGACCGAGCGTGAGAATGCATGGGGATGAAAGGAAATACATGTGGTTCGGAGAAAGTGAAGAGTATTTAGAAAAGACGGGTGATTGGGATGGCCGAGCGTGGCCGAATGTCTGAAGTGAGAGAGACAGAGGATTGGAATGAAAGAGAATGAACGGGAATGACTATATAGAGCGCGAGAAGAACGTAGGGACAGAGTATGACAAAGTATGACGGCGAGAGTATGTCCGAAGAGTGTGTCGCGGACGGTATGACTAAAAAGACGATAAGACGAGACAACTAAAAGACGTATCCAGCGAAACTAACCACTGACACTACATCTAACACTATCATCATTGTAATATATAATATTATTAAATATACTTTAATATACCACATTAGAGCAATAGTTATTTGTGGGCTCGTACGGGGATAAATCATTCAAAAGGATCTCTCCTCCAGAGATCCAAGTGGTAGGAGGAGAGAACGGAACAACAAATATGTATTTAGAGTATTAGTGTATAATTTAACTATAGCTCAAATGATTTATAATAGAAATTATAACTACTACAATCATTTAATCGAAACGGAGAAACGGAGAAACGGAAAAACGAAGAAACGAAGGAAGAAACGAAGAAACGAAGAAAGAAACGGAGAAACGAAGAAAGAAACGGAGAGACGAAGAAATAAATGGAGACACGAAGAAATAAACGGAGAAATGAAGAAAGAAAAGGAGAAACGAAGAAAGAAACGGAGAAACGGAGAAATAAACGGAGAAACGAAGAAAGATACGGAGAAACGAGAAAGGAACGGAGAAACGAAGAAAGAAACGGAGAAACGAAGAACGAAACGGAGAAACGGGGAAATAAATGGAGAAACGAAGAAATAAACGGAGAAACGAAACAAGAAACGGAGAAACAAAGAAAGAAACGGAGAAACGAACAAAGAAACGGAGAAACGAAGAAAGAAACGGAGAAACGAACAAAGAAACGGAGAAACGAACAAAGAAACGGAGAATGAAGAAAGAAACGGAGAAACGAAGAAAGAAACGGAGTAACGAAGAAAGAAACGGAGAAACGGAGAAATAAATGGAGAAACGAAGAAATAAACGGAGAAACGAAGAAAAAAACGGAGAAACGAAGAAAGAAACGGAGAAACGAAGAAAGAAACGGAGAAACGAAGAAAGAAACGGAGAAACGAACAAAGAAACGGAGAAACGAACAAAGAAACGGAGAAACGAACAAAAAAACGGAGAATCGAAGAAAGAAACGGAGAAACGGAGAAATAAATGGCGAAACGAAGAATTAAACGGAGAAAATAAGAAAGATACGGAGAAACGAGAAAGGAACGGAGAAACGAAGAAAGAAACGGAGAAACAAAGAACGGAACGGAGAAACGGGGTAATAAATGGAGAAACGAAGAAATAAACCGAGAAACGAAACAAGAAACGGAGAAACAAAGAAAGAAACGGAGAAACGAACAAAGAAACGGAGAAACGAACAAAGAAACGGAGAAACGAAGAAATAAACGGAGAAACGAAGAAAAAAACGGAGAAACGAAGAAAGAAACGGAGAAACGAAGAAAGAAACGGAGAAACGATGAAAGAAACGGAGAATCGAAGAAAGAAACGGAGAAACGAAGAAAGAAACGGAGAAACGAAGAAAGAAACGGAGTAACGAAGAAAGAAACCGAGAAACGGAGAAATAAGTGGAGAAACGAAGAAATAAACGGAGAAACGAAGAAAGAAACGGAGAAACGAAGAAAGAAACGGAGAAACGAAGAAAGAAACGGAGAAACGATGAAAGAAACGGAGAAACGAAGAAAGAAACGGAGAATCGAAGAAAGAAACGGAGAAACGATGAAAGAAACGGAGAAACAAAGAAAGAAACGGAGAATCGGAGAAATAAATGGAGAAACGAACAAAAAACGGTGAAACGGAGAAACGGAGAAACGGAAAAACCGAGAAACGGAGAAATCGAGAAACGGAGAAACCGAGAGGCGGTGAAACGGAGAAACCGAGAAACGGAGAAACGGAGAAACGGAGATACGGAGAAACGGAGAAACGGAGAAACGGAGAAACGGAGAAACGGAGAAACCGAGAAACGGAGAAACGGAGAAACAGAGAAACCGAGAAACCGAGAAACGGAGAAACGTAGAAACGGAGAAACGGAGAAACGGAGAATCAGAGAAACGGAGAAACGGAGAAACGGAGAAACGGAGAAACCGAGAAACGGAGAAACGGAGAAACCGTGAAACGGAGAAACCGAGAAACGGAGAAACGGAGAAACCGAGAAACCGAGAATCGGAGAAACTGAGAATCCGAGAAACCGAGAAACGGAGAAACGGAGAAACGGAGAAACGTTTCTTTGTTCGTTTCTCCGTTTCCCTGTTCGTTTCTCCGTTTCTATCTTCGTTTCTCCGTTTCTTTGTTCGTTTCTCCGTTTCTTTCTTCGTTTCTCCGTTTCTTTCTTTGTTTCTCCGTTTCTTTGTTCGTTTCTCCGTTTATTTCTTCGTTTCTCCACTTATTTCTCCGTTTCTCGGTTTCTTTCTTCGTTTCTCCGTTTCTTTCTTCGTTTCTCCGTTTCTTTCTTCGTTTGTCCGTTTCTTTCTTCGTTTCTCCGTTTCTTTCTTCGCTTCAACGTTTCTTTATTCGTTTCTCCGTTTATTTCTTCGTATCTCCGTTTCTTTGTTCGTTTCTCCGTTTCTTTCTTCGTTTCTCCGTTTCTTTCTTAATTTCTCCGTTTCTTTGTTCGTTTCTCCGTTTATTTCTTCCTTTCTCCATTTATTTCTCCGTTTCTCCGTTTCTTTCTCCGATTCTCCGTCTCTTTCTTCGTTTCTCCGTTTCGTTCTTCGTTTCTCCGTTTCTTTCTTCGTTTCTCCGTTTCTTTCTTCGTTTCTCCGTTTCTTTCTTCGCTTCAACGTTTCTTTATTCGTTTCTCCGTTTATTTCTTCGTTTCTCCACTTATTTCTCCGTTTCTCTGTTTCTTTCTTCGTTCCTCCGTTTCTTTCTTCGTTTCTCCGTTTCTTTCTTCGTTTCTCCGTTTCTTTGTTCGTTTCTCCGTTTCTTTGTTCGTTTCTGCGTTTCTTTCTTTGTTTCTCCGTTTCTTTGTTCGTTTCTCCGTTTATTTCTTCATTTCTCCATTTATTCCTGCGATTCTCCGATTCTTTCTTCGTTTCTCGGCCTATTTCTTCGTTTCTCCATTTATTTCTCCGATTCTCCGTTTTTTTTTTCGTTTCTTCGTTTCTTTCTTCGTTACTCCGTTTCTTTCTTCGTGTCTCCGTTTCTTTCTTCGTTTCTCCGTTTCTTTCTTCGTTTCTCCGTTTATTTCTTCGTTTCTCCGTTTATTTCTCCGTTTCTCCGTTTCTTTCTTCGTTTCTCCGTTTCTTTGTTCGTTTCTCTGTTTCTTTCTTCGTTTCTCCGTTTCTTTCTCTGTTTCTCGGTTTATTTCTTCGTTTCTCCGTTTCTTTCTTCGTTTCTTCGTTTCTTTCTTCATCTCTCCGTTTCTTTCTTCGTTTCTCCGTTTCTTCCTTCGTTTCATCGTTTCTCCGTTTTTCCGTTTCTCCGTTTCGATTAAATGATTATAATATTTATAATTTCTATTATAAATCATTTGATCTATAGTTAAATTTGACACTAATACTCTAAATACATATTTAATATATTTTTTAATCTCTTTAGCCTCCAGAAGAATTTTATTTATACTATTTACTATATATAATAATTTACACAGAATCGGAAATAAATCTAATTATTTATTTATAATAATTATTTTTTTTTCACTTATCATAAAAATTGGCATGTACACTTTAAATGTTCGATTCATTTCTTTAATTTATTCATTAAATTGAATTAATCTATTCTTTATAATAACTTCAATAAAATTAATCCCTATAATTATTATAGAACTCGTATTAAAATTTAATAATGAAGTTTATTTTATTTGCCTAATTAATGTAATTATTGCCCCTATCATTTGCTTAAACAAAAAAATCAATCATAATAATTACAGGATATTCATCTGTTATACAAACATTTATTATAGTTATTTTATTAATAATTAACAAAAATACATTTTTTACATATTTCATTTTATATTCAATAATTTCTTTAATTTTAATTTTTATACTTAAAATGATAAAGATTAACTCTTCTTCCTTATTTAATATATTAACCTCTAATAAAAGAAAAATTATTTTATACTCAATAATTATTATGTACACAAATTTCCCAACTATAGCACTCTTTATACTGAAATAAATCGTCCTAGAAACATTTATAAATTGAAGAATAAAATTTACCGTGGAAGGTTTAATTTTACATTTATTCGAAAGATGAAACATACAAAAGTTTGTACAAAATATTTATTTATTTTATCGCACGGTAGGGAATATCATACAAATGGACATACTTATCTCTGATGTCGGTAAATTGTACTTGCCGCGCCATCTATTTGTGGAAATTAGAACAATTCCTCGACAAACTTGAGCGTTTCTCCGCCAGGTGTTTTCTCCCCTTAAGTGTAGTTTAACCCTTCGTCCAATAGATGGCAAGCCATGTAATTACCACGTTACAGGGATTTGTAATTGCGGGTTTAGAATATATTTGCATACATACAAACTATAATTCCGATATGTAGAGATATATCCATTTATTTTATCCCACGGCTTCTTCGATCGTATTTGTTCGATCTAACCAAATATTTCAAGAAATTGATGGCTTTTGATACCGAAACATTGTCAAAAATTGTTTAATCTACGGTCCAACGACGGTTGTTTATAATTATGATAAATAAATGTCAAGATATTGCGAAGTCTGCGAAGGCGAACGGTTTCAGTGAATGTTTGTTCATTTCAGCGATTGTTATTAACATTTACGCATGTTCCCTAAATTGATCGAACAATGTGCATCTTATTTATGTATTGCAATTAATTAAGAACTTATCGAAATTGATTTTGATCGAGACTCCACGTTAAAACGTGTTTCGTAAAGTTTTAAAGCACGGAAAGTAACAATTGTTCATTAGATACACAAGTTTAACATTTGTTTAATTCTTATAACTTACACAATACGCGCAGAAGTGGTATTTTTTAAACAAAAGTGCCAAAATTCAATTAACCGCTTTTTTAGATAGAAAAATCACCGCGATAAATACATGTGAATCGATAATCGATACGTGTAGCCTTGAGAATGTCAGTTGGATCTCAAGGAAAAATTCCTTCGCGAACAAGGAATATTTCAACGAAATGATATTTTAAGCCATTATTTATACTAGGATATTGTTAATAATTGTCTAATGTATGATCCTACGACGGTTGTTAATAATTACGATAAACAAACATCAAGATATTGCGATATCTTCGAGGGCGAATGGTTTCGGTGAATGTTTGTTCATTTCAGCGATTGTTATTAACATTTACGCATGTTCCCAATATTAATCGAACAATGTGCATCTTATTTATGCATTAAAAATGATTGATTCGCCTCTGGTAATTGATTTTGATCGAACTTCAAAGTAAAGACATGTTTCTTAAAGTATTAAAACATGGAAAGTAATAATTGTCTGAGATATATCAATTTAACATTTGATTAATACATGAAGAATCGAAATTTTTGGTAAAATAAGTGAATAAAAAATAATTATTATAAATAAATAATTAGATTTATTTCCGATTATGTGTAAATTATTATATACAGTAAATAGTATAAATAAAATTCTTCTGGAGGCTAAAGAGATTAAAAAATATATTAAATATGTATTTAGAGTATTAGTGTATAATTTAACTATAGCTCAAATGATTTACAATAGAAATTATAACTATTATAATCATTTAATCGAAACGGAGAAACGGAGAAACGGAGAAACGGAGAAACGGAGAAACGGAGAAACGGAGAAACGAAGAAACGAAGGAAGAAACGGAGAAACGAAGAAAGAAACGGAGAAACGAAGAAAGAAACGGACAAACGTAGAAAGAAACGGGGAAACGAAGAAAGAAACGCAGAAACGAAGAAATAAATGGAAAAACGAAGAAATAAACGGAGAAACGAAGAAAGGAGCGGAGAAACGAACAAAGAAACGGAGAAACGGAGAAATAAATGGAGAAACGAAGAAACAAACAGAGAAGCGAACAAAGAAACAGACAAACGAAGAAAGAAACGGAGAAACGGAGAAAGAAACGGAGAAACGAAAAAACAAACAGAGAAACGAACAAAGAAACGGAGAAACGAAGAAAGAAACGGAGAAACGGAGAAATAAATGGAGAAACGAAGAAATAAGCGAAGAAACGAACAAAGAAACGGAGAAACGAACAAAGAAACGGAGAAATGAACAAAGAAACGGAGAAACGAACAAAGAAACGGAGAAACGAACAAAGAAACGAAGAAACGAACAAAGAAACGGAGAAACGAACAAAGGAATAGAGAAACGAACAAAGAAACGGAGAATCGAACAAAGAAACGGAGAAACGAACAAAGAAACGGAGAAACGAAGAAAGAAACCGGAAACGAAGAAAGAAACAGAGAAACGAACAAAGAAACGGAGAAACGAATAAAGAAACCGGAAACGAAGAAAGTAACGGAGAAACGAAGAAAGAAACGGAGAAACGAAGAAAGAAACGGTGAAACGAACAAAGAAACGAAGAAACGGAGAAACGAACAAAGAAACGGAGAAACGGAGAAATAAATGGAGAAACGAAGAAATAAACGGAGAAACGAAGAAAGGAACGGAGAAACGAACAAAGAAACGGAGAAACGAGCAAAGAAACGGAGAACCGGAGAAAGAATCGGAGAAACGATGAAAGAAAGGGGGAAACAAAGAAAGAAACGAAGAAAGAAACGGAGAAACGAAGAAACGAAGGAAGAAACGGAGAAACGAAGAGAGAAACGGAGAAAAGAAGAAAGAAACGGAGAAACGAAGAAAAAAACGGAGAAACGAAGAAATAAACGGAGAAACGAAGAAAGGAACGGAGAAACGAACAAAGAAACGCAGAAACGAGCAAAGAAACGGAGAAACGGAGAAAGAATCGGAGAAACGATGAAAGAAAGGGAGAAACAAAGAAAGAAACGAAGAAAGAAACGGAGAAACGAAGAAACGAAGGAAGAAACGGAGAAACGAAGAGAGAAACGGAGAAAAGAAGAAAGAAACGGAGAAACGAAGAAAGAAACGGAGAAACGAAGAAATAAACGGAGAAACGAAGAAAGGAACGGAGAAACGAACAAAGAAACGGAGAAACGAGCAAAGAAACGGAGAAACGGAGAAAGAATCGGAGAAACGATGAAAGAAAGGGAGAAACAAAGAAAGAAACGGAGAAACGAAGAGAGAAACGGAGAAAAGAAGAGAGAAACGGAGAAAAGAAGAAACAAACGGAGAAACGAAGAAAGAAACGGAGAAACGAACAAAGAAACGGAGAAACGAACAAAGTAACCGAGAAACGAACAAAGAAACAAAGAAACGGAGAAACGAGCAAAGAAACGGAGAAACGAACAAAGAAACGAAGAAACGGTGAAACGAACAAAGAAACGAAGAAACGGAGAAACGGAGAAACCGAGAAACGGAGAAACGGAGAAACGGAGAAACCGAGAATCGGAGAAACCGAGAAACGGTGAAGCGGGGAAAACGAGAAACGGAGAAACGGAGAAACGGAGAAACGGAGAAACGGAGAAACGGAAAAACGGAGAACAAGAGAAACGTTTCTTTGTTCGTTTCTCCGTTTCTCCGTTTCTTTCTTCGTTTCTCCGTTTCTTTCTTCGTTTCTCCGATTCTTTCTTCGTTTCTCCGTTTCTCCGTTTCTTTGTTTGTTTCTCCGTTTCTTTCTTCGTTTCTCCGTTTCTCCGTTTCTTTGTTCGTTTCTCCGTTTCTTTCTTCGTTTCTCCGTTTCTTTGTTCGTTTCTCCGTTTCTTTCTTCGTTTCTCCGTTTCTCCGTTTCTTTGTTCGTTTCTCCGTTTCTTTCTTCGTTTCTCCGTTTCTTTCTCCGTTTCTCGGTTTATTTCTTCGTTTCTCCGTTTCTTTGTTCGTTTCTCCGTTTCTTTGTTCGTGTCTCCGTTTCTTCGTTCGTTTCTCGGTTTATTTCTTCGTTTCTCCATTTATTTCTCCGATTCTCCGTTTCTTTCTTCGTTTCTCCGTTTCTTTCTTCGTTTCTCCGTTTCTCCGTTTCTTTGTTCGTTTCTCCGTTTCATTCTTCGCTTCTCCGTTTATTTCTTCGTTTCTCCATTTATTTCTCCGTTTCTCCGTTTCTTTCTTCCTTTCTCCGTTTCTTTCTTCGTTTCTCCGTTTCTTTCTTCGTTTCTCCGTTCATTTCTTCGTTTCTCCATTTATTTCTCCGTTTCTCCGTTTCTTTCTTCGTTTCTCCGTTTCTTCGTTCGTTTCCCGTTTCTCCGTTTATTTGTTCGTTTCTCCGTTTCTTTCTCCGTTTCTCGGTCTATTTCTTCTTTCTCCGTTTCTTTCACCGTTTCTCCGTTTCTTTGTTCGTATCTCCGTTTCTTTCTTCGTTTCTCCGTTTCTTTCTTCGTTTCTCCATTTAAATCTTCGTTTCTCCGTTTCTTTCTTCGTTCCTCCGTTTCCTTGTTCCTTTGTCCGTTTATTTCTCCGTTTCTCCATTTATTTCTCCGATTCTCCGTTTCTTTCTTCGTTTCTCCATTCCTTTCTTCGTTTCTCCGTTTCTTTCTTCGTTTCTTCGTTTCTTTCTTCGTTACCCCGTTTCTTTCTTCGTTTCTCCGTTTCTTTCTTCGTATCTCCGTTTCTTTCTTCGTTTCTCCGTTTCTTTCTTCGTTTCTCTGTTTCTTTGTTCGTCTCTACATTTCTTTCTTCGTTTCTCCATTTTTTTGTTCGTTTCTCCGTTTCTTTCTCCGTTTCTCGGTTTATTTCTTCGTTTCTCCATTTATTTCTCCGTTTCTCCGTTTCTTTCTTCGTTTCTCCATTTGTTTGTTCGTTTCTCCGTTTCTTTGTTCGTTTCTCCGTTTCTTTCTTCGTTTCTCCGTTTCTTTCTCCGTTTCTCGGTTTATTTCTTCGTTTCTCCGTTTCTTTGTTCGTTTCTCCGTTTCTTTGTTCGTGTCTCCGTTTCTTCGTTCGTTTCTCGGTTTATTTCTTCGTTTCTCCATTTATTTCTCCGATTCTCCGTTTCTTTCTTCGTTTCTCCGTTTCTTTCTTCGTTTCTCCGTTTCTCCGTTTCTTTGTTCGTTTCTCCGTTTCATTCTTCGCTTCTCCGTTTATTTCTTCGTTTCTCCATTTATTTCTCCGTTTCTCCGTTTCTTTCTTCGTTTCTCCGTTTCTTTCTTCGTTTCTCCGTTCATTTCTTCGTTTCTCCATTTATTTCTCCGTTTCTCCGTTTCTTTCTTCGTTTCTCCGTTTCTTTGTTCGTTTCCCGTTTCTCCGTTTATTTGTTCGTTTCTCCGTTTCTTTCTCCGTTTCTCGGTCTATTTCTTCTTTCTCCGTTTCTTTCATCGTTTCTCCGTTTCTTTGTTCGTATCTCCGTTTCTTTCTCCGTTTCTCGGTCTATTTCTTCGATTCTCCATTTATTTCTCCGTTTCTTTCTTCGTTTCTCCGCTTCTTTCTTCGTTTCTCCGTTTCTTTGTTCGTTTCCCCGTTTCTTTCTTCGTTTCTTCGTTTCTTTCTTCGTTACTCCGTTTCTTTCTTCGCTTCTCCGTTTCTTTCTTCGTATCTCCGTTTCTTTCTTCGTTTCTCCGTTTCTTTCTTCGTTTCTCCGTTTCTCTCTTCGTTTCTCCGTTTCTTTCTTCGTTCCTCCGTTTCCTTGTTCCTTTGTCCGTTTATTTCTCCGATTCTCCGTTTCTTTCTTCGTTTCTCCATTTCTTTCTTCGTTTCTCCGTTGCTTTCTTCGTTTCTTCGTTTCTTTCTTCGTTACCCCGTTTCTTTCTTCGTTTCTCCGTTTCTTTCTTCGTATCTCCGTTTCTTTCTTCGTTTCTCCGTTTCTTTCTTCGTTTCTCTGTTTCTTTGTTCGTTTCTCCATTTCTTTCTTCGTTTCTCCATTTTTTTGTTCGTTTCTCCGTTTCTTTCTCCGTTTCTCGGTTTATTTCTTCGTTTCTCCATTTATTTCTCCGTTTCTCCGTTTCTTTCTTCGTTTCTCCATTTGTTTGTTCGTTTCTCCGTTTCTTTGTTCGTTTCTCCGTTTCTTTGTTCGTTTCTCCGTTTATTTCTTCATTTCTCCGTTTCTTTCTTCGTTTCTTCGTTTCTTTCTTCATTTCGCCGTTTCTTTCTCCGTTTCTCCGCTTCTTCCTTCGTTTCATCGTTTCTCCGTTTCTCCGTTTCTCCGTTTCGATTAAATGATTATAATATTTATAATTTCTATTATAAATCATGTGATCTATAGTTAAATTAGACACTAATACTCTAAATACATATTTAATATATTTTTTAATTTCTTTAGCCTCCAATAGAATTTTATTTATACTATTTACTATATATAATAATTTACACAGAATCGGAAATAAATCTAATTATTTATTTATAATAGTTATTTTGTTTTCACTTATCTTAAAAATTGGGATGTACTCTTTAAATGTTCGATTCATTTCTTTAATTTATTCATTAAATTGAATTAATCCCTTCTTTATAATCACTTTAATAAAATTAATCCCTATAATTATTATAGAACTCATATTAAAATTTAATAATGAAATTTATTTTATTTGCATAATTAATGTAATTATTGCCCCTATCATTTGCTTAAACAAAAAAATCAATCATAATATTTATAGGATATTCATCTGTTATACAAACATCTATTATAGTTATTTTATTAATAATTAAAAAAAATACATTTTTAACATATTTCATTTTATATTCAATAATTTCTTTAATTTTAATTTTTATATTTAAAATGATAAAGATTAACTCTTCTTCCTTATTTAATATATTAACCTCTAATAAAAGAAAAATTATTTTACACTCAATAATTATTATGTACACAAATTTCCCACCTATAGCACTCTTTATACTGAAATAAATCGTCTTGGAAACATTAATATAATAAATTCAAGAATAAAATTTCACGAGGAAGGTTTAATTTTACATTTATTCGAAAGATGAAACATACAAAAATTTGTACAAAAGTATTTATTTATTTTATCGCACGGTACGGAATATCATACAAATGGAAATACTTATCTCTAATGTCGGTAAATTGTAATTGTCGCGCCATCTATGTGTAGAAAATAGAACAATTCCTCGACAAACTTGAGCATTTCTCCGCCAGGTGCTTTCACCCCTTAAGTGTAGTTTTACCCTTTCTCCATTAGATGGAAACCCATGTAATTACCACGTTACAGGGATTTGTAATTGCGGGTTCAGAATATATTTGCATACATACAAACTATAATTCCGATATGTAGAGGAATATTCATTTATTTTATCCCACGGCTTCTTCGATCGTATTTGTTCGATCAAACCAAATATTTCAAGAAATTGATGGCTTTTTATACCGAAACATTGTCAAAAATTGTTTAATCTACGGTCCAACGACGGTTGTTAATAATTATGATAAATAAATGTCAAGATATTGCGAAGTCTGCGAAGGCGAACTGTTTCAGTGAATGTTTGTTCATTTCAGCGATTGTTATTAACATTTACGCATGTTCCCTATATTGAACGAACAATGTGCATCTTATTTATGCATTAAAAATGATTGATTTGCCTCTAGCAATTGATTTTGATCGAACTTCAAAGTAAAGAGATGTTGGTTAAAGTTTTAAAACATGGAAAGTAATAATTGTCTATGAGATATATCAATTTAACATTTGATTAATACATGAAGAATTGAAATTTTTGGTAAAATAAGTGAATAAAAAAAATTATTATAAATAAATAATTAGATTTGTTTTCGATTCTGTGTAAATTATTATATACAGTAAATAGTATAAATATAATTCTTATGGAGGCTAAAGAGATTAAAAAATATATTAAATATGTATTTAGAGTGTTAGTGTATAATTTAACTACAGCTCAAATGATTTATAATAGAAATTATAACTATTATAATCATTTAATCGAAACGGAGAAACGGAGAAACGGAGAAACGGAGAAACGGAGAAACGAAGAAACGAAGGAAGAAACGGAGAAACGAAGAGAGAAACGGAGAAACGAAGAAAGAAACGGAGAAACGAAGAAAGAAACGGAGAAACGAAGAAATAAATGGAGAAACGAAGAAATAAACGGAGAAACGAAGAAAGAAACGGAGAAACTAAGAAAGAAACGGAGAAACGAAGAAATAAATGGAGAAATGAAGAAACAAACGGAGAAACGAAGAAGGAAACGGAGAAACGAAGAAAGAAACGGAGAAACGAAGAAAGAAACGGAGAAACGAAGAAAGAAACAGAGAAACGGAGAAATAAATGTAGAAACGAAGAAATAAACGGAGAAACGAAGAAAGAAACGGACACACGAAGAAAGAAACGGAAAAACGGGGAAAGAAACGGAGAAACGAACAAAGAAACGGAGAAACGAAAAAACAAACGGAGAATCGAAGAATGAAACGGAGAAACGGAGAAATAAATGGAGAAACGAAGAAATAAACGGAGAAACGAAGAAAGGAACGGAGAAACTAAGAAAGAAACGGAGAAACGAAGAAATAAATGGAGAAACGAAGAAACAAACGGAGAAACGAAGAAGGAAACGGAGAAACGAAGAAAGAAACGGAGAAACGAAGAAAGAAACGGAGAAACGAAGAAATAAATGGAGTAACGAAGAAAGAAACGGAAAAACGGAGAAAGAAACGGAGAAACGAACAAAGAAACGGAGAAACGAAAAAACAAACGAAGAATCGAAGAATGAAACGGAGAAACGGAGAAATAAATGGAGAAACGAAGAAATAAACGGAGAAACGAAGAAAGGAACGGAGAAACGAACAAAGAAGCGGAGAAACAAACAAAGAAACGGAGAAACGAACAAAGAAACGGAGAAACGAAGAAAGAAACGGAGAAACGGAGAAGTAAATGGAGAAACGAAGAAATAAACGGAGAAACGAAGAAAGGAACTGAGAAACGAACAAAGAAACGGAGAAACGGAGAAACGGACAAAGAAACGGAGAAATAAATGGAAAAACGAACAAGTAAACGGAGAAACGAAGAAAGAAACGGAGAATCGGAGAAATAAATGGAGAAATGAAGAAATAAACGGAGAAACGAACAAAGAAACGGAGAAACAAAGAAAGAAACGGAGAAACGAACAAAGAAATGAAGAAACGAAGAAACGGAGAAACGAACAAAGAAACGGAGAAACGAACAAAGAAACGGAGAAGCGAACATAGAAACGGAGAAACGAACAAAGAAACGGAGAAACGATGAAAGCATCGTAGAAACGAAGAAAGAAACGAAGAAACGAAGAAAGAAACGGAGAAACGAAGAAAGAAACGGAGAATCGGAGAAATAAATGGAGAAACGAACAAAAAACGGTGAAACGGAGAAACGGGGAAACCGAGAAACGGAGAAACGGAGAAACGGAGAAACGGAGAAACGGAGTAACGGAGAAACGGAGAAACGGAGAAACGGAGAAACCGAGAAACCGAGAAACGGAGAAACGGAGAAACGGAGAAACGGAGAAACGGAGAAACCGAGAAACCGAGAAACGGAGAAACGGAGAAACCGAGAAACGGAGAAACCGAGAAACCGAGAAACGGAGAAACCGAGAAACGGAGAAACGGGGAAACCGAGAAACGAAGAACCGTTTCTCCGTTTCTTTGTTCGTTTCTCCGTTTCTTTGTTCGTTTCTCCATTTATTTCTCCGTTTCTCCGTTTCTTTGTTCGTTTCTCCGTTTCTTTCTTTGTTTCTCCGTTTCTTTCTTCATTTCTCCGTTTCTTTGTTCGTTTCTCCGTTTCATTCTCCATTTCTCGGTTTATTTCTTCGATTCTCCGTTTCTCTCTCCGTTTCTCGGTTTATTTCTTCGTTTCTCCATTTATTTCTCCGTTTCTCCGTTTCTTTCTTCGTTTCTCCGTTTCTTTGTTCGTTTCTCCGTTTCTTTCTTCGTATCTCCGTTTCTTTCTCCGTTTCTCCGTTTCTTTCTTCGTTTCTCCGTTTCTTTCTTCGTTTCTCCGTTTCTTTGTTCGTTTCTCCGTTTCTTCCTTCGTTTCTCCGTTTCTTTCTTTGTTTCTCCGTTTCTTTCTTCATTTCTCCGTTTATTTCTTCATTTCTCCGTTTCATTCTTGGTTTCTGCGTTTCTTTGTTGGTCTCTCTGTTGCTTTCTTCGTTTCTCCGTTTCTTTGTTCGTTTCTCCGTTTCTTTCTCCATATCTCGGTTTATTTCTTCGTTTCTCCATTTATTTCTCCGATTCTCCGTTTCTTTCTTCGTTTCTCTGTTTCTTTCTCCGATTCTCCGTTTCTTTCTTCGTTTCTCCGTTTCTTTCTTCGTTTCTCCGTTTCTTTCTTCGTTTCTCCATTTATTTCTCCGTTTCACCGTTTCTTTCTTCGTTTCTCCGTTTCTTTCTTCGTTTCTCCGTTTCTTTCTTCGTTTCTCCATTTCTCCGTTTCTTTCTACGTTTCTCCGTTTCTTTGCTCCTTTCTCCGTTTATTTCTTCGTTTCTTCGTTTCTTTCATCGTTACTCCGTTTCTTTCTTTGTTTCTCCGTTTCTTTCTCCGTTTCTCCGTTTCTTTGTTCGTTTCTCCGTTTCTTTGTTCGTTTCTCCGTTTCTTTGTTCGTTTCTCCGTTTCTTTGTTCGTTTCTCCGTTTCTTTGTTCGTTTCTCCGTTTCTTTGTTCGTTTCTCCGTTTCTTTGTTCGTTTCTCCGTTTCTTTGCTCGTTTCTCCGTTTCTTCCTCCGTTTCTCGGTTTATTTCTTCGTTTCTCCATTTATTTCTCCGATTCTCCGTTTCTTTCTTCGTTTCTTCGTTTGTTTCTTCGTTACTCTGTTTCTTTCTTCGTTTCTCCGTTTCTTTCTTCGTTTCTCCGTTTCTTTCTTCGATTCTCCGTTTATTTCATCGTTTCTCCGTTTCGTTCTTCGTTTCTCCGATTATTTCTTCGTATCTCCATTTATTTCTCCGTCTTTCCGCTTCTCTCTTCGTTTCTCCGTTTCTTTCTTCGTTTCTCCGTTTCTTTGTTCGTTTCTCCGTTTATTTCTTCGTTTCTCCATTTATTTCTCCGTTTCTCCGTTTCTTTCTTCGTTTCTCCGTTTCTTTCTTCGTTTCACCGATTATTTCTTCGTTTCTCCATTTATTTCTCCGTCTTTCCGCTTCTTTCTTCGTTTCTCCGTTTCTTTGTTCGTTTCTTCCTTTCATTCTTCGTTTCTCCGTTACTTTGTTCGACTCTCCGTTTCTTTCTCCGTTTCTCGGTTTATTTCTTCGTTTCTCCATTTATTTCTCCGATTCTCCGTTTCTTTCTTCGTTTCTTCGTTTCTGTCTTCGTTACTCCGTCTCTTTCTTCGTATCTCCGTTTCTTTCTCCGATTCTCCGTTTCTTTCTTCGTTTCTCCGTTTCTTTCATCGTTTCTCCGTTTCTTTCTTCGTTTCTCCGTTTCTTTGTTCGTTTCTCCGTTTATTTCTTCGTTTCTCCATTTATTTCTCCGTTTCTCCGTTTCTTTCTTCGTTTCTCCGTTTCCTTGTTCGTTTCTCCGTTTCTTTCTTCGTTTCTCCGTTTCTTTCTTCGTTTCTCCGTTTCTTTCTCCCTTTCTCCGTTTCTTTCTACGTTTCTCCGTTTCTTTGCTCGTTTCTCCGTTTCTTTCTTCGTTTCTTTCTTCGTTTCTTTCATCGTTACTCCGCTTCTTTCTTTGTTTCTCCGTTTCTTTCTCCGTTTCTCCGTTTCTTTCTTCGTTTCTCCGTTTCTTTCTTCGTTTCTCCGTTTCTTTGTTCGTTTCTCCGTTTCTTTGTCCGTTTCTCCGTTTCTTTGTTCGTTTCTCCGTTTCTTTGTTCGTTTCTCCGTTTCTTTGTTCGTTTCTCCGTTTCTTTCTCCGTTTCTCGGTTTATTTCTTCGTTTCTCCATTTATTTCTCTGGTTCTCCGTTTCTTTCTTCGTTTCTTCGTTTCTTTCTCCGTTACTCCGTTTCTTCAATCATAATAATTATAGGATATTGATCTGTTATACAAACATCTATTATAGTTATTTTGTTAATAATTAACAAAAATACATTTTTAACATACTTCATTTTATATTCAATAATTCCTTTAATTTTAATATTTATATTCAAAATAATAAAGATTAACTCTTCTTCCTTATTTAAAATATTAACCTCTAATAAAAGAAAAATTATTTTATACTCAATAATTGTTATGTACACAAATTTCCCACCTATAGCACTCTTTATACTGAAATAAATCGTCCTAGAAACATTAATAAATTCAAGAATAAAATTTACCGCTGAAGGTTTAATTTTACATTTATTCGAAAGATGAAACATTCAAAAGTTTGTACAAAAGTATTTATTTATTTTACCGCACGGTTGGGAATATCATACAAATGGAAATACTTACCTCTAATGTCGGTAAATTGTACGTGTCGCGCCATCTATTTGTGGAAATTAGAACAATTCCTCGACAAACTTGAGCGTTTCTCCGCCAGGTGTTTTCACCCCTTAAGTGTAGTTTAACCCTTTCTCCAATAGATGGCAACCCATGTAATTACCACGTTACAGGGATTTGTAATTGCGGGTTCAGAATATACTAGCATACATACCAACTATATTTTCCGATATGTAGAGAAATATTCATTTATTTTATCCCACGGCTTCTTCGATCGTATTTGTTCGATCTAACCAAATATTTCAAGAAATTGATGGCTTTTTATACCGAAACATTGTCAAAAATTGTTTAATCTACGGTCCAACGACGGTTGTTAATAATTATGATAAATAAATGTCAAGATATTGCGAAGTCTGCGAAGCCGAACGGTTTCAGTGAATATTTGTTCATTTCAGCGATTGTTATTAACATTTACGCATGTTCCCTATATTGATCGAACAATGTGCATCTAATTTATGCATTAAAAATGATTGATTTGCTTCTAGCAATGGAATTTGATCGAACTTCAAAGTAAAGAGATGTTTGTTAAAGTTTTAAAACATGGAAAGTAATAATTGTCTATGAGATATATCAATTTAACATTTGATTAATACATGAAGAATCGAAATTTTTGGTAAAATAAGATAATAAAAAATAATTATTATAAATAAATAATTAGATCTATTTTCGATTCTGTGTAAATTATTATATACAGTAAATTGTATTAATAAAATTCTTCTGGAGGCTAAAGAGATTAAAAAACATATTAAATATGTATTTAGAGTATTAGTGTATAATTTAACTACAGCTCAAATGATTTATAATAGAAATTATAACTATTATAATCATTTAATCGAAATGGAGAAACGGAGAAACGGAGAAACGGAGAAACGAAGAAACGAAGGAAGAAACGGAGAAACGAAGAAAGAAACGGAGAAACGAAGAAAGAAACGGAGAAACGAAGAAAGAAACGGAGAAACGAAGATTTAAATGGAGAAACGAAGAAATAAACGGAGAAACGAAGAAAGAAACAGAGAAACGAAGAAAGAAACGGAGAAACGGAGAAATAAATGGAGAAACGAAGAAAGAAACGGAGAAACGAAGAAAGAAACGGAGAAACGAAGAAAGAAACGGAGATACGAAGAAAGTAACGGAGAAACTCAGAAAGAAACGAAGAAACGAAGAAAGAAACGGAGAAACGAAGGAAGAAACGGACTAACGAAGAAAGAAACGGAGTAACGAAGAAAGAAACGAAGAAACGAAGAAAGAAACGGAGAATCGGAGAAATAAATGGAGAAACGAAGAAATAAACCGAGAAACGGAGAAAGAAATGGAGAGTCGAACAAAGAAACGGAGAAACGGAGAATGAAATGAAGAAACGAACAAAGAAACGGAGAAACGAACAAAGAAACGGAGAAACGAAGAAAGAAACGGAGAAACGGAGAAATAAATGGAGAAACGAAGAAATAAACCGAGAAACGGAGAGAGAAACGGAGAAACGAAGAAAGAAACGGAGAAACGAAGGAAGAAACGGAGAAACGAACAAAGAAACGGAGAAACGAACAAAGAAACGGAGAAACGGAGAAATAAATGGCGAAACGAAGAATTAAACGGAGAAACGAAGATACGGAGAAACGAAGAAAGGACCGGAGAAACGAAGAAAGAAACGGAGAAACGAAGAAAGAAACGAAGAAACGGAGAAAGAAACGGAGAAACGAACAAAGAAACGGAGAAACGGAGAAATAAATGGCGAAACGAAGAATTAAACGGAGAAACGAAGATACGGAGAAACGAAGAAAGGAACGGAGAAACGAAGAAAGAAACGGAGTAACGAAGAAAGAAACGAAGAAACGAAGAAAGAAACCGAGAAACGAACAAAGAAACGGAGAAACGAAGAAAGAAACGGAGAAACGAAGAAAGAAACGGAGAAACGAAGAAAGAAACGGAGAAACGGAGAAATAAATGGAGAAACGAAGAAATAAACGGAGAAACGAAGAAAGAAACGGAGAAACGAAGAAAGAAACGGAGAAACGAAGACAGAAACGGAGAAACGAACAAAGAAACGGAGAAACGAACAAAGAAACGGAGAAACGAACAAAGAAACGGAGAAACGGAGAAATAAATGGCGAAACGAAGAATTAAACGGAGAAACGAAGATACGGAGAAACGAAGAAAGAAACGGGGTAACGAAGAAAGAAACGAAGAAAGAAACGGAGATCGGAGAAATAAATGGAGAAACGAAGAAAGAAACGGAGAAACGAAGAAAGAAACGGAGAAACGAAGAAAGAAACGGAGAAACGAAGAAAGAAACGGAGAAACGAAGAAAGAAACGGAGAAACGAAGAAAGAAACGAAGAAACGGAGAAAGAAACGGAGAAACGAACAAAGAAACGGAGAAACGGAGAAATAAATGGCGAAACGAAGAATTAAACGGAGAAACGAAGATACGGAGAAACGAAGAAAGGAACGGAGAAACGAAGAAAGAAACGGAGTAACGAAGAAAGAAACGAAGAAACGAAGAAAGAAACGGAGAAACGAAGAAAGAAACGGAGAAACGAAGATTTAAATGGAGAAACGAAGAAAGTAACGGAGAAACTCAGAAAGAAACGAAGAAACGGAGAAAGAAACGGAGAAACGAACAAAGAAACGGAGAAACGGAGAAATAAATGGCGAAACGAAGAATTAAACGGAGAAACGAAGATACGGAGAAACGAAGAAAGGAACGGAGAAACGAAGAAAGAAACGGAGTAACGAAGAAAGAAACGAAGAAACGAAGAAAGAAACGGAGAAACGAACAAAGAAACGGAGAAACGAAGAAAGAAACGGAGAAACGAAGAAAGAAACGGAGAAACGAAGAAAGAAACGGAGAAACGGAGAAATAAATGGAGAAACGAAGAAATAAACCGAGAAACGGAGAAAGAAATGGAGAGTCGAACAAAGAAACGGAGAAACGGAGAATGAAATGAAGAAACGAACAAAGAAACGGAGAAACGAACAAAGAAACGGAGAAACGAAGAAAGAAACGGAGAAACGGAGAAATAAATGGAGAAACGAAGAAATAAACCGAGAAACGGAGAGAGAAACGTAGAAACGAAGAAAGAAACGGACAAACGAAGGAAGAAACGGAGAAACGAACAAAGAAACGGAGAAACGAACAAAGAAACGGAGAAACGGAGAAATAAATGGCGAAACGAAGAATTAAACGGAGAAACGAAGATACGGAGAAACGAAGAAAGGACCGGAGAAACGAAGAAAGAAACGGAGAAACGAAGAAAGAAACGAAGAAACGGAGAAAGAAACGGAGAAACGAACAAAGAAACGGAGAAACGGAGAAATAAATGGCGAAACGAAGAATTAAACGGAGAAACGAAGATACGGAGAAACGAAGAAAGGAACGGAGAAACGAAGAAAGAAACGGAGTAACGAAGAAAGAAACGAAGAAACGAAGAAAGAAACCGAGAAACGAACAAAGAAACGGAGAAACGAAGAAAGAAACGGAGAAACGAAGAAAGAAACGGAGAAACGAAGAATGAAACGGAGAAACGGAGAAATAAATGGAGAAACGAAGAAATAAACGGAGAAACGAAGAAAGAAACGGAGAAACGAAGAAAGAAACGGAGAAACGAAGACAGAAACGGAGAAACGAACAAAGAAACGGAGAAACGAACAAAGAAACGGAGAAACGAACAAAGAAACGGAGAAACGGAGAAATAAATGGCGAAACGAAGAATTAAACGGAGAAACGAAGATACGGAGAAACGAAGAAAGAAACGGGGTAACGAAGAAAGAAACGAAGAAAGAAACGGAGATCGGAGAAATAAATGGAGAAACGAAGAAAGAAACGGAGAAACGAAGAAAGAAACGGAGAAACGAAGAAAGAAACGGAGAAACGAAGAAAGAAACGGAGAAACGAAGAAAGAAACGGAGAAACGAAGAAAGAAACGAAGAAACGGAGAAAGAAACGGAGAAACGAACAAAGAAACGGAGAAACGGAGAAATAAATGGCGAAACGAAGAATTAAACGGAGAAACGAAGATACGGAGAAACGAAGAAAGGAACGGAGAAACGAAGAAAGAAACGGAGTAACGAAGAAAGAAACGAAGAAACGAAGAAAGAAACGGAGAAACGAACAAAGAAACGGAGAAACGAAGAAAGAAACGGAGAAACGAAGAAAGAAACGGAGAAACGAAGAAAGAAACGGAGAAACGAAGAAAGAAACGGAGTAACGAAGAAAGAAACGGAGAAACGAAGAAAGAAACGGAGAAACGAAGAAAGAAACGGAGTAACGAAGAAAGAAACGGAGAAACGGAGAAATAAATGGAGAAACGAAGAAATAAACGGAGAAACGAAGAAAGAAACGGAGAAACGAAGAAAGAAACGGAGAAACGAAGAAAGAAACGGAGAAAGAAACCGAGATCGGAGAAATAAATGGAGAAACGGAGAAATAAACCGAGAAACGGAGAAACGGAGAAACCGAGAAACGGAGAAACCGAGAGACGGAGAAACGGAGAAACCGAGAAACGGAGATACGGAGAAACGGAGAAACGGAGAAACGGAGAAACGGAGAAACCGAGAAACGGAGAAACGGAGAAACCGAGAAACGGAGAAACCGAGAGACGGAGAAACGGGGAAACCGAGAAACGGAGAACCGTTTCTCCGTTTCTTTGTTCGTTTCTCCGTTTCTTTGTTCGTTTCTCCATTTATTTCTCCATTTCTCCGTTTCTTTGTACGTTTCACCGTTTCTTTGTTCGTTTCTCCGTTTCTTTCTTCGTTTCTCCGTTTCTTTGTTCGTTTCTCCGTTTCTTTGTTCGTTTCTCCGTTTCTTTCTTTGTTTCTCCGTTTCTTTGTTCGTTTCTCCATTTATTTCTCCGTTTCTCCGTTTCTTTCTTCGTTTCGCCGTTTCTTCGTTCGTTTCTCCGTTTCTTTCTTCGTTTCTCTGTTTCTTTGTTCGTTTCTCCGTTTCTTTCTCCGTTTCTCCGTTTCTTTCTTCGTTTGTCCGTTTCTTTGTTCGTTTCTCTGTTTGTTTCTTCGTTTCTCCATTTATTTCTCCGTTTCTCCGTTTCTATCTTTGTTTCTCCGTTTCTTCGTTCGTTTCTCCGTTTCTTTCTTCGTTTCTCTGTTTCTTTGTTCGTTTCTCCATTTATTTCTCCGTTTCTCCGTTTCCTTGTTCGTTTTTCCGTTTCTTCGTTCGTTACTCCGTTTCTTTCTTCGTTTCTCCGTTTCTTTCTTCGTTTCTCCGTTTCTTTCTTCGTTTCTCCGTTTCTTTCGTTGTTTCTCCGTTTCTTTCTTCGTTTCTCCGTTTATTTCTTCGTTTCTCCGTTTCATTCTTCGTTTCTGCGTTTCTTTGTACGTTTCTCTGTTTCTTTCTTCGTTTCTCCGTTTCTTTCTCCGTTTCTCCGTTTATTTCTTCGTTTCTCCGTATCTTTCTTCGTTTCTTCGTTTCTTTCTTCATTTCTCCGTTTCTTTCTTCGTTTCTCCGTTTCTTCCTTCGTTTCATCGTTTCTCCGTTTCTCTGTTTCTCCGTTTCGATTAAATGATCATAATATTTATAATTTCTACTATAAATCATTTGATCTATAGTTAAATTAGACACTAATACTCTAAATATATATTTAATATATTTTTTAATCTCTTTAGCCTCCAGAAGAATTTTATTTATACTATTTACTGTATATAATAATTTACACAGAATCGGAAATAAATCTAATTATTTATTTATAATAATTATTTTTTTTCATTTATCTTAAAAATTGGGATGTACTCTTTAAATGTTCGATTCATTTCTTTAATTTATTCATTAAATTGAATTAATCTCTTCTTTAAAATAACTTTAATAAAATTAATCCCTATAATTATCATAGAACTCCTATTAAAATTTAATAATGGAATTTATTTTATTTGCCTAATTAATGTATTTATTGCCCCTATCATTTGCTTAAACAAAAAAATCAATCATAATAATTATAGGATATTCATCTGTTATACAAACATCTATTATAGTTATTTTATTAATAATTAACAAGAATACATTTTTAACATATTTCATTTTATATTCAATAATCTCTTTAATTTTAATTTTTATATTTAAAATAATAAAGATTAACTCTTCTTCCTTATTTAATATATTAACCTCTAATAAAAGAAAAATTATTTTATACTCAGTAACTATTATGTACACAAATTTCCCACCTATAGCACTCTTTATACTGAAATAAATCGTCCTAGAAACATTAATAAATTCAAGAATAAAATTTACAGTGGAAGGTTTAATTTTACATTTATTCGAAAGATGAAACATACAGAAGTTTGTACACAAGTATTTATTTATTTTATCGCACGGTAGGGAATATCATACAAATGGAAATACTTATCTCTAATGTCGGTAAATTGTACTTGTCGCGCCATGTATTTGTGGAAATTAGAACAATTCCTCGACAAACTTGAGCGTTTCTCCGCCAGGTGTTTTCACCCCTTAAGTGTAGTTTAACCCTTTCTCCAATAGATGGCAACCCATGTAATTACCAGGTTACAGGGATTTGTAATTGCGGGTTTAGAATATATTTGCATACATACAAACTATAATTCCGATATGTAGAGAAATATCCATTTATTTTATCCCACGGCTTCTTCGATCGTATTTGTTCGATCTAACCAAATATTTCAAGAAATTGATGGCTTTTGATACCGAAATATTGTCAAAAATTGTTTAATCTACGGCCCAACGACGGTTGTTAATAATTATGGTAAGAAAATGTCAAGGTATTGCGAAGTCTGCGAAGGCGAACGGTTTCAGTGAATGTTTGTTCATTTCAGCGATTGTGATTCACATTTACGCATGTTCCCTATATTGATCGAACAATGTGCATCTAATTTATGCATTAAAAATGATTGATTTGCTTCTAGCAATGGAATTTGATCGAACTTCAAAGTAAAGAGATGTTTGTTAAAGTTTTGAAGCATGGAAAGTAATAATTGTCTATGAGATATATCAATTTAACATTTGATTAATACAAGAAGAATCGTAATTTTTGGTAAAATAAGTGAATAAAAAATAATTATTATAAATAAATAATTAGATTTGTTTCCGATTGTGTGTAAATTATTATATACAGTAAATAGTATAAATAAAATTCTTCTGGAGGCTAAAGAGATTAAAAAATATATTAAATATGTATTTAGAGTATCAGTGTATAATTTAGCTACAGCTCAAATGATTTATAATAGAAATTATAACTATTATAATCATTTAATCGAAACGGAGAAACGGAGAAACGAAGAAACGAAGGAAGAAACGGAGAAACGAAGAAAGAAACGGAGAAACGAAGAAAGAAACGGAGAAACGAAGAAATAAATGGAGAAACGAAGAAATAAATAGAGAAACGAACAAAGAAACGGAGAACCGATGAAAGAAACGGAGAAACGAAGAAAGAAACGGGAAACGAAGAAAGAAACGGGAAACGAAGAAAGATACGGAGAATCGAAGAAAGAAACGGAGAAACGAAGAAAGAAACGGAGAAACGAAGAAAGAAACGGAGAAATAAATGGAGAAACGAAGAAATAAACGGAGAAACGGAGAAAGAAACGGAGAAACGAACAAAGAAACGGAGAAGCGATGAAAGAAACGGAGAAACGGAGAAATAAATGGAGAAACGAAGAAATAAACCGAGAAACGGAGAAAGAAACGGAGAAACGAACAAAGAAACGGAGAAACGAAGAAAGAAACGGAGAAATGAAGAAAGAAACGGAGAAACGAAGAAAGAAACAGAGAATCGGAGAAATAAATGGAGAAACGAAGAAATAAACCGAGAAACGGAGAAAGAAACGGAGAAACGAACAAAGAAACGGAGAAACGATGAAAGAAACGGAGAAACGGAGAAATAAATGGAGAAACGAAGAAATAAACCGAGAAACGGAGAAAGAAACGGAGAAACGAACAAAGAAACGGAGAAACGAAGAAAGAGACGGAGAAACGAACAAAGAAACGAAGACACGGAGAAACAAATGGAGAAACGAACAAAGAAATGGAGAAACGGAGAAATAAATGGAGAAACGAAGAAATAAACGGAGAATCGAAGAAAGAAACGGAGAAACGAACAAAGAAACGGAGAAACGAAGAAAGAAACGGGAAACGAAGAAAGAAACGGGAAACGAAGAAAGATACGGAGAATCGAAGAAAGAAACGGAGAAACGAAGAAAGAAACGGAGAAACGAAGAAAGAAACGGAGAAATAAATGGAGAAACGAAGAAATAAACGGAGAAACGGAGAAAGAAACGGAGAAACGAAGAAAGAAACGGAGAAATGAAGAAAGAAACGGAGAAACGAAGAAAGAAACAGAGAATCGGAGAAATAAATGGAGAAACGAAGAAATAAACCGAGAAACGGAGAAAGAAACGGAGAAACGAACAAAGAAACGGAGAAACGATGAAAGAAACGGAGAAACGGAGAAATAAATGGAGAAACGAAGAAATAAACCGAGAAACGGAGAAAGAAACGGAGAAACGAACAAAGAAACGGAGAAACGAAGAAAGAAACGGAGAAACGAACAAAGAAACGAAGACACGGAGAAACAAATGGAGAAACGAACAAAGAAATGGAGAAACGGAGAAATAAATGGAGAAACGAAGAAATAAACGGAGAATCGAAGAAAGAAACGGAGAAACGAACAAAGAAACGGAGAAACGAAGAAAGAAACGGGAAACGAAGAAAGAAACGGGAAACGAAGAAAGATACGGAGAATCGAAGAAAGAAACGGAGAAACGAAGAAAGAAACGGAGAAACGAAGAAAGAAACGGAGTAACGAAGAAAGAAACGAAGAAACGGAGAAAGAAACGGAGAAACGAACAAAGAAACGGAGAAACGAAGAAAGAAACGGAGAAACGAAGAAAGAAACGGAGAAACGAAGAAAGAAACGGAGAAACGAAGAAAGAAACGGAGTAACGAAGAAAGAAACGGAGAAACGAAGAAAGAAACGGAGAAACGAAGAAAGAAACGGAGTAACGAAGAAAGAAACGGAGAAACGGAGAAATAAATGGAGAAACGAAGAAATAAACGGAGAAACGAAGAAAGAAACGGAGAAACGAAGAAAGAAACGGAGAAACGAAGAAAGAAACGGAGAAAGAAACCGAGATCGGAGAAATAAATGGAGAAACGGAGAAATAAACCGAGAAACGGAGAAACGGAGAAACCGAGAAACGGAGAAACCGAGAGACGGAGAAACGGAGAAACCGAGAAACGGAGATACGGAGAAACGGAGAAACGGAGAAACGGAGAAACGGAGAAACCGAGAAACGGAGAAACGGAGAAACCGAGAAACGGAGAAACCGAGAGACGGAGAAACGGAGAAACCGAGAAACGGAGATACGGAGAAACGGAGAAACGGAGAAACGGAGAAACGGAGAAACCGAGAAACGGAGAAACCGAGAAACCGAGAAACGGAGAAACCGAGAAACGGAGAAACGGGGAAACCGAGAAACGGAGAACCGTTTCTCCGTTTCTTTGTTCGTTTCTCCGTTTCTTTGTTCGTTTCTCCATTTATTTCTCCATTTCTCCGTTTCTTTGTACGTTTCACCGTTTCTTTGTTCGTTTCTCCGTTTCTTTCTTCGTTTCTCCGTTTCTTTGTTCGTTTCTCCGTTTCTTTGTTCGTTTCTCCGTTTCTTTCTTTGTTTCTCCGTTTCTTTGTTCGTTTCTCCATTTATTTCTCCGTTTCTCCGTTTCTTTCTTCGTTTCGCCGTTTCTTCGTTCGTTTCTCCGTTTCTTTCTTCGTTTCTCTGTTTCTTTGTTCGTTTCTCCGTTTCTTTCTCCGTTTCTCCGTTTCTTTCTTCGTTTGTCCGTTTCTTTGTTCGTTTCTCTGTTTGTTTCTTCGTTTCTCCATTTATTTCTCCGTTTCTCCGTTTCTATCTTTGTTTCTCCGTTTCTTCGTTCGTTTCTCCGTTTCTTTCTTCGTTTCTCTGTTTCTTTGTTCGTTTCTCCATTTATTTCTCCGTTTCTCCGTTTCCTTGTTCGTTTTTCCGTTTCTTCGTTCGTTACTCCGTTTCTTTCTTCGTTTCTCCGTTTCTTTCTTCGTTTCTCCGTTTCTTTCTTCGTTTCTCCGTTTCTTTCGTTGTTTCTCCGTTTCTTTCTTCGTTTCTCCGTTTATTTCTTCGTTTCTCCGTTTCATTCTTCGTTTCTGCGTTTCTTTGTACGTTTCTCTGTTTCTTTCTTCGTTTCTCCGTTTCTTTCTCCGTTTCTCCGTTTATTTCTTCGTTTCTCCGTATCTTTCTTCGTTTCTTCGTTTCTTTCTTCATTTCTCCGTTTCTTTCTTCGTTTCTCCGTTTCTTCCTTCGTTTCATCGTTTCTCCGTTTCTCTGTTTCTCCGTTTCGATTAAATGATCATAATATTTATAATTTCTACTATAAATCATTTGATCTATAGTTAAATTAGACACTAATACTCTAAATATATATTTAATATATTTTTTAATCTCTTTAGCCTCCAGAAGAATTTTATTTATACTATTTACTGTATATAATAATTTACACAGAATCGGAAATAAATCTAATTATTTATTTATAATAATTATTTTTTTTCATTTATCTTAAAAATTGGGATGTACTCTTTAAATGTTCGATTCATTTCTTTAATTTATTCATTAAATTGAATTAATCTCTTCTTTAAAATAACTTTAATAAAATTAATCCCTATAATTATCATAGAACTCCTATTAAAATTTAATAATGGAATTTATTTTATTTGCCTAATTAATGTATTTATTGCCCCTATCATTGGCTTAAACAAAAAAATCAATCATAATAATTATAGGATATTCATCTGTTATACAAACATCTATTATAGTTATTTTATTAATAATTAACAAGAATACATTTTTAACATATTTCATTTTATATTCAATAATCTCTTTAATTTTAATTTTTATATTTAAAATAATAAAGATTAACTCTTCTTCCTTATTTAATATATTAACCTCTAATAAAAGAAAAATTATTTTATACTCAGTAACTATTATGTACACAAATTTCCCACCTATAGCACTCTTTATACTGAAATAAATCGTCCTAGAAACATTAATAAATTCAAGAATAAAATTTACAGTGGAAGGTTTAATTTTACATTTATTCGAAAGATGAAACATACAGAAGTTTGTACACAAGTATTTATTTATTTTATCGCACGGTAGGGAATATCATACAAATGGAAATACTTATCTCTAATGTCGGTAAATTGTACTTGTCGCGCCATGTATTTGTGGAAATTAGAACAATTCCTCGACAAACTTGAGCGTTTCTCCGCCAGGTGTTTTCACCCCTTAAGTGTAGTTTAACCCTTTCTCCAATAGATGGCAACCCATGTAATTACCAGGTTACAGGGATTTGTAATTGCGGGTTTAGAATATATTTGCATACATACAAACTATAATTCCGATATGTAGAGAAATATCCATTTATTTTATCCCACGGCTTCTTCGATCGTATTTGTTCGATCTAACCAAATATTTCAAGAAATTGATGGCTTTTGATACCGAAATATTGTCAAAAATTGTTTAATCTACGGCCCAACGACGGTTGTTAATAATTATGGTAAGAAAATGTCAAGGTATTGCGAAGTCTGCGAAGGCGAACGGTTTCAGTGAATGTTTGTTCATTTCAGCGATTGTGATTCACATTTACGCATGTTCCCTATATTGATCGAACAATGTGCATCTAATTTATGCATTAAAAATGATTGATTTGCTTCTAGCAATGGAATTTGATCGAACTTCAAAGTAAAGAGATGTTTGTTAAAGTTTTGAAGCATGGAAAGTAATAATTGTCTATGAGATATATCAATTTAACATTTGATTAATACAAGAAGAATCGTAATTTTTGGTAAAATAAGTGAATAAAAAATAATTATTATAAATAAATAATTAGATTTGTTTCCGATTGTGTGTAAATTATTATATACAGTAAATAGTATAAATAAAATTCTTCTGGAGGCTAAAGAGATTAAAAAATATATTAAATATGTATTTAGAGTATCAGTGTATAATTTAGCTACAGCTCAAATGATTTATAATAGAAATTATAACTATTATAATCATTTAATCGAAACGGAGAAACGGAGAAACGAAGAAACGAAGGAAGAAACGGAGAAACGAAGAAAGAAACGGAGAAACGAAGAAAGAAACGGAGAAACGAAGAAATAAATGGAGAAACGAAGAAATAAATAGAGAAACGAACAAAGAAACGGAGAACCGATGAAAGAAACGGAGAAACGAAGAAAGAAACGGGAAACGAAGAAAGAAACGGGAAACGAAGAAAGATACGGAGAATCGAAGAAAGAAACGGAGAAACGAAGAAAGAAACGGAGAAACGAAGAAAGAAACGGAGAAATAAATGGAGAAACGAAGAAATAAACGGAGAAACGGAGAAAGAAACGGAGAAACGAACAAAGAAACGGAGAAGCGATGAAAGAAACGGAGAAACGGAGAAATAAATGGAGAAACGAAGAAATAAACCGAGAAACGGAGAAAGAAACGGAGAAACGAACAAAGAAACGGAGAAACGAAGAAAGAAACGGAGAAATGAAGAAAGAAACGGAGAAACGAAGAAAGAAACAGAGAATCGGAGAAATAAATGGAGAAACGAAGAAATAAACCGAGAAACGGAGAAAGAAACGGAGAAACGAACAAAGAAACGGAGAAACGATGAAAGAAACGGAGAAACGGAGAAATAAATGGAGAAACGAAGAAATAAACCGAGAAACGGAGAAAGAAACGGAGAAACGAACAAAGAAACGGAGAAACGAAGAAAGAGACGGAGAAACGAACAAAGAAACGAAGACACGGAGAAACAAATGGAGAAACGAACAAAGAAATGGAGAAACGGAGAAATAAATGGAGAAACGAAGAAATAAACGGAGAATCGAAGAAAGAAACGGAGAAACGAACAAAGAAACGGAGAAACGAAGAAAGAAACGGGAAACGAAGAAAGAAACGGGAAACGAAGAAAGATACGGAGAATCGAAGAAAGAAACGGAGAAACGAAGAAAGAAACGGAGAAACGAAGAAAGAAACGGAGAAATAAATGGAGAAACGAAGAAATAAACGGAGAAACGGAGAAAGAAACGGAGAAACGAAGAAAGAAACGGAGAAATGAAGAAAGAAACGGAGAAACGAAGAAAGAAACAGAGAATCGGAGAAATAAATGGAGAAACGAAGAAATAAACCGAGAAACGGAGAAAGAAACGGAGAAACGAACAAAGAAACGGAGAAACGATGAAAGAAACGGAGAAACGGAGAAATAAATGGAGAAACGAAGAAATAAACCGAGAAACGGAGAAAGAAACGGAGAAACGAACAAAGAAACGGAGAAACGAACAAAGAAACGGAGAAACGAACAAAGAAACGAAGACACGGAGAAACAAATGGAGAAACGAACAAAGAAATGGAGAAACGGAGAAATAAATGGAGAAACGAAGAAATAAACGGAGAATCGAAGAAAGAAACGGAGAAACGAACAAAGAAACGGAGAAACGAAGAAAGAAACGGGAAACGAAGAAAGAAACGGGAAACGAAGAAAGATACGGAGAATCGAAGAAAGAAACGGAGAAACGAAGAAAGAAACGGAGAAACGAAGAAAGAAACGGAGAAACGAACAAAGAAACGAAGAAACGGAGAAACGAACAAAGAAACGGAGAAACGAACAAAGAAACGAAGACACGGAGAAACAAATGGAGAAACGAACAAAGAAATGGAGAAACGGAGAAATAAATGGAGAAACGAAGAAATAAACGGAGAATCGAAGAAAGAAACGGAGGAACGAAGAAAGAAACGGAGAAACGATGAAAGAAACGGAGAAACAAAGAAAGAAACGAAGAAACGAAGAAAGAAACGGAGAAACGAAGAAAGAAACGGAGAATCGGAGAAATAAATGGAGAAACGAACGAAAAACGGTGAAACGGAGAAACCGAGAGACGGAGAAACCGTTAGTCGGGGAAACCGAGAAACGGAGAAACGGAGAAACCGAGAAACGGAGAACCCGAGAAACGAAGAAACGGAGAAACCAAGAAACGGAGAAACGGGGAAACCGAGAAACGGAGATACCGAGAAACGGAGAAACCGAGAAACGGAGAAACGGAGAAACCGAGAAACCGAGAAACGGAGAAACGGAGAATCGTTTCTCCGTTTCTTTGTTCGTTTCTCCGTTTCTTTCTTCGTTTCTCCGTTTCTTGTTTCGTTTCTCCGTTTCTTTCTCCGTTTCTCGGTTTATTTCTTCGTTTCTCCATTTATTTCTCCGGTTCTCCGTTTCTTTCTTCGTTTCTTCGTTTCTTTCTTCGTTACTCCGTTTCTTTCTTCGTTTCTCCGTTTCTTTCTTCGTTTCTCCGTTTCTTTGTTCGTTTCGCCGTTTCTTTGTTCGTTTCTCCGTTTCTTTCTCCGTTTCTCGGTTTATTCCTTCGTTTCTCGATTTATTTCTCCAATTCTCCGTTTCTTTCTCCGTTTCTCGGTTTATTTCTTCCTTTCTCCAATTATTTCCCCGATTCTCTGATTCTTTCTTCGTTTCTCAGTTTCTTCCTTCGTTTCTCCGTTTCTTTCTTCGTTTCTCCGTTTCTTTCTTCGTTTCTCCGTTTATTTTTTCGTTTCTCCATTTATTTCTCCGTTTCTTTCTTCGTTTCTCCGTTTCTTTCTTCGTTACTCCGTTTCTTTCTCCGTTTCTCCGTTTCTTTCTTCGTTTCTCCGTTTCTTTGTTCGTTTCTCCGTTTCTTTGTTCGTTTCTCCGTCTCTCCGTTTATTTGTTCGTTTCTCCGTTTCTTTCTCCGTTTCTCGGTCTATTACTTCTTTTCTCCGTTTCTTTCATCCTTTCTCCGTTTCTTTGTTCGTTTCTCCGTTTCTTTCTCCGTTTCTCGGTCTATTTCTTCGTTTCTCCATTTATTTCTCCGTTTCTTTCTTCGTTTCTCCGCTTCTTTCTTCGTTTCTCCGTTTCTTTGTTCGTTTCTCCGTTTCTTTCTTCGTTTCTCCGTTTATTTCATCGTTTCTCCATTTATTTCTACGTTTTTCCGTTTCTTTCTTCGTTTCTCAGTTTCTTTCTTTGTTTCTCCGTTTCTTTGTTCGTTTCTCCGTTTCCTTCATCGTTTCTCCGTTTCTTTGTTCGTTTCTCCGTTTCTTTCTCCGTTTCGCGGTCTATTTCTTCGTTTCTCCATTTATTTCTCCGATTCTCCGTTCCTTTCTTCGTTTCTTCGTTTCTTTCTTCGTTACTCCGTTTCTTTCTTCGTTTCTCCGTTTCTTTCTTCGTTTCTCCGTTTCTTTCTTCGTTTCTCCGTTTATTTCTTCGTTTCTCCATTTATTTCTCCGTTTTTCCGTTTCTTTCTTCGTTTCTCCGTTTCTTTCTTCGTTTCTCCGTCTCTTTGTTCGTTTCTCCGTTTATTTCTTCGTTTCTCCATTTATTTCTCCGTTTCTTCGTTTCTTTCTTCGTTACTCCGTTTATTTCTTCGTTTCTCCGTTTCTTTCTTCGTTTCTGCGTTTCTTTCTTCGTTTCTCCGTTTCTTTCTTCGTTTCTCCGTTTCTTTCTTCCTTTCTCCGTTTCTTTCTTCGTTTCTCCATTTATTTCTCCGTATCTCCGTTTCTTTCTTCGTTTTTCCGTTTCTTTCTTCGTTTCTCCGTTTCTTTCTTCGTTTCTCCGTTTCTTTATTCGTTTCTCCGTTTCTTTGTTCGTTTCTCCGTTTCTTTCTCCGTTTCTGGGTTTATTCCTTCGTTTCTCCATTTATTTCTCCGATTCCTCGTTTCTTTCTTCGTTTCTCCGTCTCTTTCATCGTTTCTCCGTTTCTTTGTTCGTTTCTCCGTTTCTTTGTTCGTTTCTCCGTCTCTTTCTCCGTTTCTCGGTCTATTCCTTCGTTTCTGCATTTATTTCTCCGATTCTCCGTTCCTTTCTTCGTTTCTTGGTTTCTTTCTTCGTTACTCCGTTTCTTTCTTCGTTTCTCCGTTTCTTTCTTCGTTTCTCCGTTTCTTTCTTCCATTCTCCGTTTCTTTCTTCGTTTCTCCATTTATTTCTCCGTATCTCCGTTTCTTTCTTCGTTTTTCCGTTTCTTTCTTCGTTTCTCCGTTTCTTTCTTCGTTTCTCCGTTTCTTTATTCGTTTCTCCGTTTCTTTGTTCGTTTCTCCGTTTCTTTCTCCGTTTCTCGGTTTATTCCTTCGTTTCTCCATTTATTTCTCCGATTCCTCGTTTCTTTCTTCGTTTCTCCGTTTCTTTCATCGTTTCTCCGTTTCTTTCTTCGTTTCTCCGTTTCTTTTTTCGTTTCTTCGTTTCTTTGTTCGTTTCTCCGTTTTTTGGTCGTTTCTCCGTGTCTTTGTTCGTTTCTCCGTTTCTTTGTTCGATTCCCCGTTTCTTTGTTCGTTTCTCCGTTTCTTTCTTCGTTTCTCCGTTTATTTCATCGTTTCTCCATTTATTTCTACGTTTCTCCGTTTCTTTCTTGGTTTCTCCGTTTCCTTCATCGTTTCTCCGTTTCTTTGTTCGTTTCTCCGTTTCTTTCTCCGTTTCTCGGTCTATTTCTTCGTTTCTCCGTTTATTTCTTCGTTTTTCCATTTATTTCTCCGTTTCTCCGTTTCTTTCTTCGTTTCTCCGTTTCTGTCTTCGTTTCTCCGTCTCTTCGTTCGTTTCTCCGTTTATTTCTTCGTTTCTCCGTTTCTTTCTTCGTTCCTTCGTTTCCTTGTTCGTTTGTCCGTTTATTTCTTCGTTTCTCCATTTATTTCTCCGTTTCTCCGTTTCTTTCTTCGTTTCTCCGTTTCTTTCTTCGTTTCTCCGTTTCTTTCTTCGTTTCTCCGTTTCTTTCTTCGTTTCTCCATTTCTTTCTTCGTTTCTACGTTTCTTTCTTCGTTCCTCCGTTTCCTTGTTCATTTGTCCGTTTATTTCTTCGTTTCTCCATTTATTTCTCCGTTTCTTTATGCGTTTCTCCGCTTCTTTCTTCGTTTCTCCGTTTCTTTGTTCGTTTCTCCGTTTCTTTCTTCGTTTCTTCGTTTCTTTCTTCGTTACTCCGTTTCTTTCTTCGTTTCTCCGTTTCATTCTTCGTTTCTGCGTTTCTTTGTACGTTTCTATGTTTCTTTCTTCGTTTCTCCGTTTCTTTCTCCGTTTCTCCGTTTATTTCTTCGTTTCTCCGTATCTTTCTTTGTTTCTTCGTTTCTTTCTTCATTTCTCCGTTTCTTTCTTCGTTTCTCCGTTTCTTCCTTCGTTTCATCGTTTCTCCGTTTCTCTGTTTCTCCGTTTCGATTAAATGATTATTATATTTATAATTTCTACTATAAATCATTTGATCTATAGTTAAATTAGACACTAATACTCTAAATATATATTTAATATGTTTTTTAATCTCTTGAGCCTCCAGAAGAATTTTATTTATACTATTTACTATATATAATAACTTACACAGAATCGGAAATAAGTCTAATTATTTATTTATAATAATTATTTTTTTTTTCACTTATCTTAAAAATTGGGATGTACTCTTTAAATGTTCGATTCATTTCTTTAATTTATTCATTAAATTGAATTAATCTCTTCTTTAAAATAACTTTAATAAAATTAATCCCTATAATTATTATAGAACTCATATTAAAATTTAATAATGAAATTTATTTTATTTGCCTAATTAATGTAATTATTGCCCCTATCATTTGCTTAAACAAAAAAATCAATCATAATAATTATAGGATATTCATCTGTTGTACAAACATCTATTATAGTTACTTTATTAATAATTAACAAAAATACATTTTTAACATATTTCATTTTATATTCAATAATCTCTTTAATTTTAATTTTTATATTTAAAATAATAAAGATTAACTCTTCTTCCTTATTTAATATATTAACCTCTAATGAAAGAAAAATTATTTTATACTCAATAACTATTATGTACACAAATTTCCCACCTATAGCACTCTTTATACTGAAATAAATCGTCCTAGAAACATTAATAAATTCAAGAATAGAATTTACCGTGGAAGGTTTAATTTTACGTTTATTCGAAAGATGAAACATACAAAAGTTTGTACAAAAGTATTTATTTATTTTATCGCATGGTAGGGAATATCATACAAATGGAAATACTTATCTCTAATGTCGGTAAATTGTACTTGTCGCGCCATCTATTTGTGGAAATTAGAACAATTCCTCGACAAACTTGAGCGTTTCTCCGCCAGGTGTTTTCACCCCTTAAGTGTAGTTTAACCCTTTCTCCAATAGATGGAAACCCATGTAATTACCGCGTTACAGGGATTTGTAATTGCGGGTTCAGAATATATTTGCATACATGCAAACTATAATTCCGATATGTAGAGAAATATTCATTTATTTTATCCCACGGCTTCTTCGATCGTATTTGTTCGATCTAACGAAATATTTCAAGAAATTGATGGCTTTTTATACCGAAACATTGTCAAAAATTGTTTAATCTACGGTCCAACGACGGTTGTTAATAATTATGATAAATAAATGTCAAGATATTGCGAAGTCTGCGAAGGCGAACGGTTTCAGTGAATGTTTGTTCATTTCAGCGATTGTTATTAACATTTACGCATGTTCCCTATATTGATCGAACAATGTGCATCTTATTTATGTATTGCAATTAATTAAGAAACTTATCGAAATTGATTTTGATCGAGACTCCACGTTAAAACGTGTTTCGTAAAGTTTTAAAGCACGGAAAGTAACAATTGTTCATTAGATACACAAATTTAACATTTGTTTAATTCTTATAACTTACACAATACGCGCAGAAGTGGTATTTTTTACACAAAAGTGCCAAAATTCAATTAATCGCTTTTTTAGATAGAAAAATCACCGCGATAAATACTTGTGAATCGATAATCGATACGTGTAGCCTTGAGAATGTCAGTTGGATCTCAAGGAAAAGTTCCTTCGCGAACAAGGATTATTTCAACGAAATGATATTTTAAGCCATTATTTATACTAGGACATTGTTAATAATTGTCTCATGTACGATCCTACGACGGTTGTTAATAATTATGATAAACAAACATCAAGATATTGCGAAATCTTCGAGGGCGAATGGTTTCGGTGAATGTTTGTTCATTTCAGCGATTGTTATTAACATTTACGCAGGTTCCCTATATTGATCGAACAATGTGCATCTTATTTATGCATTAAAAGTGATTGATTCGCCTCTAGCAATTGATTTTGATCGAACTTCAAAGTAGAGACATGTTTCTTAAAGTATTAAAACATGGAAAGTAATAATTGTCTAAGAGATATATCAATTTAACATTTGATTAATACATGAAGAATCGAAATTATTGGTAAAATAAGTAAATAGAAAATAATTATTATAAATAAATAATTAGATTTATTTCCGATTCTGTGTAAATTATTATATAGAGTAAATAGTATAAATAAAATTCATCTGGAGGCTAAAGAGATTAAAAAATATATTAAATATGTATTTAGAGAATTAGTGTATAATTTATCTATAGCTCAAATGATTTATAATAGAAATTATAACTATTATAATCATTTAATCGAAACGGAGAAACGGAGAAATAAATGGAAAAGCGAAGAAATAAACGGAGAATCGAAGAAAGGAGCGGAGAAACGAACAAAGAAACGGAGAAACGAAGAAAGAAACGGAGAAACGAACAAAGAAATGAAGAAACGGAGAAACGAACAAAGAAACGGAGAAACGATGACAGAAACGGAGAAACGAGGAAAGAAACGAAGAAAGAAACGGAGAAGCGAAGAAAGAAACGGAGAAACGGACAAAATAAATGGAGAAACGATAAAATAAACGGAGAAACGAAGAAAGAAACGGAGAAACGGACAAAGAAACGGAGAAACGGAGAAATAAATGGAGAAACGAACAAATAAACGGAGAAACGAAGAAAGAAACGGAGAATCGCAGAAATAAATGGAGAAATGAAGAAATAAACGGAGAAACGAACAAAGAAACGGAGAAACGAACAAAGAAACGGAGAAACGAACAAAGAAACGGGAAACGAAGAAAGAAACGGGAAAAGAAGAAAGATACGGATAATCGAAGAAAGAAACGAAGAAACGAAGAAAGAAACGGAGAAACGAACAAAGAGGCGAAGAAACGGAGAAACGAACAAAGAAACGGAGAAACGAACAAAGAAACGAAGAAACGGAGAAACGAACAAAGAAACGGAGAAACGAAGAAAGAAACGAAGAAACGGAGAAAGAAACGGAGAAACGAACAAAGAAACGGAGAAACGGAGAAATAAATGGCGAAACGAAGAATTAAACGGAGAAACGAAGATACGGAGAAACGAAGAAAGGAACGGAGAAACGAAGAAAGAAACGGAGTAACGAAGAAAGAAACGAAGAAACGAAGAAAGAAACCGAGAAACGAACAAAGAAACGGAGAAACGAAGAAAGAAACGGAGAAACGAAGAAAGAAACGGAGAAACGAAGAAAGAAACGGAGAAACGGAGAAATAAATGGAGAAACGAAGAAATAAACGGAGAAACGAAGAAAGAAACGGAGAAACGAAGAAATAAATGGAGAATCGAAGAAAGAAATGGAGGAACGACGAAAGAAACGGAGAAACGATGAAAGAAACGGTGAAACAAAGAAAGAAACGAAGAAACGGAGAAACGAAGAAAGAAACGGAGAATCGGAGATATAAATGGAGAAACGAACAAAAAACGGTGAAACGGAGAAACGGAGAAACGGAAAAACCGAGAAACGGAGAAACGGAGAAACCGAGAAATGGAGAAACCGTGAGTCGGAGAAACGGAGAAACCGAGAAAAGGAGAAACGGAGATACGGAGAAACGGAGAAACCGAGAAACGGAGAAACGGAGAAGCGGAGAAACGGAGAAACGGAGAAACGGAGAAACGGAGAAACGGAGAAACGGAGAAACGGAGAAACGGAGAAACGGAGAAACGGAGAAACGGAGAAACGGAGAAACGGAGAAACGGAGAAACGGAGAAACCGAGAGACGGAGAAACGGAGAAACCGAGAAACGGAGAAACGGAGAAACGGAGAAACGGAGAAACCGAGATTCGGAGAAACCGAGAAACGGAGAAACGGAGAAACCGTGAAACGGAGAAACCGAGAAACGGAGAAACGGAGAAACCAAGAAACGGAGAAACGGGGAAACCGAGAAACGGAGAAACGGAGAAATGGAGAAACCGAGAAACGGAGAAACGGAGAAACGGAGAAACGGAGAAACGGAGAAACGGAGAAACGGAGAAACGGAGAAACGGAGAAACGAAGAAACGGAGAAACGGAGAAACCGAGAAACCGAGAAACGGAGAAACGGAGAAACCGTGAAACGGAGAAACCGAGAAACCGAGAAACCGAGAAACGGAGAAACCGAGAAACGGAGAAACGGAGAAACGGAGAAACGGAGAAACGGAGAAACGGAGAAACGGAGAAACGGAGAAACGGAGAAACGGAGAAACGGAGAAACGGAGAAACGGAGAAACGGAGAAACGGAGAAACGGAGAAACGGAGAAACGGAGAAACGGAGAAACGGAGAAACGGAGAAACGGAGAAACGGAGAAACGGAGAAACGGAGAAACGGAGAAACGGAGAAACGGAGAAACGGAGAAACGGAGAAACGGAGAAACGGAGAAACGGAGAAACGGAGAAACGGAGAAACGGAGAAACGGAGAAACGGAGAAACGGAGAAACGGAGAAACGGAGAAACGGAGAAACGGAGAAACGGAGAAACGGAGAAACGGAGAAACGGAGAAACGGAGAAACGGAGAAACGGAGAAACGGAGAAACGGAGAAACGGAGAAACGGAGAAACGGAGAAACGGAGAAACGGAGAAACGGAGAAACGGAGAAACGGAGAAACGGAGAAACGGAGAAACGGAGAAACGGAGAAACGGAGAAACGGAGAAACGGAGAAACCGAGAAACCGAGAAACCGAGAAACCGAGAAACGGAGAAACCGTGAAACGGAGAAACCGAGAAACCGAGAAACGGAGAAACCGAGGATCGGGGAAACCGAGAAACGGAGAAACCGAGAAACGGAGAAACCGGGTAACGGAGAAACGGAGAAACCAAGAAACGGAGAAACCGAGAAACGGAGAAACGGGGAAACCGAGAAACGGAGAAACGGAGTAACCGAGAAACCGAGAAACGGAGAAACGTAGAAACCGAGAAACGGAGAAACGGAGATACCGTGAAACGGAGAAACCGAGAAACGGTGAAACGGAGAAACGGAGAAACGGAGAAACGGAGAAACGGAGAAACGGAGAAACGGAGAAACGGAGAAACGGAGAAACCGAGAAACGGAGAAACGGAGAAACGGAGAAACGGAGAAACCGAGATTCGGAGAAACCGAGAAACGGAGAAACGGAGAAACCGAGAAACGGAGAAACCGAGAAACGGAGAAACGGAGAAACCAAGAAACGGAGAAACGGAGAAACCGAGAAACGGAGAAACGGAGAAACGGAGAAATGGAGAAACCGAGAAACGGAGAAACGGAGAAACCGAGAAACCGAGAAACGGAGAAACGGAGAAACGTTCCTCCGTTTCTTTATTCGTTTCTCCATTTCTTTCTTCGTTTCTCCGTTTCTTTGTTCGTTTCTCCGTTTCTTTCTCCGTTTCTCGGTTTATTTCTTCGTTTCTCCATTTATTTCTCCGATTCTCCGTTTCTTTCTCCGTTTCTTTGTTCGTTTCTCCGTTTCTTTGTTCGTTTCTCCGTTTCTTTCTTCGTTTCTTCGTTTCTTTGTTCGTTTTTCCGTTTCTTTCTCCGTTTCTCCGTTTACTTCTTCGTTTCACCATTTATTTCTCCGTTTCTCCGTTTCTTTCTTCGTTTCTCCGTTTCTTTGTACGTTTCTCCGTTTCTTTGTTCGTTTCTCCGTTTCTTTCTTCGTTTCTCCGTTTATTTCTTCGTTTCTCCATTTATTTCTTCGTTTCTCCGTTTCTTTGTTCATTTCTCCGTTTCTTTCTTCGTATCACCGTTTCATTCTTCGTCTCTCCGTTTCTTTCTTCGTTTCCCCGTTTCTTTCTCCGTTTCTCCGTTTCTTTCTTCGTTTCTCCGTTTCCTTGTTCGTTTCTCCGTTTCTTTTTTCGTTTCTCCATTTATTTCTCCGTTTCTCCGTTTCTTTCTTCGTTTCTCCGTTTCTTTCTTCGTTTCTTCGTTTCTTTGTTCGTTTCTCCGTTTCTTTCTCCGTTTCTCCGTTTACTTCTTCGTTTCTCCATTTATTTCTCCGATTCTCCGTTTCTTTCTTCGTTTCTTCGTTTCTTTCTTCGTTACTCCGTTTCTTTCTTCGTTTCTCCATTTATTTCTCCGATTCTCCGTTTCTTTCTTCGTTTCGCCATTTATTTCTCCGTTTCTTCGTTTCTTTCTTCGTTTCTCCGTTTCATTCTTCGTCTCTCCGTTTCTTTCTTCGTTTCTCCGTTTCTTTCTCCGTTTCTCCGTTTCTTTCTTCGTTTCTCCGTTTCCTTGTTCGTTTCTGCGTTTCTTTTTTCGTTTCTCCATTTATTTCTCCGTTTCTCCGTTTCTTTCTTCGTTTCACCGTTTCTTTGTTCGTTTCTCCTTTTCTTTCTTCGTTTCTCCGTTTCTTTGTTCGTTTCTCCGTTTCTTTGTTCGTTTCTTCGTTTCTTTCTCCGTTACTCCGTTTCTTTCTTCGTTTCTCCGTTTCTTTCTTCGTTTCTCCGTTTCCTTCTTCGTTTCTCCGTTTATTTCATCGTTTCTCCATTTATTTCTACGTTTCTCCGTTTCTTTCTTCGTTTCTCCGTTTCTCCGTTTCTTTCTTCGTTTCTCCGTTTCTTTCATCGTTTCTCCGTTTCTTTCTTCGTTTCTTCGTTTCTTTATTCGTTTCTCCGTTTCTTTCTCCGTTTCTCCGTTTACTTCTTCGTTTCACCATTTATTTCTCCGTTTCTCCGTTTCTTTCTTCGTTTCTCCGTTTCTTTGTTCGTTTCTCCGTTTCTTTCTCCGTTTCTCGGTTTATTTCTTCGTTTCTCCATTTATTTCTCCGATTCTCCGTTTCTTTCTCCGTTTCTTTGTTCGTTTCTCCGTTTCTTTGTTCGTTTCTCCGTTTCTTTCTTCGTTTCTTCGTTTCTTTGTTCGTTTTTCCGTTTCTTTCTCCGTTTCTCCGTTTACTTCTTCGTTTCACCATTTATTTCTCCGTTTCTCCGTTTCTTTCTTCGTTTCTCCGTTTCTTTGTACGTTTCTCCGTTTCTTTGTTCGTTTCTCCGTTTCTTTCTTCGTTTCTCCGTTTATTTCTTCGTTTCTCCATTTATTTCTTCGTTTCTCCGTTTCTTTGTTCATTTCTCCGTTTCTTTCTTCGTATCACCGTTTCATTCTTCGTCTCTCCGTTTCTTTCTTCGTTTCCCCGTTTCTTTCTCCGTTTCTCCGTTTCTTTCTTCGTTTCTCCGTTTCCTTGTTCGTTTCTCCGTTTCTTTTTTCGTTTCTCCATTTATTTCTCCGTTTCTCCGTTTCTTTCTTCGTTTCTCCGTTTCTTTCTTCGTTTCTTCGTTTCTTTGTTCGTTTCTCCGTTTCTTTCTCCGTTTCTCCGTTTACTTCTTCGTTTCTCCATTTATTTCTCCGATTCTCCGTTTCTTTCTTCGTTTCTTCGTTTCTTTCTTCGTTACTCCGTTTCTTTCTTCGTTTCTCCATTTATTTCTCCGATTCTCCGTTTCTTTCTTCGTTTCGCCATTTATTTCTCCGTTTCTTCGTTTCTTTCTTCGTTTCTCCGTTTCATTCTTCGTCTCTCCGTTTCTTTCTTCGTTTCTCCGTTTCTTTCTCCGTTTCTCCGTTTCTTTCTTCGTTTCTCCGTTTCCTTGTTCGTTTCTGCGTTTCTTTTTTCGTTTCTCCATTTATTTCTCCGTTTCTCCGTTTCTTTCTTCGTTTCACCGTTTCTTTGTTCGTTTCTCCTTTTCTTTCTTCGTTTCTCCGTTTCTTTGTTCGTTTCTCCGTTTCTTTGTTCGTTTCTTCGTTTCTTTCTCCGTTACTCCGTTTCTTTCTTCGTTTCTCCGTTTCTTTCTTCGTTTCTCCGTTTCCTTCTTCGTTTCTCCGTTTATTTCATCGTTTCTCCATTTATTTCTACGTTTCTCCGTTTCTTTCTTCGTTTCTCCGTTTCTCCGTTTCTTTCTTCGTTTCTCCGTTTCTTTCATCGTTTCTCCGTTTCTTTCTTCGTTTCTTCGTTTCTTTATTCGTTTCTCCGTTTCTTTCTCCGTTTCTCCGTTTACTTCTTCGTTTCACCATTTATTTCTCCGTTTCTCCGTTTCTTTCTTCGTTTCTCCGTTTCTTTGTACGTTTCTCCGTTTCTTTGTTCGTTTCTCCGTTTCTTTCTTCGTTTCTCCGTTTATTTCTTCGTTTCTCCATTTATTTCTTCGTTTCTCCGTTTCTTTGTTCATTTCTCCGTTTCTTTCTTCGTATCACCGTTTCATTCTTCGTCTCTCCGTTTCTTTCTTCGTTTCTCCGTTTCTTTCTCCGTTTCTCCGTTTCTTTCTTCGTTTCTCCGTTTCCTTGTTCGTTTCTCCGTTTCTTTTTTGGTTTCTCCATTTATTTCTCCGTTTCTCCGTTTCTTTCTTCGTTTCACCGTTTCTTTGTTCGTTTCTCCGTTTCTTTGTTCGTTTCTCCATTTCTTTCTTCGTTTCTCCTTTTCTTTCTTCGTTTCTCCGTTTCTTTCTTCGTTTCTCGGTTTATTTCTTCGTTTCTCCATTTATTTCTCCGATTCTCCGTTTCTTTCTTCGTTTCTTCGTTTCTTTCTTCGTTACTCCGTTTCTTTCTTCGTTTCTCCATTTATTTCTCCGATTCTCCGTTTCTTTCTTCGTTTCGCCATTTATTTCTCCGTTTCTTCGTTTCTTTCTTCGTTTCTCCGTTTCATTCTTCGTCTCTCCGTTTCTTTCTTCGTTTCTCCGTTTCTTTCTCCGTTTCTCCGTTTCTTACTTCGTTTCTCCGTTTCCTTGTTCGTTTCTGCGTTTCTTTTTTCGTTTCTCCATTTATTTCTCCGTTTCTCCGTTTCTTTCTTCGTTTCACCGTTTCTTTGTTCGTTTCTCCTTTTCTTTGTTCGTTTCTCCGTTTCTTTGTTCGTTTCTCCGTTTCTTTGTTCGTTTCTTCGTTTCTTTCTCCGTTACTCCGTTTCTTTCTTCGTTTCTCCGTTTCTTTCTTCGTTTCTCCGTTTCCTTCTTCGTTTCTCCGTTTATTTCATCGTTTCTCCATTTATTTCTACGTTTCTCCGTTTCTTTCTTCGTTTCTCCGTTTCTCTGTTTCTTTCTTCGTTTCTCCGTTTCTTTCATCGTTTCTCCGTTTCTTTCTTCGTTTCTCCGATTCTTTCTCCGTTTCTCGGCCTATTTCTTCGTTTCTCCATTTATTTCTCCGATTCTCCGTTTCTTTTTTCGTTTCTCCGTTTCTTTGTTCGTTTCTTCGTTTCTTTCTCCGTTACTCCGTTTCTTTCTTCGTATCTCCGTTTCTTTCTTCGTTTCTCTGTTTCCTTCTTCGTTTCTCCGTTTATTTCATCGTTTCTCCATTTATTTCTTCGTTTCTCCGTTTCTTTCTTCGTTTCTCCGTTTCTTTCTTCGTTTCTCCGTTTCTCTCTTCGTTTCTCCGTTTCTTCCTTCGTTTCTTCGTTTCTCCGTTTCTCCGTTTCTCCGTTTCTCCGTTTCTCCGTTTCGATTAAATGATTATAATCGTTATAATTTCTATTATAAATCATTTGAGCTATAATTAAATTATACACTAATTCTCTAAATACAGATTTAATATATTTTTTAATCTCTTTAGCCTCCAGAAGAATTTTATTTATCATATTTACTGTATATAATAATTTACACACAATCGGAAATAAATCTAATTATTTATTTATAAAAATTATTTTTTATTCATTTATTTTAAAAATTGGGATGTACCCTTTAAATGTTCGATTCATTTCTTTAATTTATTCATTAAATTGAATTAATCTATTCTTTATAATAACTTTAATAAAATTAATCCCTATAATTATTAGAGAACTCGTATTAAAATTTAATAATGAAATTTATTTTATTTGCCTAATTAATGTAATTATTGCCCCTATCATTTGCTTAAATAAAAAATCAATCAAAATAATTATAGGATATTCATCTGTTATACAAACATCTATTATAGTTATTTTATTAATAATTAAAAAAAATACATTTTTAACATATTTCATTTTATATTCAATAATTTCTTTAATTTTAATTTTTATATTTAAAATGATAAAGATTAACTCTTCTTCCTTATTTAATATATTAACCTCTAATAAAAGAAAAATTATTTTATACTCAATAATTATTATGTACACAAATTTCCCACCTATAGCACTCTTTATACTGAAATAAATCGTCCTAGAAACATTTATAAATTCAAGAATAAAATTTACCGTGGAAGGTTTAATTTTACTTTTATTCGAAAGATGAAACATACAAAAGTTTGTACAAAATATTTATTTATTTTATCGCACGGTAGGGAATATCATACAAATGGAAATACTTATCTCAAATGTCGGTAAATTGTACTTGCCGCGCCATCTATTTGTGGAAATTAGAACAATTCCTCGACAAACTTGAGCGTTTCTCCGCCAGGTGTTTTCTCCCCTTAAGTGTAGTTTAACCCTTCCTCCAATAGATGGCAACCCATGTAATTACCACGTTACAGGGATTTGTAATTGCGGGTTCAGAATATATTTGCATACATACAAGCTATAATTCCGATATGTAGAGAAATATTCATTTATTTTATCCCACGGCTTCTTCGATCGTATTTGTTCGATCTAACCAAATATTTCAAGAAATTGATGGCTTTTTATACCGAAACATTGTCAAAAATTGTTTAATCTACGGTCCAACGACGGTTGTTAATAATTATGATAAATAAATGTCAAGATATTGAGAAGTCTGCGAAGGCGAACGGTTTCAGTGAATGTTTGTTCATTTCAGCGATTGTTATTAACATTTACGCATGTTCCCTATATTGAGCGAACAATGTGCATCTTATTTATGTATTGCAATTAATTAAGAAACTTATCGAAATTGATTTTGATCGAGACTCCACGTTAAAACGTGTTTCGTAAAGCTTTAAAGCACGGAAAGTAACAATTGTTCATTAGATACACAAATTTAACATTTGTTTAATTCTTATAAATTACACAATACGCGCAGAAGCGGTATTTTTTACACAAAAGTGCCAAAATTCAATTAATCGCTTTTTTAGATAGAAAAATCAACGCGATAAATACTTGTGAATCGATAATCGATACGTGTAGCCTTGAGAATGTCAGTTGGATCTCAAGGAAAAATTCCTTGGCGAACAAGGAATATTTCAACGAAATGATATTTTAAGCCATTATTTATACTAGGACATTGTTAATAATTGTCTAATGTATGATCCTACGACGGTTGTTAATAATTACGATAAACAAACGTCAAGATATTGCGAAATCTTCGAGGGCGAATGGTTTCGGTGAATGCTTGTTCATTTCAGCGATTGTTATTAACATTTACGCAGGTTCCCTATATTGTTCGAACAATGTGCATCTTATTTATGCATTAAAAATGATTGATTCGCCTCTAGCAATTGATTTTGATCGAACTTCAAAGTAAAGACATGTTTCTTAATGTATTAAAACATGGAAAGTAATAATTGTCTATGAGATATATCAATTTAACATTTGATTAATACATGAAGAATCGAAATTTTTGGTAAAATAAGTGAATAAAAAATAATTATTATAAATAAATAATTAGATTTATTTCCGATTCTGTGTAAATTATTATACACAGTAAAAAGTATAAATAAAATTCTTCTGGAGGCTAAAGAGATTAAAAAATATATTAAATATGTATTTAGAGTATTAGTGTATAATTTAACTACAGCTCAAATGATTTATAATAGAAATTATAACTATTATAATCATTTAATCGAAACGGAGAAACGGAGAAACGGAGAAACGGAGAAACGGAGAAACGAAGAAACGAAGGAAGAAACGGAGAAACGAAGAAACATACGGAGAAACGAAGAAAGAAACGGAGAAACGAAGAAAGAAACGGAGAAACGGAGAAATGAATGGAAAAACGAAGAAATAAACGGAGAAATGAAGAAGGGAGCGTAGAAACGAACAAAGAAACGGAGAAACGAGCAAAGAAACGGAGAAACGGAGAAATAAATGGAGAGACGAAGAAACAAACAGAGAAACGAACAAAGAAACGGACAAACGAACAAAGAAACGGACAAACGAACAAAGAAATAGAGACGAACAAAGAAACGGAGAGTCGAACAAAGAAACGGAGAAACGAACAAAGAAACGGGGAAACGAAGAAAGAAACGGGAAACGAAGAAAGACACGGAGAAACGAAGAAAGAAACGGAGAAATGAAGAAAGAGACGGTGAAACGAACAAAGAAACGAAGAAACAGAGAAACGAACAAAGAAAGGGAGAAACGAACAAAGAAACGGAGAAACGAACAAAGAAACGGAGAAACGGAGAAACGGAGAAACGGAGAAACGGAGAAACGGAGAAACGGAGAAACGGAGAAACGGAGAAACGGAGAAACGGAGAAACGGAGAAACGGAGAAACGGAGAAACGGAGAAACGGAGAAACGGAGAAACAGAGAAACCCAGAAACGGAGAAACCCAGAAACGGAGAAACGGAGAAACGGAGAAACGGTGAAGCGGGGAAACGGAGAAACGGAGAAACGGAGAAACGGAGAAACGGAGAAACGGAGAAACGGAGAAACCGAGAAACGGAGAAACGGAGAAACCGTGAAACGGAGAAACCGAGAAACGGAGAAACGGAGAAACGGAGAAACGGAGAAACGGAGAAACCGAGAAACGGAGAAACGGAGAAACCCAGAAACGGAGAAACGGAGAAACCGAGAAACGGAGAAACCGAGAATCGGAGAAACCGAGAAACGGAGAAACGGAGAAACGGAGAAACCGAGAAACGGAGAAACCGAGAAACGGAGAAACGGAGAAACCGAAAAACGGAGAAACCGAGAAACGGAGAAACCGAGAATCGGAGAAACCGAGAAACGGAGAAACGGAGAAACCGAGAAACGGAGAAACCGAGAAACGGAGAAACGGAGAAACCGAAAAACGGAGAAACCGAGAAACGGAGAAAAGGGGAAACCGAGAAACGGAGAAACGGAGAAACGGAGAATCCGAGAAACGGAGAAACGGAGAAACGGAGAAACGGAGAAACGGAGAAACGGAGAAACGAAGAAACGTTTCTCCGTTTCTTTGTTCGTTTCTCCGTTTATTTCTTCGTTTCTCCATTTATTTCTCCGTTTCTTTCTTCGTTTCTCCGTTTCTTTGTTCGTTTCTCCGTTTCTTTCTTCGTATTTCCGTTTCTTTCTTCGATTCTCCGTTTCTTTCTTCGTTTCTCCGTTTCTTTCTTCGTTTCTCCGTTTCGTTCTTCGTTTCTCCGTTTCTTTGTTCGTTTCTCCGTTTATTTCTTCGTTTCTCCATTTATTTCTCCATTTCTCCGTTTCTTTCTTTCTTTCTCCGTTTCTTTCTTCGTTTCTCCATTTATTTCTCCGTTTCTTTCTTCGTTTCTCCGTTTCTTTGTTCGTTTCTCCGTTTCTTTGTTCGATTCTCCGTTTCTTTCTTCCTTTCTCCGTTTCTTTCTTCCTTTCTCCATTTATTTCTCCGTTTCTCCGTTTCTTTGTTCGTTTCTCCGTTTCTTTGTTCGATTCTCCGTTTCTTTGTTCGTTTCTCCGTTTCTTTCCTCGTTTCTCCGTTTATTTCATCGTTTCTCCATTTATTTCTACGTTTCTCCGTTTCTTTCTTCGTTTCTCAGTTTCTTTCTTCGTTTCTCCGTTTCTTTCTTCGTTTCTCCGTTTCCTTCATCGTTTCTCCGTTTCTTTGTTCGTTTCTCCGTTTCTTTCTCCGTTTCTCGGTCTATTTCTTCGTTTCTCCATTTATTTCTCCGATTCTCCGTTCCTTTCTTCGTTTCTTCGTTTCTTTCTTCGATTCTCCGTTTCTTTCTTCGTTTCTCCGTTTCTTTCTTCGTTTCTCCGTTTCGTTCTTCGTTTCTCCGTTTCTTTGTTCGTTTCTCCGTTTATTTCTTCGTTTCTCCATTTATTTCTCCATTTCTCCGTTTCTTTCTTTCTTTCTCCGTTTCTTTCTTCGTTTCTCCATTTATTTCTCCGTTTCTTTCTTCGTTTCTCCGTTTCTTTGTTCGTTTCTCCGTTTCTTTGTTCGATTCTCCGTTTCTTTCTTCCTTTCTCCGTTTCTTTCTTCGTTTCTCCATTTATTTCTCCGTTTCTCCGTTTCTTTGTTCGTTTCTCCGTTTCTTTGTTCGATTCTCCGTTTCTTTGTTCGTTTCTCCGTTTCTTTCCTCGTTTCTCCGTTTATTTCATCGTTTCTCCATTTATTTCTACGTTTCTCCGTTTCTTTCTTCGTTTCTCAGTTTCTTTCTTCGTTTCTCCGTTTCTTTCTTCGTTTCTCCGTTTCCTTCATCGTTTCTCCGTTTCTTTGTTCGTTTCTCCGTTTCTTTCTCCGTTTCTCGGTCTATTTCTTCGTTTCTCCATTTATTTCTCCGATTCTCCGTTCCTTTCTTCGTTTCTTCGTTTCTTTCTTCGTTACTCCGTCTCTTTCTTCGTTTCTCCGATTATTTCTTCGTTTCTCCATTTATTTCTCCGTTTCTCCGTTTCTGTATTCGTTTCTCCGTTTCTTTGTTCGTTTCTCCGTTTCTTTCTCCGTTTCTCGGTTTATTCCTTCGTTTCTCCATTTATTTCTCCGATTCTCCGTTTCTTTGTTCGTTTCTTCGTTTCTCTCTTCGTTTCTCCGTTTCTTTGTTCGTTTCTCCGTTTCTTTCTTCGTTTCTCCGTTTCTTTGTTCGTTTCTCCGTTTCTTTCTCCGTTTCTCGGTTTATTCCTTCGTTTCTCCATTTATTTCTCCGATTCTCCGTCTCTTTCTTCGTTTCTCCGATTATTTCTTCGTTTCTCCATTTATTTCTCCGTTTCTCCGTTTCTGTATTCGTTTCTCCGTTTCTTTGTTCGTTTCTCCGTTTCTTTCTCCGTTTCTCGGTTTATTCCTTCGTTTCTCCATATATTTCTCCGATTCCCCGTTTCTTTGTTCGTTTCTTCGTTTCTCTCTTCGTTTCTCCGTTTCTTTGTTCGTTTCTCCGTTTCTTTCTTCGTTTCTCCGTTTCTTTGTTCGTTTCTCCGTTTCTTTGTTCGTTTCTCCGTTTCTTTCGTTGTTTCTCCGTTTCTTTCTTCATTTCTCCGTTTATTTCTTCGTTTCTCCGTTTCATTATTCGTTTCTGCGTTTCTTTGTTCGTTTCTCCGTTTCTTTGTTCGTTTCTCCGTTTCTTTGTTCGTTTCTCCGTTTCTTTGTTCGTTTCTCCGTTTATTTCTTCATTTCTCCGTTTCTTTCATCGTTTCTCCATTTATTTCTACGTTTCTCCGTTTCTTTCTTCGTTTCTCAGTTTCTTTCTTCGTTTCTCCGTTTCTTTCTTCGTTTCTCCGTTTCCTTCATCGTTTCTCCGTTTCTTTGTTCGTTTCTCCGTTTCTTTCTCCGTTTCTCGGTCTATTTCTTCGTTTCTCCATTTATTTCTCCGATTCTCCGTTCCTTTCTTCGTTTCTTCGTTTCTTTCTTCGATTCTCCGTTTCTTTCTTCGTTTCTCCGTTTCTTTCATCGTTTCTCCGTTTCGTTCTTCGTTTCTCCGTTTCTTTGTTCGTTTCTCCGTTTATTTCTTCGTTTCTCCATTTATTTCTCCATTTCTCCGTTTCTTTCTTTCTTTCTCCGTTTCTTTCTTCGTTTCTCCATTTATTTCTCCGTTTCTTTCTTCGTTTCTCCGTTTCTTTGTTCGTTTCTCCGTTTCTTTGTTCGATTCTCCGTTTCTTTCTTCCTTTCTCCGTTTCTTTCTTCGTTTCTCCATTTATTTCTCCGTTTCTCCGTTTCTTTGTTCGTTTCTCCGTTTCTTTGTTCGATTCTCCGTTTCTTTGTTCGTTTCTCCGTTTCTTTCCTCGTTTCTCCGTTTATTTCATCGTTTCTCCATTTATTTCTACGTTTCTCCGTTTCTTTCTTCGTTTCTCAGTTTCTTTCTTCGTTTCTCCGTTTCTTTCTTCGTTTCTCCGTTTCCTTCATCGTTTCTCCGTTTCTTTGTTCGTTTCTCCGTTTCTTTCTCCGTTTCTCGGTCTATTTCTTCGTTTCTCCATTTATTTCTCCGATTCTCCGTTCCTTTCTTCGTTTCTTCGTTTCTTTCTTCGTTACTCCGTCTCTTTCTTCGTTTCTCCGATTATTTCTTCGTTTCTCCATTTATTTCTCCGTTTCTCCGTTTCTGTATTCGTTTCTCCGTTTCTTTGTTCGTTTCTCCGTTTCTTTCTCCGTTTCTCGGTTTATTCCTTCGTTTCTCCATTTATTTCTCCGATTCTCCGTTTCTTTGTTCGTTTCTTCGTTTCTCTCTTCGTTTCTCCGTTTCTTTGTTCGTTTCTCCGTTTCTTTCTTCGTTTCTCCGTTTCTTTGTTCGTTTCTCCGTTTCTTTCTCCGTTTCTCGGTTTATTCCTTCGTTTCTCCATTTATTTCTCCGATTCTCCGTCTCTTTCTTCGTTTCTCCGATTATTTCTTCGTTTCTCCATTTATTTCTCCGTTTCTCCGTTTCTGTATTCGTTTCTCCGTTTTTTTGTTCGTTTCTCCGTTTCTTTCTCCGTTTCTCGGTTTATTCCTTCGTTTCTCCATATATTTCTCCGATTCCCCGTTTCTTTGTTCGTTTCTTCGTTTCTCTCTTCGTTTCTCCGTTTCTTTGTTCGTTTCTCCGTTTCTTTCTTCGTTTCTCCGTTTCTTTGTTCGTTTCTCCGTTTCTCTGTTCGTTTCTCCGTTTCTTTCGTTGTTTCTCCGTTTCTTTCTTCATTTCTCCGTTTATTTCTTCGTTTCTCCGTTTCATTATTCGTTTCTGCGTTTCTTTGTTCGTTTCTCCGTTTCTTTGTTCGTTTCTCCGTTTCTTTGTTCGTTTCTCCGTTTCTTTGTTCGTTTCTCCGTTTATTTCTTCATTTCTCCGTTTCTTTCTTCGTTTCTTCGTTTCTTTCTTCATTTCTCCGTTTCTTTCTTCGTTTCTCCGCTTCTTCCTTCGTTTCATCGTTTCTCCGTTTCTCTGTTTCTCCGTTTCGATTAAATGATTATAATATTTATAATTTCTATTATAAATCATTTGATCTATAGTTAAATTAGACACTAATACTCAATAATTCCTTTAATTTTAATTTTTATATTTAAAATAATAAAGATTAACTCTTCTTCCTTATTTAATATATTAACCTCTAGTAAAAGAAAAAGTATTTTACACTCAATAATTATTATGTACACAAATTTCCCACCTATAGCACTTTTTATACTGAAATAAATCGTCTTAGAAACATTAATAAATTCAAGAATAAAATTTCACGTGGAAGGTTTAATTTTACATTGATTCGAAAGATGAAACATACAAAAGTTTGTACAAAAGTATTTATTTATTTTATCGCATGGTAGGGAATATCATACAAATGGAAATACTTATCTCTAATTTCGGTAAATTGTACTTGTCGCGCCATCTATTTGTGGAAATTGGAACAATTCCTCGACAAACTTGAGCGTTTCTCCGCCAGGTGTTTTCACCCCTTAAGTGTAGTTTAACCCTTTCTCCAATAGATGGAAACCCATGTAATTACCGCGTTACCGGGATTTGTAATTGCGGGTTCAGAATATATTTGCATACATGCAAACTATAATTCCGATATGTAGAGAAATATTCATTTATTTTATCCCACGGCTTCTTCGATCGTATTTGTTCGATCTAACCAAATATTTCAAGAAATTGATGGCTTTTTATACCGAAACATTGTCAAAAATTGTTTAATCTACGGTCCAACGACGGTTGTTAATAATTATGATAAATAAATGACAAGATATTGCGAAGTCTGCGAAGGCGAACGGTTTCAGTGAATGTTTGTTCATTTCAGCGATTGTTATTAACATTTACGCATGTTCCCTATATTGAGCGAACAATGTGCATCTTATTTATGTATTGCAATTAATTAAGAAACTTATCGAAATTGATTTTGATCGAGACTCCACGTTAAAACGTGTTTCGTAAAGTTTTAAAGCACTGAAAGTAACAATTGTTCATTAGATACATTAATTTAACATTTGTTTAATTCTTATAATTTACACAATACGCGTAGAAGTGGTATTTTTTACACAAAAGTGCCAAAATTCAATTAATCGCTTTTTTAGATAGAAAAATCATCGCGATAAATACTTGTGAATCGATATTCGATACGTGTACCCTTGCGAATGTCAGTTGGATCTCAAGGAAAAATTCCTTCGCGAACAAGGAATATTTCAACGAAATGAAATTTTAAGCCATTATTTATACTAGGACATTGTTAATAATTGTCTAATGTATGATCCTACGACGGTTGTTAATAATTACGATAAAAAAACATCAAGATATTGCGAAATCTTCGAGGGCGAATGGTTTCGGTGAATGTTTGTTCATTTCAGCGATTGTTATTAACATTTACGCATGTTCCCTATATTGATCGAACAATGTGCATCTTATTTATGCATTAAAAATGATTGATTCGCCTCTAGCAATTGATTTTGATCGAACATCAAAGTAAAGAGATGTTTCTTAAAGATTTAAAACATGGAAAGTAATAATTGTCTATGAGATATATCAATTTAACATTTGATTAATACATGAAGAATCGAAATTTTTGGTAAAATAAGTGAATAAAAAATAATTATTATAAATAAATAATTAGATATATTTCCGATTCTGTGTAAATTATTATATGGAGTAAATAGGATAAATAAAATTCATCTGGAGGCTAAAGAGATTAAAAAATATATTAAATATGTATTTACAGAATTAGTGTATAATTTATCTATAGCTCAAATGATTTATAATAGAAATTATAACTATTATAATCATTTAATCGAAACGGAGAAACGGAGAAATAAATGGAGAAACGAAGAAATAAACGGAGAAACGAAGAAAGGAACGGAGAAACGAATAAAAAAACGGAGAAACGATGGAAGAAACGGAGAATCGGAGAAAGAAACGAAGAAACGAAGAAAGAAACTGAGAAACGAAGAAAGAAACGGAGAATCGGAGAAATAAATGGAAAAACGAAGAAATAAACGGAGTAACGAAGAAAGGAGCGGAGAAACGCAGGAATAAATGGAGAAACGAAGAAAGAAACGGTGAAACGAACAAAGAAACGGAGGAACGAAGAAAGAAACGGAGAAACGGAGAAATAAATGGAAAAAAGAAGAAACAAACCGAGAAACGGAGAAAGAAACGGAGAAACGAACAAAGAAACGGAGAAACGAACAAAGAAACGGAGAAACGAACAAAGAAACGGAGAAACGAACAAAGAAACGGAGAAACGAACAAAGAAACGGAGAAACGAACAAAGAAATAGAGAAACGAACAAAGAAACGGAGAATCGAACAAAGAAACGGAGAAACGAACAATGAAACGGAGAAACGACCAAAAAACGGAGAAACGAACAAAGACACGGAGAAACGAAGAAAGAAACGAAGAAACGAAGAAAGAAACGGAGAAACGAACAAAGAAATAGAGAAACCAACAAAGAAACGGAGAATCGAACAAAGAAACGGAGAAACGAACAATGAAACGGAGAAACGACCAAAAAACGGAGAAACGAACAAAGAAACGGAGAAATGAAGAAAGAAACGGAGAAACGGAGAAATAAATGTAGAGAAGAAGAAATAAACCGAGAAACGGAGAAAGAAACGGAGAAACGAACAAAGAAACGGAGAAACGAACAAAGAAACGGAGAAACGAACAAAGAAACGGAGAAACGAACAAAGAAACGGAGAAACGAACAAAGAAACGGAGAAACGAACAAAGAAACGGAGAAACGAACAAAGCAACGGAGAAACGAAGAAAGAAACGGAGAAACGGAGAAATAAATGGAGAAAAGAAGAAATAAACCGAGAAACGGAGTAACCAAGAAACGGAGACACGGAGAAACCGAGAAACGGAGAAACGGGGAAACCGAGAAACGGAGAAACGGAGAAACGGAGAAACCAAGAAACGGAGAAACGGAGAAACCGAGAAACGGAGAAACGGAGAAACGGAGAAACGTTTCTTTGTTCGTTTCTCCGTTTCTTTGTTCGTTTCTCGGTTTCTTTGTTCGTTTCACCGTTTCTTTGTTCGTTTCTCCCTTTCTTTCTTTGTTTCTTCGTTTCTTTCTTCGTTTCTCCGTTTATTTCTTCGTTTCTCCATTTATTTCCCCGTTTCTCCGTTTCTTTCTTCGTTTCTCCGTTTCTTTGTTCGTTTCTCCGTTTCTTTCTTTGTTTCTCCGTTTCTTTTTTCATTTCTCCGTTTCTTTCTTCGCTTCTCGGTTTCATTCTTCGTTTCTGCGTTTCTTTGTTCGTTTCTCGGGTTATTTTTTCGTTTCTCCATTTATTTCTCCGTTTCTTTGTTCGTTTCTCCGTTTCTTTCTTTGTTTCTCCGTTTCTTTGTTCGTTTCTCCGTTTATTTCTTCATTTCTCCATTTATTCCTGCGATTCTCCGATTCTTTCTTCGTTTCTCCGTTTATTTGTTCGTTTCTCCATTTATTTCTCCGTTTCTCCGTTTCTCCGTTTCTTTGTTCGTTTCTCCGTTCCTTTCTTCGTTTCTCCATTTACTTCTCCGTTTCTCCGTTTCTTTCTTCGTTTCTTTCGTAGTTTCTCCGTTTCTTTCATCGTTTCTCCGTTTCTTTGTTCGTTTCTCCGTTCCTTTCTTCGTTTCTCCGTTTATTTCTTCGTTTCTCCATATACTTCTCCGTTTCTCCGTTTCTTTGTTCGTTTCTCCGTTTCTTTGTTCGTTTCTCCGTTTCTTTCTTCGTTTCTCCGTTTCTTTCTTCGTTTCTCCGTTTCTTTGTTCGTTTCTCCGTTTCTTTCTTCGTTTCTCCGTTTATTTCTTCGTTTCTCCATTTATTTCTACGTTTCTCCGTTTCTTTCTCCGTTTCTCCGTTTCTTTCTTCGTTTCTTTCGTAGTTTCTCCGTTTCTTTCATCGTTTCTCCGTTTCTTTGTTCGTTTCTCCGTTCCTTTCTTCGTTTCTCCGTTTATTTCTTCGTTTCTCCATATACTTCTCCGTTTCTCCGTTTCTTTGTTCGTTTCTCCGTTTCTTTGTTCGTTTCTCCGTTTCTTTCTTCGTTTCTCCGTTTCTTTCTTCGTTTCTCCGTTTCTTTGTTCGTTTCTCCGTTTCTTTCTTCGTTTCTCCGTTTATTTCTTCGTTTCTCCGTTTCTTTCTTCGTATCTCCGCTTCTTTCTTCGTTTCTCCGTTTCTTTCTTCGTACCTCCGTTTCTCTCTTCGTTTCTCCGTTTCTTTCTTCGTTCCTCCGTTTCCTTGTTCCTTTGTCCGTTTATTTCTTCGTTTCTCCATTTATTTCTCCGATTCTCCGTTTCTTTCTACGTTTCTCCATTTCTTTCTTCGTTTCTCCGTTTCTTTCTTCGTTTCTCCGTTTCTTTCTTCGTTTCTCCGTTTCTTTGTTCGTTTCTCCGTTTCTTTCTTCGTTTCTCCGTTTCTCCGTTTCTTTGTTTGTTTCTCCGTTTCTCCGTTTCTTTCTTCCTTTCTCCGTTTCTTTGTTCGTTTCTCCGTTTCTTTGTTTCGTCTTCGTTTCTTTGTTCGTTTCTCCGTTTCTTTCTCCGTTTCTCGGTTTATTTCTTCGTTTCTCCGTTTCTTTGTTCGTTTCTCCGTTTCTGTGTTCGTGTCTCCGTTTCTTTGTTCTTTTCTCGGTTTATTTCTTCGTTTCTCCATTTATTTCCCCGATTCTCCGTTCCTTTCTTCGTTTCTCCGTTTCTTTCTTCGTTTCTCCGTTTCTCCGTTTCTTTGTTCGTTTCTCCGTTTCATTCTTCGTTTCTCCGTTTATTTCTTCGTTTCTCCATTTATTTCTCCGTTTCTCCGTTTCCTTCTTCCTTTCTCCGTTTCTTTCTTCGTCTCTCCGTTTCTTTCTTCGTTCCTCCGTTCATTTCTTCGTTTCTCCATTTATTTCTCCGTTTCTCCGTTTCTTTCTTCGCTTCTCCGTTTCTTTGTTCGTTTCCCGTTTCTCCGTTTATGTGTTCGTTTCTCCGTTTCTTTCTCCGTTTCTCGGTCTATTTCTTCTTTCTCCGTTTCTTTCATCGTTTCTCCGTTTCTTTGTTCGTATCTCCGTTTCTTTCTTCGTTTCTCCGTTTCTTTCTTCGTTTCTCCGTTTATTTCATCGTTTCTCCATTTATTTCTACGTTTCTCCGTTTCTTTCTTCGTTTCTCAGTTTCTTTCATCGTTTCTCCGTTTCTTTCTCCGTTTCTTTGTTCGTTTCCCGTTTCTCCGTTTCTTTGTTCGTTTCTCCGTTTCTTTCTCCGTTTCTCGGTCTATTTCTTCTTTCTCCGTTTCTTTCATCGTTTCTCCGTTTCTTTGTTCGTATCTCCGTTTCTTTCTTCGTTTCTCAGTCTATTTCTTCGTTTCTCCATTTATTTCTCCGTTTCTTTCTTCGTTTCTCCGCTTCTTTCTTCGTTTCTCCGTTTCTTTGTTCGTTTCTCCGTTTCCTTCTTCGTTTCTCCGTTTCTTTGTTCGTTTTTCCGTTTCTTTCTTCGTTTCTCCGTTTCTTTGTTCGTTTCTCCGGTTCTTTCTTCGTTTCTCCGTTTCTTTGTTCGTTTCTCCGTTTCTTTCTTCGTTTCTCCGTTTCTCCGTTTCTTTGTTTGTTTCTCCGTTTCTTTCTTCGTTTCTCCGTTTCTCCGTTTCTCTGTTTGTTTCTCCGTTTATTTCTTCGTTTCTCCGTTTCTTTCTTCGTATCTCCGTTTCTTTCTTCGTTTCTCCGTTTCTTTCTTCGTACCTCCGTTTCTCTCTTCGTTTCTCCGTTTCTTTCTTCGTTCCTCCGTTTCCTTGTTCCTTTGTCCGTTTATTTCTTCGTTTCTCCATTTATTTCTCCGATTCTCCGTTTCTTTCTACGTTTCTCCATTTCTTTCTTCGTTTCTCCGTTTCTTTCTTCGTTTCTCCGTTTCTTTCTTCGTTTCTCCGTTTCTTTGTTCGTTTCTCCGTTTCTTTCTTCGTTTCTCCGTTTCTCCGTTTCTTTGTTTGTTTCTCCGTTTCTCCGTTTCTTTCTTCCTTTCTCCGTTTCTTTGTTCGTTTCTCCGTTTCTTTGTTTCGTCTTCGTTTCTTTGTTCGTTTCTCCGTTTCTTTCTCCGTTTCTCGGTTTATTTCTTCGTTTCTCCGTTTCTTTGTTCGTTTCTCCGTTTCTGTGTTCGTGTCTCCGTTTCTTTGTTCTTTTCTCGGTTTATTTCTTCGTTTCTCCATTTATTTCCCCGATTCTCCGTTCCTTTCTTCGTTTCTCCGTTTCTTTCTTCGTTTCTCCGTTTCTCCGTTTCTTTGTTTGTTTCTCCGTTTCATTCTTCGTTTCTCCGTTTATTTCTTCGTTTCTCCATTTATTTCTCCGTTTCTCCGTTTCCTTCTTCCTTTCTCCGTTTCTTTCTTCGTCTCTCCGTTTCTTTCTTCGTTCCTCCGTTCATTTCTTCGTTTCTCCATTTATTTCTCCATTTCTCCGTTTCTTTCTTCGCTTCTCCGTTTCTTTGTTCATTTCCCGTTTCTCCGTTTATGTGTTCGTTTCTCCGTTTCTTTCTCCGTTTCTCGGTCTATTTCTTCTTTCTCCGTTTCTTTCATCGTTTCTCCGTTTCTTTGTTCGTATCTCCGTTTCTTTCTTCGTTTCTCCGTTTCTTTCTTCGTTTCTCCGTTTATTTCATCGTTTCTCCATTTATTTCTACGTTTCTCCGTTTCTTTCTTCGTTTCTCAGTTTCTTTCATCGTTTCTCCGTTTCTTTCTTCGTTTCTCCGTTTCCTTCATCGTTCTCCGTTTCTTTGTTCGTTTCTCCGTTTCTTTCTCCGTTTCTCGGTCTATTTCTTCGTTTCTCCATTTATTTCTCCGATTCTCCGTTCCTTTCTTCGTTTCTCCATTTCTTTCTTCGTTTCTCCGTTTATTTGTTCGTTTCTCCATTTATTTCTCTGTTTCTCTATTTATTTCTCCGTCTCTCCGTTGCTTTCTTCGCTTCTCCGTTTCTTTGTTCGTTTCTCCGTTTCTTTCTTCGTTTCTCCGTTTCTTTCTTCGTTTCTCCGTTTATTTCTTCGTTTCTCCATTTATTTCTCCGTTTCTTTCTTCGTTTCTCCGTTTCTTTGTTCGTTTCTCCGTTTCTTTGTTCGTTTCTCCGTTTCTCCGTTTCTCCGTTTATTTGTTCGTTTCTCCGTTTCTTTCTCTGTTTCTCGGTCTATTTCTTCGTTTCTCCATTTATTTCTCCGATTCTCCGTTTCTTTCTTCGTTTCTCCATTTATTTCTCCGTTTCTCCGTTTCTTTCTTCGTTTCTCCGTTTCTTTCTTCGTTTCTCCGTCTCTTTGTTCGTTTCTCCGATTATTTCTTCGTTTCTCCATTTATTTCTCCGTTTCTCCGTTTCTTTCTTCGTTTCTCCGCTTCTTTCTTCGTTTCTCCGTTACTTCCTTCGTATCTCCGTTTCTTTCTTCTTTTCTCCGTGTCTATCTTCGTTTCTCCGTTTCTTTGTTCGTTTCTCCGTTTCTTTGTTCGTTTCGCCGTTTCTTTGTTCGTTTCTCCGTCTCTTTGTTCGTTTCTCCGTTTATTTCTCCATTTCTCCATTTATTTCTCCGTTTCTCCGTTTCTTTGTTCGTTTCTCCGTTTCTTTGTTCGTTTCTCCGTTTTTTTCTTCGTATCTCCGTTTCTTTCTTCGTTTCTCCGTTTCTTTCTTGGTTTCTCCGTTTCTCTGTTCCTTTCTCCGTTTATTTCTTCGTTTCTGCATTTATTTCTCCGTTACTCGGTTTCTTTCTTCGTTTCTCCGTTTCTTTCTTCGCTTCTCCGTTTCTTTCTTCGTTTCTCCGTTTATTTTTTCGTTTCTCCATTTATTTATCAGTTTCTTTCTTCGTTTCTCAGTTTCTTTTTCGTTTCTCCGTGTCTTTCTTCGTTTCTCCGTTTCTTTCTTCGTTTCTCCGTTTCATTCTTCGTTTCTCCGTTTCTTTCTCCGTTTCTCCGTTTCTTTCTTCGTTACTCCGTTTCTTTCTTCGTTTCTCCGTTTCTTTCTTCGTTTCTTCGCTTCTTTCTTCGTTACTCCGTTTCTTTCTTCGTTTCTTTCTTCGTTTCTCTGTTTCTTCCTTTCGCTTCTCCGTTTATTTCTTCGTTTCTCCATTTATTTCTCCGGTTCTCCGTTTCTTTGTTCGTTTCTACGTTTCTTTCTTCGTTTCTCCGTTTCCTTGTTCGTTTCTCCGTTTATTTCTTCGTTTCTCCATTTATTTCTCCGTTTCTCTCTTCGTTTCTCCGTTTCTATGTTCGTTTCTCCGTTTCTTTGTTCGTTTCTCCGTTTCTTTCTCCGTTTCTCGGTTTATTTCTTCGTTTCTCCATTTATTTCTCCGATTCTCCGTTTCTTTCTTCGTTTCTCCATTTCTTTGTTCGTTTCTCCGTTTCTTTGTTCGTTTCTCCGTTTCTTTGTTCGTTTCTCCGTTTATTTCTTCATTTCTCCGTTTCTTTCTTCGTTTCGTCGTTTCTTTCTTCATTTCGCCGTTTCTTTCTCCGTTTCTCCGCTTCTTCCTTCGTTTCACCGTTTCTCCGTTTCTCCGTTTCTCCGTTTCGATTAAATGATTATAATATTTATAATTTCTATTATAAATCATTTGATCTATAGTTAAATTAGACACTAATACTCTAAGTACATATTTAATATATTTTTTAATCTCTTTAGCCTCCAGAAGAATTTTATTTATACTATTTACTATATATAATAATTTTCACAGAATCGGAAATAAATCTAATTATTTATTTATAATAATTATTTTTTTTCACTTATCTTAAAAATTGGGATGTTCTCTTTAAATGTTCGATTCATCTCTTTAATTTATTCAATAAATTGAATTAATCTCTTCTTTAAAATCACTTTAATAAAATTAATCCCTATAATTATTATATAACTCATATTAAAATTTAATAATGAAATTTATTTTATTTGCCTAATTAATGTAATTATTGCCCCTATCATTTGCTTAAACAAGAAAATCAATCATAATAATTACAGGATATTCATCTGTTATACAAACATCTATTATAGTTATTTTATTAATAATTAACAAAAATACATTTTTAACATATTTCATTTTATATTCAATAATTTTTTAATTTTAATTTTTATATTTAAAATGATAAAGATTAACTCTTCTTCCTTATTTAATATATTAACCTCTAATAAAAGAAAAATTATTTTATACTCAATAATTATTATGTACACAAATTTCCCAACTATAGCACTCTTTATACTGAAATAAATCGTCCTAGAAAGATTTATAAATTCAAGAATAAAATTTACCGTGGAAGGTTTAATTTTACATTTATTCGAAAGATGAAACATACAAAAGTTTGAACAAAATATTTATTTATTTTATCGCACGGTAGGGAGTATCATACAAATGGACATACTTATCTCTAATGTCGGTAAATTGTACTTGCTGCGCCATCTATTTGTGGAAATTAGAACAATTCCTCGACAAACTTGAGCGTTTCTCCGCCAGGTGTTTTCATGCCTTAAGTGTAGTTTAACCCTTTCTCCAATAGATGGCAACCCATGTAATTACCACGTTACAGTGATTTGTAATTGCTCGTTCAGAATATTTTTGCATACATACAAACTATAATTCCGATATGGAGAGAAATATTCATTTATTTTATCCCACGGCTTCTTCGATCGTATTTGTTCGATCTAACCAAATATTTCAAGAAATTGATTGCTTTTTATACCGAAACATGGTCAAAAATTGTTTAATCTACGGTCCAACGACGGTTGTTAATAATTATGATAAATAAATGTCAAGATATTGCGAAGTCTGCGAAGGCGAACGGTTTCGTTGAATGTTTGTTCATTTCAGCGATTGTTATTAACATTTACGCATGATCCCTATATTGAGCGAACAATGTGCATCTTATTTATGTATTGCAATTAATTAAGAAACTTATCGAAATTGATTTTGATCGAGACTCCACGTTAAAACGTGTTTCGTAAAGCTTTAAAGCACGGAAAGAAACAATTGTTCATTAGAAACACAAATTTAACATTTGTTTAATTCTTATAAATTACACAATACGCGCAGAAGTGGTATTTTTTACACAAAAGTGCCAAAATTCAATTAATCGCTTTTTTAGATAGAAAAATCACCGCGATAAATACTTGTGAATCGATAATCGATACGTGTAGCCTTGAGAATGTCAGTTGGATCTCAAGGAAAAATTCCTTCGCGAACAAGGAATATTTCAACGAAATGATATTTTAAGCCATTATTTATACTAGGACATTGTTAATAATTGTCTAATGTATGATCCTACGACGGTTGCTAATAATTACGATAAACAAACATCAAGATATTGCGAAATCTTCGAGGGCGAATGGTTTCGGTGAATGTTTGTTCATTTCAGCGATTGTTATTAACATTTACGCATGTTCCCTATATTGATCGAACAATGTGCATGTTATTTATGCATTAATAATGATTGATTCGCCTCTAGCAATTGATTTTGATCGAACTTCAAAGTAAAGACATGTTTCTTAAAGTATTAAAACATGGGAAGTAATAATTGTCTATGAGAGATATCAATTTAACATTTGATTAATACATGAAGAATCGAAATTTTTGGTAAAATAAGTGAATAAAAAATAATTATTATAAATAAATAATTAGATTTATTTCCGATTCTGTGTAAATTATTATATACGGTAAATAGTATAAATAAAATTCTTCTGGAGGCTAAAAAGATTAAAAAATATATTAAATATGTATTTAGAGTATTAGTGTATAATTTAACTATAGCTCAAATGATTTATAATCGAAATTATAACTATTATAATCATTTAATCGAAACGGAGAAACGGAGAAACGGAGAAACTGAGAAACGGAGAAACCAAGAAACGAAGGAAGAAACGGAGAAACAAAGAAAGAAACGGAGAAAGGAAGAAATAAACGGAGAAACGAAGAAAGAAACGGAGAATCGAAGAAAGAAACGGAGAAACGAAGAAATAAATGGAAAAACGAAGAAATAAACGGAGAAACGAAGAAAGGAGCGGAGAAAGGAACAAAGAAACGGAGAAACGAGCAAAGAAACGGAAAAACGGAGAAATAAATGGAGAAACGAAGAAACAAACAGAGAAACGAACAAAGAAACGGACAAACGAAGAAAGAAACGGAGAAACGGAGAAAGAAACGGAAAACCGAACAAAGAAACGGAGAAACGAACAAAGAAACGGGGAAACGAAGAAAGAAACGGACAAACGGAGAAAGAAACGGAGAAACGAACAAAGAAACGGAGAAACGAAAAAAGAAACGGAGAAACGAAGAAAGAAACGGAGAAACGAACAAAGAAACGGAGAAACGGAGAAATAAATGAAGAAACGAAGAAATAAACGGAGAATCGAAGAAAGAAACGGAGAAACGAAGAAAGAAACGCAGAAACGAACAAACAAGCGGAGAAACGAACAAAGAAACGGAGAAACGAAGAAACAAACGGCGAAACGGAGAAATAAATGGGGACACGAACAAAGAAATGGAGAAACGAACAAAGAAACGGAGAAACGAACAAAGAAACGGAGAAACGGAGAAATAAATGGAGAAACGAAGAAACAAACGGAGAAACGAAGAAAGAAACGGAGGAACGAAGAAAGAAACGGAGAAACGAAGAAAGAAACGGCGAAACAGAGAAATGAATGGGGAAACGAACAAAGAAATGGAGAAACGAAGAAAGAAACGGACAATCGAAGAAAGAAACGGAGAAACGGAGAAATAATTGGAAAAACGAAGAAATAAACGGAGAAACGAAGAAAGGAGCGGAGAAACGAACAAAGAAACGGAGAAACGATGAAAGAAACGGAGAAACGAACAAAGAAACGAAGAAACGAACAATGAAACGGAGAAACGAACAAACAAGCGGAGAAACGAACAAAGAAACGGAGAAACGAAGAAACAAACGGCGAAACGGAGAAATAAATGGGGACACGAACAAAGAAATGGAGAAACGAACAAAGAAACGGAGAAACGAAGAAAGAAACGGAGAAACGGAGAAATAAATGGAGAAACGAAGAAACAAACGGAGAAACGAAGAAAGAAACGGAGGAACGAAGAAAGAAACGGAGAAACGAACAAAGAAACGGAGAAACGAAGAAAGAAACGGAGAAACGAAGAAAGAAACGGCGAAACAGAGAAATGAATGGGGAAACGAACAAAGAAATGGAGAAACGAAGGAAGAAACGGACAATCGAAGAAAGAAACGGAGAAACGGAGAAATAATTGGAAAAACGAAGAAATAAACGGAGAAACGAAGAAAGGAGCGGAGAAACGAACAAAGAAACGGAGAAACGAGCAAAGAAACGGAGAAACGAAGAAAGAAACGGAGAAACGGAGAAATAAATGGAGAGACGAAGAAATAAACGGAGAAATGAAGAAAGGAACGGAGAAACGAACAAAGAAACGGAGAAACGATGAAAGAAACGGAGAAACGAAGAAAGAAACGAAGAAACGAAGAAAGAAACAGAGAATCGAACAAAGAAACGGAGAAACGAACAAAGAAATGGAGATACGACCAAAAAACGGAGAAACGGAGAAACGAAGAAAGAAACGGAGAAACGGAGAAGTAAATGGAGAAACGAAGAAATAAACGGAGAAACGAAGAAAGGAGCGGAGAAACGAACAAAGAAACGGAGAAACGAGCAAAGAAACGCAGAAACGGAGAAATAAATGGAGAAACGAAGAAACAAACAGAGAAACGAAGAAAGGAACGGAGAAACGAACAAAGAAACGGAGAAACGATGAAAGAAACGGAGAAACGAACAAAGAAACGAAGAAACGAACAATGAAACGGAGAAACGAACAAACAAGCGGAGAAACGAACAAAGAAACGGAGAAACGAAGAAACAAACGGCGAAACGGAGAAATAAATGGGGACACGAACAAAGAAATGGAGAAACGAACAAAGAAACGGAGAAACGAAGAAAGAAACGGAGAAACGGAGAAATAAATGGAGAAACGAAGAAACAAACGGAGAAACGAAGAAAGAAACGGAGGAACGAAGAAAGAAACGGAGAAACGAACAAAGAAACGGAGAAACGAAGAAAGAAACGGAGAAACGAAGAAAGAAACGGCGAAACAGAGAAATGAATGGGGAAACGAACAAAGAAATGGAGAAACGAAGGAAGAAACGGACAATCGAAGAAAGAAACGGAGAAACGGAGAAATAATTGGAAAAACGAAGAAATAAACGGAGAAACGAAGAAAGGAGCGGAGAAACGAACAAAGAAACGGAGAAACGAGCAAAGAAACGGAGAAACGAAGAAAGAAACGGAGAAACGGAGAAATAAATGGAGAGACGAAGAAATAAACGGAGAAATGAAGAAAGGAACGGAGAAACGAACAAAGAAACGGAGAAACGATGAAAGAAACGGAGAAACGAAGAAAGAAACGAAGAAACGAAGAAGGAAACAGAGAATCGAACAAAGAAACGGAGAAACGAACAAAGAAATGGAGATACGACCAAAAAACGGAGAAACGGAGAAACGAAGAAAGAAACGGAGAAACGGAGAAGTAAATGGAGAAACGAAGAAATAAACGGAGAAACGAAGAAAGGAGCGGAGAAACGAACAAAGAAACGGAGAAACGAGCAAAGAAACGGAGAAACGGAGAAATAAATGGAGAAACGAAGAAACAAACAGAGAAACGAAGAAAGGAACGGAGAAACGAACAAAGAAACGGAGAAACGGACAAAGAAACGGAGAAACGGAGAAATAAATGGACAAACGAACAAATAAACGGAGAAACGAAGAAAGAAACGGAGAATCGGAGAAATAAATGGAGAAATGAAGAAATAAACGGAGAAACGAACAAAGAAACGGAGAAAGGAAGAAAGAAACGGGGAACGAAGAAAGAAACGGAGAAACGAAGAAAGAAACGGAGAAACGAAGAAAGAAACGGAGAAACGAAGAAAGGAGCGGTGAAACGAACAAATAAACGGAGAAATGAAGAATGAAACGGAGAAACGAAGAAAGAAACGGAGAAACGGAGAAATAAATGGAGAAACGAAGAAACAAACAGAGAAACGAACAAAGAAACGGACAAACGAAGAATGAAACGGAGAAACGGAGAAAGGAACGGAGAAACGAACAAAGAAACGGAGAAACGAAGAAAGAAACGGAGAAACGAAGAAAGAAACGGAGAAACGGAGAAATAAATGGAGAAACGAACAATGAAACGGAGAAACGAACAAAGAAACGGAGAAACGAACAAAGAAACGAAAAAACGAACAAAGAAACGGAGAAACGAACAAAGAAATAGAGAAACGAACAAAGAAACAGAGAATCGAACAAAGAAACGGAGAAGCGAACAAAGAAACGGAGAAACGACCAAGAAACGGAGAAACGGTGAAACGATGCAAGAAACGGAGAAACGGAGAAGTAAATGGAGAAACGAAGAAATAAACGGAGAAACTAAGAAAGGAACGGAGAAACGAACAAAGAAACGGAGAAACGGAGAAACGGACAAAGAAACGGAGAAATGGAGAAATAAATGGAGAAACGAACAAATAAACGGAGAAACGAAGAAAGAAACGGAGAATCGGAGAAATAAATGGAGAAATGAAGAAATAAACGGAGAAACGAAGAAAGAAACGGTGAAACGAACAAAGAAACGAAGAAACGAAGAAAAAAACGGAGAAACGAAGAAATAAATGGAGAAACGAAGAAATAAACGGAGAAACGAAGAAAGGAACGGAGAAACTAAGAAAGAAACGGAGAAACGAAGAAATAAATGGAAAAACGAAGAAATAAACGGAGAAACGAAGAAAGGAGCGGAGAAACGAACAAAGAAACGGAGAAACGAGCAAAGAACCGGGAAACGGAGAAATAAATGGAGAGACGAAGAAACAAACAGAGAAACGAACAAAGAAACGGACAAACGAAGAAAGAAACGGAGAAACGGAGAATGAAACGGAGAAACGAACAAACAAACGGAGAAACGAACAAACAAACGGAGAAACGAACAATGAAACGAAGACACGGAGAAATAAATGGAGAAACGAACAAAGAAACGGAGAAACGGAGAAATAAATGGGGAAACGTAGAAATAAACGGAGAAACGAAGAAAGGAACGGACACATGAAGAAAGAAACGGAGAAACGGAGAAAGAAACGGAGAAACGAACAAAGAAACGGAGAAACGAAAAAAGAAACGGAGAATCGAAGGAAGAAACGGAGAAACGGAGAAATAAATGGAGAAACGAAGAAATAACCGGAGAAACGAAGAAAGGAACGGAGAAACGAACAAAGAAACGGAGAAACGAACAAAGAAACGGAGAAAGGAACAAAGAAACGGAGAAACGAACAAAGAAACGAAGAAACGAGCAAAGAAGCGGAGAAACGAAGAAAGAGACGGGAAACGAAGAAAGAAACGGAGAAACGAAGAAAGAAACGGAGAAACGAAGAAAGAAACGGTGAAACGAACAAGGAACGAAGAAACGGAGAAACGAACAAAGAAAGGGAGAAACGAACAAAGAAACGGAGAAACGGAGAAAGAAACGGAGAAACGGAGAAATAAATGGAGAAACGAAGAAATAAACGGAGAAACGAAGAAAGGAACGGACACACGAAGAATGAAACGGAGAAACGGAGAAAGAAACGGAGAAACAAACAAAGAAACGGAAAAACGAAAAAAGAAACGGGGAAACGAAGAAAGAAACGGAGAAACGGAGAAATATATGGAGAAACGAAGAAATAAACGGAGAAACGAAGAAAGGAACGGAGAAACGAACAAAGAAACGGAGAAACGAACAAAGAAACGGAGAATCGAACAAAGAAACGGAGAAACGAACAAAGAAACGGAGAAACGAACAAAGAAACGAAGAAACGAACAAAGAAACGGAGAAACGAACAAAGAAATAGAGAAGCGAACAAAGAAACGGAGAATCGAACAAAGAAACGGTGAAACGAACAAGGAACGAAGAAACGGAGAAACGAACAAAGAAAGGGAGAAACGAACAAAGAAACGGAGAAACGGAGAAAGAAACGGAGAAACGGAGAAATAAATGGAGAAACGAAGAAATAAACGGAGAAACGAAGAAAGAAACGAAGAAACGAACAAAGAAACGGAGAAACGAACAAAGAAATAGAGAAGCGAACAAAGAAACGGAGAATCGAACAAAGAAACGGAGAAACGATCAAAGAAACGGAGAAACGAAGAAAGAAACGGGTAACGAAGAAAGAAACGGAGAAACGATGAAAGAAACGGAGAAACGAAGAAAGAAACGAAGAATCCGAGAAATAAATGGAGAAACGAACAAAAAACGGTGAAACGGAGAAACGGAGAAACGGAGAAACCGAGAATCGGAGAAACCGAGAAACGGAGAAACGGAGAAACCGAGAAACGGAGAAACCCAGAAACCGAGAAACGGAGAAACCCAGAAACGGAGAAACGGGGAAAACGAGAAACGGAGAAACGGAGAAACGGAGAAACGGAGAAACCGAGAAACGGAAAAACGGAGAAACAGAGAAACGTTTCTTTGTTCGTTTCTCCGTTTCTCCGTTTCTTTGTCCGTTTCTCCGTTTCTTTCTTCGTTTCTCCGTTTCTGTCTTCGTTTCTCCGTTTCTTTGTTCGTTTCTCCACTTAGTTCTCCGTTTCTCCGTTTCTTTGTTCGTTTCTCCGATTCCTTCTTCGTTTCTCCGTTTCTTTGTTCGTTTCTCCGTTTCTTTCTTCGTTTCTCCGTTTCTTTCTCCGTTTCTCGGTTTATTTCTTCTTTTCTCCATTTATTTCTCCGATTCTCCGTTTCTTTCTTCGTTTCTTCGTTTCTTTCTTCGTTACTCCGTTTCTTTCTTCGTTTCTCCGTTTCTCTCTTCGTTTCTCCGTTTCTTTCTTCGCTTCTCCGTTTCTTTGTTCGTTTCTCCGTTTCTTTGTTCGTTTCTCCGTTCCTTTCTCCGTTTCTCCGTTTATTTCTTCGTTTCTCCATATATTTCTCCGTTTCCCCGTTTCTTTCTTCGTTTCTCCGTTTCTTTGTTCGTTTCTCCGTTTCTTTCTCCGTTTCTCGGTGTATTTCTTCGTTTCTCCGTTTATTTCTTCGTTTGTCCATTTATTTCTCCGTTTCTCCGTTTCTTTCTTCGTTTCTCCGTTTCTTTCTTCGTTTCTCCGTCTCTTTGTTCGTTTCTCCGATTCCTTCTTCGTTTCTCCGTTTCTTTGTTCGTTTCTCCGTTTCTTTCTTCGTTTCTCCGTTTCTTTCTCCGTTTCTCGGTTTATTTCTTCTTTTCTCCATTTATTTCTCCGATTCTCCGTTTCTTTCTTCGTTTCTTCGTTTCTTTCTTCGTTACTCCGTTTCTTTCTTCGTTTCTCCGTTTCTCTCTTCGTTTCTCCGTTTCTCTCTTCGTTTCTCCGTTTCTTTCTTCGCTTCTCCGTTTCTTTGTTCGTTTCTCCGTTTCTTTGTTCGTTTCTCCGTTCCTTTCTTCGTTTCTCCGTTTATTTCTTCGTTTCTCCATATACTTCTCCGTTTCCCCGTTTCTTTCTTCGTTTCTCCGTTTCTTTGTTCGTTTCTCCGTTTCTTTCTCCGTTTCTCGGTCTATTTCTTCGTTTCTCCGTTTATTTCTTCGTTTGTCCATTTATTTCTCCGTTTCTCTGTTTCTTTCTTCGTTTCTCCGTTTCTTTCTTCGTTTCTCCGTCTCTTTGTTCGTTTCTCCGTTTATTTCTTCCTTTCTCCATTTATTTCTCCGTTTCTTCGTTTCTTTCTTCGTTACTCCGTTTTTTTCTTCGTTTCTCCGTTTCTTTCTTCGTTTCTCCGTTTCTTTCTTCGTTTCTCCATTTCTTTCTTCGTTTCTCCGTTTCTTTCTTCGTTCCTCCGTTTCCTTGTTCGTTTGTCCGTTTATTTCTTCGTTTCTCCATTTATTTCTCCGTTTCTCCGTTGCTTTCTTCGCTTCTCCGTTTCTTTGTTCGTTTCTCCGTTTCTTTCTTCGTTTCTCCGTTTCTTTCTTCGTTTCTCCGTTTCTTTCTTCGTTTCTCCGCTTCTTTCCTCGTTTCTCCGGTTCTTTGTTCGTTTCTCCGTTTCTTTCTTCGTTTCTTCGTTTCTTTCTTCGTTACTCCGATTCTTTCTTCGTTTCTCCGTTTCTTTCTTCGTTTCTCCGTTTCTTTCATCGGTTCCCCGTTTCTTTGTTCGTTTCTCCGTTTCTATCCCCGTTTCTCGGTCTATTTCTTCGTTTCTCCATTTATTTCTCCGATTCTCCGTTCCTTTCTTCGTTTCTTCGTTTCTTTCTTCGTTACTCCGTTTCTTTCTTCGTTTCTCCGTTTCTTTCTTCGTTTCTCCGATTCTTTGTTCGTTTCTCCGTTTCTTTCTTCGTTTCTCCGTTTCTTTGTTCGTTTCTCCGTTTCTTTCTTCGTTTCTCTGTTTCTTTGTTCGTTTCTCCGTTTCTTTCTCCGTTTCTCGGTTTATTTCTTCGTTTCTCCATTTATCTCTCCGATTCTCTGTTTCTTTCTTCGATTCTCAGTTTCTTTCTTCGTTTCTCCGTTTCTTTCTTCGTTTCTCCGTTTCTTTCTTCGTTTCTCCGTTTATTTCATCGTTTCTCCATTTATTTCTTCGTTTCTCCGTTTCGTTCTTCGTTTCTCCGTTTCTTTCTTCGTTTCTCCGTTTCTTTCTTCGTTTCTCCGTTTCTTTCTTCGTTTCACCGTTTCTTTATTCGTTTCTCCGTTTATTTCTTCGTTTCTCCATTTATTTCTCCGTTTCTCCGTTTCTTTCTTCGTTTCTCCGTTCCTTTGTTCGTTTCTCCGTTTCTTTCTTCGTTTCTCCGTTTCTGTCTTCGTTTCTCCGGTTCTTTGTTCGTTTCTCCGTTTCTTTGTTCGTTTCTGCGTTTCTTTCTTTGTTTCTCCGTTTCTTGTTTCGCTTCTCCGTTTATTTCTTCGTTTCTCCATTTATTTCCCCGTTTCTCCGTTTCTTTGTTCGTTTCTCCGTTTATTTCTTCCTTTCTCCATTTATTTCTCCGTTTCTCCGTTTCTTTGTTCGTTTCTCCGTTTCTTTCTTCGTTTCTCCGTTTCTTTCTTCGTTACTCCGTTTCTTTCTTCGTTTCTCCGTTTCTTTCTTCGTTTCTCCGTTTCTTTCTTCGTTTCTCCGTTTATTTCTTCGTTTCTCCATTTATTTCTCCGTTTCTCCGTTTCTTTCTTCGTTTCTCCGTTTCTTTCTTCGTTTCTCCGTTTCTTTCTTCGTTCCTCCGTTTATTTCTACGTTTCTCCATTTATTTCTCCGTTTCTCCGTTTCTTTCTTCGTTTCTCCGTTTCATTGTTCGTTTCTCCGTTTCTTTGTTCGTTTCTCCGTTTCTTTGTTCGTTTCTCCGTGTCTTTGTACGTTTCTCCGTTTCTTTCTTTGTTTCTCCGTTTCTTGTTTCGTTTCTCCGTTTATTTCTTCGTTTCTCCATTTATTTCCCCTTTTCTCCGTTTCTTTCTTCGTTTCTCCGTTTATTTCTACGTTTCTCCATTTATTTCTTCGTTTCACCGTTTATATCTTCGTTTCTCCATTTATTTCTCCGTTTGTTTCTTCGTTTCTCCGTTTCATTCTTCGTTTCTCCGTTTCTTTCTTCGTTTCTCCGTTTCTTTCTTCGTTTCTCCGTTTCTTTGTTCGTTTCTCCGTTTCTTTCTTCGTTTCTTCGTTTCTTTGTTCGTTTCTCCGATTCTTTCTTCGTATCTCCGTTTCTTTCTTCGTTTCTCCGTTTCTTTCTTCGTTTCTCCGTTTCTTTGTTCGTTTCTCCGTTTCTCGGTTTATTTCTCCGTTTCTCCGTTTCTTTGTTCGTTTCTCCGTTTCTTTGTTCGTTTCTCCGCTTCTTTCTTCGTTTCTTTCTTCGTTACTCCGTTTCTTTCTCCGTTTCTCCGTTTCTTTCTTCGTTTCTCCGTTTCTTTGTTCGTTTCTCCGATTCTTTCTTCGTATCTCCGTTTCTTTCTTCGTTTCTCCGTTTCTTTCTTCATTTCTCCGTTTCTTTCTTCGCTTCTCCGTTTCTTGCTTCGTTTCTCTCTTTCTTTCTTCGTTTCTCCGTTTCCTTGTTCGTTTCTCCGTTTATTTCTTCGTTTCTCCATTTATTTCCCCGTTTCTCCGTTTCTTTGTTCGTTTCTCCGTTTCTTTGTTCGTTTCTCCGTTTCTTTCTTCGTATCTCCGTTTCTTTCTTCGCTTCTCCGTTTCTTGCTTCGTTTCTCTGTTTCTTTCTTCGTTTCTCCGTTTCCTTGTTCGTTTCTCCGTTTATTTCTTCGTTTCTCCGTTTCTTTGTTCGTTTCTCCGTTTCTTTCTTCGTATCTCCGTTTCTTTCTTCGCTTCTCCGTTTCTTGCTTCGTTTCTCTGTTTCTTTCTTCGTTTCTCCGTTTCCTTGTTCGTTTCTCCGCTCCTTTCTTCGTATCTCCGTTTATTTCTTCGTTTCTCCGTTTCTTTCTTCGTTTCTCCGTTTCTTTCTTTGCTTCTCTGTTTCTTGCTTCGTTTCTCTGTTTCTTTCTTCGTTTCTCCGTTTCTTTCTTCGTTTCTCCGTTTCTTTCTTTGCTTCTCCGTTTCTTGCTTCGTTTCTCTGTTTCTTTCTTCGTTTCTCCGTTTCCTTGTGCGTTTCTCCGATTATTTCTTCGTTTCTCCATTTATTTCTCCGTATCTCCGTTTCTTTCTTCGTTTCTCCGTGTCTTTCTTCGATTCGCCGTTTATTTCTTCGTTTCTCCATTTCTTTCTTCGTTTCTACGTTTCTTTGCTTCATTTCTCCGTTTCTTTCTTCGTCTCTCCGTTTCTTTGTTCGTTTCTCCGTTTATTTCTTCGTTTCCCCATTTATTTCTCCGTTTCTCCGTTTCTTTCTTCGTTTCTCCGTTTCTTTGTTCGTTTCTCCGTTTCTTTCTTCGTTTCTTCGTTTCTTTGTTCGTTTCTCCGATTCTTTCTTCGTATCTCCGTTTCTTTCTTCGTTTCTCCGTTTCTTTCTTCGTTTCTCCGTTTCTTTGTTCGTTTCTTGGTTTTTTTCTTCGTTTCTCCATTTCTTTGTTCGTTTGTCCGTTTCTTTCTCCGTTTATGGGTTTATTTCTCCGTTTCCCCGTTTCTTTCTTCGTTTCTCCGTTTCTTTGTTCGTTTCTCCGTTTCTTTCTTCGTTTCTCCGTTTCTTTGTTCGTTTCTCCGTTTCTCGGTTTATTTCTCCGTTTCTCCGTTTCTTTGTTCGTTTCTCCGTTTCTTTGTTCGTTCCTCCGTTTCTTTGTTCGTTTCTCCGTTTCTTTGTTCGTTTCTCCGTTTCTTTCTTCGTTTCTCCGTTTATATCTTCGTTTCTCCATTTATTTCTCCATTTCTTTCTTCGTTTCTCCGTTTCATTCTTCGTTTCTCCGTTTCTGTCTTCGTTTCTCCGTTTCTTTGTTCGTTTCCCAGTTTCTTTGTTCGTTTCTCCGTTTCTTTCTTCGTTTCTCCGTTTCTTTGTTCGTTTCTCCGATTCTTTCTTCGTATCTCCGTTTCTTTCTTCGTTTCTCCGTTTCTTTCTTCGTTTCTCCGTTTCTTTCTTTGCTTCTCCGTTTCTTGCTTCGTTTCTCTGTTTTTTTCTTCGTTTCTCCGTTTCTTTCTTCGTTTCTCCGTTTCTTTCTTTGCTTCTCCGTTTCTTGCTTCGTTTCTCTGTTTCTTTCTTCGTTTCTCCGTTTCCTTGTGCGTTTCTCCGTTTATTTCTTCGTTTCTCCATTTATTTCCCCGTTTCTCCGTTTCTTTGTTCGTTTCTCCGTTTCTTTGTTCGTTTCTCCGTTTCTTTCTTCGTATCTCCGTTTCTTTCTTCGTTTCTCCGTTTCTTTCTTCGTTTCTCCGTTTCTTTCTTCGTTTCTCCGTTTCCTTGTTCGTTTCTCCGTTTATTTCTTCGATTCACCATTTATTTCTCCGTTTCTCCGTTTCTTTCTCCGTTTCTCCGTTTCTATCTTCGTTTCTCCGTTTCTTTGTTCGTTTCTCCGTTTCTTTGTTCGTTTCTCCGTTTCTTTCTCCGTTTCTCCGTTTCTTTGTTCGTTTCTCCGATTCTTTCTTCGTATCTCCGTTTCTTTCTTCGTTTCTCCGTTTCTTTCTTCGTTTCTCCGTTTCTTTCTCCGTTTCTCCGTTTCTTTCTTTGTTTCTCCGTTTCTTTGTTCGTTTCTCCGTTTATTTCTTCCTTTCTCCATTTATTTCTCCGTTTCTTCGTTTCTTTCTTCGTTACTCCGTTTTTTTCTTCGTTTCTCCGTTTCTTTCTTCGTTTCTCCGTTTCTTTCTTCGTTTCTCCATTTCTTTCTTCGTTTCTCCGTTTCTTTCTTCGTTCCTCCGGTTCCTTGTTCGTTTGTCCGTTTATTTCTTCGTTTCTCCATTTATTTCTCCGTTTCTCCGTTGCTTTCTTCGCTTCTCCGTTTCTTTCTTCGTTTCTCCGTTTCTTTCTTCGTTTCTCCGTTTCTTTCTTCGTTTCTCCGCTTCTTTCCTCGTTTCTCCGTTTCTTTGTTCGTTTCTCCGTTTCTTTCTTCGTTTCTTCGTTTCTTTCTTCGTTACTCCGATTCTTTCTTCGTTTCTCCGTTTCTTTCTTCGTTTCTCCGTTTCTTTCATCGGTTCCCCGTTTCTTTGTTCGTTTCTCCGTTTCTATCCCCGTTTCTCGGTCTATTTCTTCGTTTCTCCATTTATTTCTCCGATTCTCCGTTCCTTTCTTCGTTTCTTCGTTTCTTTCTTCGTTACTCCGTTTCTTTCTTCGTTTCTCCGTTTCTTTCTTCGTTTCTCCGATTCTTTGTTCGTTTCTCCGTTTCTTTCTTCGTTTCTCCGTTTCTTTGTTCGTTTCTCCGTTTCTTTCTTCGTTTCTCTGTTTCTTTGTTCGTTTCTCCGTTTCTTTCTCCGTTTCTCGGTTTATTTCTTCGTTTCTCCATTTATCTCTCCGATTCTCTGTTTCTTTCTTCGATTCTCAGTTTCTTTCTTCGTTTCTCCGTTTCTTTCTTCGTTTCTCCGTTTCTTTCTTCGTTTCTCCGTTTATTTCATCGTTTCTCCATTTATTTCTTCGTTTCTCCGTTTCGTTCTTCGTTTCTCCGTTTCTTTCTTCGTTTCTCCGTTTCTTTCTTCGTTTCTCCGTTTCTTTCTTCGTTTCACCGTTTCTTTATTCGTTTCTCCGTTTATTTCTTCGTTTCTCCATTTATTTCTCCGTTTCTCCGTTTCTTTCTTCGTTTCTCCGTTCCTTTGTTCGTTTCTCCGTTTCTTTCTTCGTTTCTCCGTTTCTGTCTTCGTTTCTCCGGTTCTTTGTTCGTTTCTCCGTTTCTTTGTTCGTTTCTGCGTTTCTTTCTTTGTTTCTCCGTTTCTTGTTTCGCTTCTCCGTTTATTTCTTCGTTTCTCCATTTATTTCCCCGTTTCTCCGTTTCTTTGTTCGTTTCTCCGTTTATTTCTTCCTTTCTCCATTTATTTCTCCGTTTCTCCGTTTCTTTGTTCGTTTCTCCGTTTCTTTCTTCGTTTCTCCGTTTCTTTCTTCGTTACTCCGTTTCTTTCTTCGTTTCTCCGTTTCTTTCTTCGTTTCTCCGTTTCTTTCTTCGTTTCTCCGTTTATTTCTTCGTTTCTCCATTTATTTCTCCGTTTCTCCGTTTCTTTCTTCGTTTCTCCGTTTCTTTCTTCGTTTCTCCGTTTCTTTCTTCGTTCCTCCGTTTATTTCTACGTTTCTCCATTTATTTCTCCGTTTCTCCGTTTCTTTCTTCGTTTCTCCGTTTCATTGTTCGTTTCTCCGTTTCTTTGTTCGTTTCTCCGTTTCTTTGTTCGTTTCTCCGTGTCTTTGTACGTTTCTCCGTTTCTTTCTTTGTTTCTCCGTTTCTTGTTTCGTTTCTCCGTTTATTTCTTCGTTTCTCCATTTATTTCCCCTTTTCTCCGTTTCTTTCTTCGTTTCTCCGTTTATTTCTACGTTTCTCCATTTATTTCTTCGTTTCACCGTTTATATCTTCGTTTCTCCATTTATTTCTCCGTTTGTTTCTTCGTTTCTCCGTTTCATTCTTCGTTTCTCCGTTTCTTTCTTCGTTTCTCCGTTTCTTTCTTCGTTTCTCCGTTTCTTTGTTCGTTTCTCCGTTTCTTTCTTCGTTTCTTCGTTTCTTTGTTCGTTTCTCCGATTCTTTCTTCGTATCTCCGTTTCTTTCTTCGTTTCTCCGTTTCTTTCTTCGTTTCTCCGTTTCTTTGTTCGTTTCTTGGTTTTTTTCTTCGTTTCTCCATTTCTTTGTTCGTTTGTCCGTTTCTTTCTCCGTTTATGGGTTTATTTCTCCGTTTCCCCGTTTCTTTCTTCGTTTCTCCGTTTCTTTGTTCGTTTCTCCGTTTCTTTCTTCGTTTCTCCGTTTCTTTGTTCGTTTCTCCGTTTCTCGGTTTATTTCTCCGTTTCTCCGTTTCTTTGTTCGTTTCTCCGTTTCTTTGTTCGTTTCTCCGCTTCTTTCTTCGTTTCTTTCTTCGTTACTCCGTTTCTTTCTCCGTTTCTCCGTTTCTTTCTTCGTTTCTCCGTTTCTTTGTTCGTTTCTCCGATTCTTTCTTCGTATCTCCGTTTCTTTCTTCGTTTCTCCGTTTCTTTCTTCATTTCTCCGTTTCTTTCTTCGCTTCTCCGTTTCTTGCTTCGTTTCTCTCTTTCTTTCTTCGTTTCTCCGTTTCCTTGTTCGTTTCTCCGTTTATTTCTTCGTTTCTCCATTTATTTCCCCGTTTCTCCGTTTCTTTGTTCGTTTCTCCGTTTCTTTGTTCGTTTCTCCGTTTCTTTCTTCGTATCTCCGTTTCTTTCTTCGCTTCTCCGTTTCTTGCTTCGTTTCTCTGTTTCTTTCTTCGTTTCTCCGTTTCCTTGTTCGTTTCTCCGCTCCTTTCTTCGTATCTCCGTTTATTTCTTCGTTTCTCCGTTTCTTTCTTCGTTTCTCCGTTTCTTTCTTTGCTTCTCCGTTTCTTGCTTCGTTTCTCTGTTTCTTTCTTCGTTTCTCCGTTTCTTTCTTCGTTTCTCCGTTTCTTTCTTTGCTTCTCCGTTTCTTGCTTCGTTTCTCTGTTTCTTTCTTCGTTTCTCCGTTTCCTTGTGCGTTTCTCCGATTATTTCTTCGTTTCTCCATTTATTTCTCCGTATCTCCGTTTCTTTCTTCGTTTCTCCGTGTCTTTCTTCGATTCGCCGTTTATTTCTTCGTTTCTCCATTTCTTTCTTCGTTTCTACGTTTCTTTGCTTCATTTCTCCGTTTCTTTCTTCGTCTCTCCGTTTCTTTGTTCGTTTCTCCGTTTATTTCTTCGTTTCCCCATTTATTTCTCCGTTTCTCCGTTTCTTTCTTCGTTTCTCCGTTTCTTTGTTCGTTTCTCCGTTTCTTTCTTCGTTTCTTCGTTTCTTTGTTCGTTTCTCCGATTCTTTCTTCGTATCTCCGTTTCTTTCTTCGTTTCTCCGTTTCTTTCTTCGTTTCTCCGTTTCTTTGTTCGTTTCTTGGTTTTTTTCTTCGTTTCTCCATTTCTTTGTTCGTTTGTCCGTTTCTTTCTCCGTCTATGGGTTTATTTCTCCGTTTCCCCGTTTCTTTCTTCGTTTCTCCGTTTCTTTGTTCGTTTCTCCGTTTCTTTCTTCGTTTCTCCGTTTCTTTGTTCGTTTCTCCGTTTCTCGGTTTATTTCTCCGTTTCTCCGTTTCTTTGTTCGTTTCTCCGTTTCTTTGTTCGTTCCTCCGTTTCTTTGTTCGTTTCTCCGTTTCTTTGTTCGTTTCTCCGTTTCTTTCTTCGTTTCTCCGTTTATATCTTCGTTTCTCCATTTATTTCTCCATTTCTTTCTTCGTTTCTCCGTTTCATTCTTCGTTTCTCCGTTTCTGTCTTCGTTTCTCCGTTTCTTTGTTCGTTTCCCAGTTTCTTTGTTCGTTTCTCCGTTTCTTTCTTCGTTTCTCCGTTTCTTTGTTCGTTTCTCCGATTCTTTCTTCGTATCTCCGTTTCTTTCTTCGTTTCTCCGTTTCTTTCTTCGTTTCTCCGTTTCTTTCTTTGCTTCTCCGTTTCTTGCTTCGTTTCTCTGTTTTTTTCTTCGTTTCTCCGTTTCTTTCTTCGTTTCTCCGTTTCTTTCTTTGCTTCTCCGTTTCTTGCTTCGTTTCTCTGTTTCTTTCTTCGTTTCTCCGTTTCCTTGTGCGTTTCTCCGTTTATTTCTTCGTTTCTCCATTTATTTCCCCGTTTCTCCGTTTCTTTGTTCGTTTCTCCGTTTCTTTGTTCGTTTCTCCGTTTCTTTCTTCGTATCTCCGTTTCTTTCTTCGTTTCTCCGTTTCTTTCTTCGTTTCTCCGTTTCTTTCTTCGTTTCTCCGTTTCCTTGTTCGTTTCTCCGTTTATTTCTTCGATTCACCATTTATTTCTCCGTTTCTCCGTTTCTTTCTCCGTTTCTCCGTTTCTATCTTCGTTTCTCCGTTTCTTTGTTCGTTTCTCCGTTTCTTTGTTCGTTTCTCCGTTTCTTTCTTCGTTTCTCCGTTTCTTTGTTCGTTTCTCCGATTCTTTCTTCGTATCTCCGTTTCTTTCTTCGTTTCTCCGTTTCTTTCTTCGTTTCTCCGTTTCTTTCTTTGCTTCTCCGTTTCTTGCTTCGTTTCTCCGTTTCTTTCATCGTTTCTCCGTTTCTTTGTTCGTTTCTCCGCTTCTTTCTTCGTTTCTTTCTTCGTTACTCCGTTTCTTTCTCCGTTTCTCCGTTTCTTTCTTCGTTTCTCCGTTTCTTTGTTCGTTTCTCCGATTCTTTCTTCGTATCTCCGTTTCTTTCTTCGTTTCTCCGTTTCTTTCTTCATTTCTCCGTTTCTTTCTTCGCTTCTCCGTTTCTTGCTTCGTTTCTCTCTTTCTTTCTTCGTTTCTCCGTTTCCTTGTTCGTTTCTCCGTTTATTTCTTCGTTTCTCCATTTATTTCCCCGTTTCTCCGTTTCTTTGTTCGTTTCTCCGTTTCTTTGTTCGTTTCTCCGTTTCTTTCTTCGTATCTCCGTTTCTTTCTTCGCTTCTCCGTTTCTTGCTTCGTTTCTCTGTTTCTTTCTTCGTTTCTCCGTTTCCTTGTTCGTTTCTCCGTTTATTTCTTCGTTTCTCCGTTTCTTTGTTCGTTTCTCCGTTTCTTTCTTCGTATCTCCGTTTCTTTCTTCGCTTCTCCGTTTCTTGCTTCGTTTCTCTGTTTCTTTCTTCGTTTCTCCGTTTCCTTGTTCGTTTCTCCGTTTATTTCTTCGTTTCTCCATTTATTTCCCCGTTTCTCCGTTTCTTTCTTCGTTTCTCCGTTTCTTTCTTCGTTTCTCCGTTTCTTTCTTTGCTTCTCCGTTTCTTGCTTCGTTTCTCTGTTTCTTTCTACGTCTCTCCGTTTCCTTGTTCGTTTCTCCGATTATTTCTTCGTTTCTCCATTTATTTCTCCGTCTCTCCGTTTCTTTCTTCGTTTCTCCGTTTCTTTGTTCGTTTCTCAGTTTCTTGGTTCGTTTCGCCGTTTCTTTCTTCGCTTCTCCGTTTCTTCCTCTGTTTCTCGGTTTATTTCTTCGTTACTCCATTTATTTCTCCGATTCTCCGATTCTTTCTTCGTTTCTTCGTTTGTTTCCTCGTTACCCCGTTTCTTTCTTCGTTTCTCCGTTTCATTCTTCGTTTCTCCGTTTCTTTCTTCGATTCTCCGTTTATTTCATCAATTCTCCGTTTCTTTCTTCGATTCCCCGTCTATTTCTTCGTTTCTCCGTTTCTTTGTTCGTTTCTCCGTTTATTTCTTCGTTTCCCCATTTATTTCTCCGTTTCTCCGTTTCTTTGTTCGTTTCTCCGTTTCTTTGTTCGTTTTTCCGTTTCTTTGTTCGTTTCTCCGTTTCTTTGTTCGTTTCTCCGTTTCTTTGTTTGTTTCTCCGTTTCTTTGTTCGTTTCTCCGTTTCTTTGTTCGTTTCTCCGTTTCTTTGTTCGTTTCTCCGTTTCTTTGTTCGTTTCTCCGTTTCTTTGTTCGTTTCTCCGTTTCTTTCTTCGTTTCTCCGTTTCTTTGTTCGTTTCTCCGTTTCTCGGTTTATTTCTTCGTTTTTCCATTTATTTCTCCGTTTCTCTCTTCGTTTCTTCGTTTCATTCTTCGTTACTCCGTTTCTTTCTTCGTTTCTCCGTTTCTTTCTTCGTTTCTCCGTTTTTTTCTTCGTTTCACCGTTTATTTCTTCGTTTCTCCATTTATTTCTCCGTTTCTCCGCTTCTTTCTTCGTTTCTCCGTTTCTTTCTTCGCTTCTCCGCTTCTTTCTTCGTTTCTCCGTTTCTTTGTTCGTTTCTCCGTTTCTTTGTTCGTTTCTCCGTTTCTTTGTTCGTTTCTCCGTTTCTTTCTCCGTTTCTCGGTTTATTTCCCCGTTTCTCCGTTTCTTTCTTCGTTTCTCCGTTTCTTTGTTCGTTTCTCCGTTTCCTTGTTCGTTTCTCCGTTTATTTCTTCGTTTCTCCATTTATTTCTCCGTTTCTCCGCTTCTTTCTTCGTTTCTCCGTTTCTTTCTTCGCTTCTCCGCTTCTTTCTTCGTTTCTCCGTTTCTTTGTTCGTTTCTCCGTTTCTTTGTTCGTTTCTCCGTTTCTTTGTTCGTTTCTCCGTTTCTTTCTCCGTTTCTCGGTTTATTTCTCCGTTTCTCCGTTTCTTTCTTCGTTTCTCCGTTTCTTTGTTCGTTTCTCCGTTTCTTTGTTCGTTTCTCCGTTTCTTTCTTCGTTTCTCCGTTTCTTTCTTCGTTTCTCCGTTTCTTTCTTCGTTCCACCGATTCTTTCTTCGTATCTCCGTTTCTTTCTTCGTTTCTCCGTTTCTTTCTTCGTTTCTCCGTTTCTTTCTTCGTTTCTCCGTTTCTTTCTTTGCTTCTCCGTTTCTTGCTTCGTGTCTCTGTTTCTTTCTTCGTTTCTCCGTTTCTTTCTTCGTTTCTCCGTTTCTTTCTTTGCTTCTCCGTTTCTTGCTTCGTTTCTCTGTTTCTTTCTTCGTTTCTCCGTTTCCTTGTGCGTTTCTCCGTTTATTTCTTCGTTTCTCCATTTATTTCCCCGTTTCTCCGTTTCTTTGTTCGTTTCTCCGTTTCTTTGTTCGTTTCTCCGTTTCTTTCTTCGTATCTCCGTTTGTTTCTTCGTTTCTCCGTTTCTTTCTTCGTTTCTCCGTTTCTTTCTTCGTTTCTCCGTTTCCTTGTTCGTTTCTCCGTTTATTTCTTCGATTCACCATTTATTTCTCCGTTTCTCCGTTTCTTTCTTCGTTTCTCCGTTTCTTTCTTCGTTTCTCCGTTTCTTTGTTCGTTTCCCAGTTTCTTTGTTCGTTTCTCCGTTTCTTTCTTCGTTTCTCCGTTTCTTTGTTCGTTTCTCCGATTCTTTCTTCGTATCTCCGTTTCTTTCTTCGTTTCTCCGTTTCTTTCTTCGTTTCTCCGTTTCTTTCTTTGCTTCTCCGTTTCTTGCTTCGTTTCTCTGTTTTTTTCTTCGATTCTCCGTTTCTTTCTTCGTTTCTCCGTTTCTTTCTTCGTTTCTCCGTTTCTTTCTTTGCTTCTCCGTTTCTTGCTTCGTTTCTCCGTTTCTTTCATCGTTTCTCCGTTTCTTTGTTCGTTTCTCCGCTTCTTTCTTCGTTTCTTTCTTCGTTACTCCGTTTCTTTCTCCGTTTCTCCGTTTCTTTCTTCGTTTCTCCGTTTCTTTGTTCGTTTCTCCGATTCTTTCTTCGTATCTCCGTTTCTTTGTTCGTTTCTCCGTTTCTTTGTTCGCTTCTCCGTTTCTTTGTTGGTTTCTCCGTTTCTTGTTCGTTTCTCCGTTTCTTTGTTCGCTTCCCCGTTTCTTTCTTCGTTTCTCCGTTTCTTTGTTCGTTTCTCCGTTTCCTTGTTCGTTTCTCCGTTTATTTCTTCGTTTCTCCATTTATTTCTCCGTTTCTCCGCTTCTTTCTTCGTTTCTCCGTTTCTTTCTTCACTTCTCCGCTTCTTTCTTCGTTTCTCCGTTTCTTTGTTCGTTTCTCCGTTTCTTTGTTCGTTTCTCCGTTTCTTTGTTCGTTTCTCCGTTTCTTTCTCCGTTTCTCGGTTTATTTCTCCGTTTCTCCGTTTCTTTCTTCGTTTCTCCGTTTCTTTGTTCGTTTCTCCGTTTCTTTGTTCGTTTCTCCGTTTCTTTCTTCGTTTCTCCGTTTCTTTCTTCGTTTCTCCGTTTCTTTCTTCGTTCCACCGATTCTTTCTTCGTATCTCCGTTTCTTTCTTCGTTTCTCCGTTTCTTTCTTCGTGTCTCCGTTTCTTTCTTCGTTTCTCCGTTTCTTTCTTCGTGTCTCCGTTTCTTTCTTCGTTTCCCCGTTTCTTTCTTCGTTTCTTTCTTCGTTTCTCCGTTTCATTATTCGTTTCTTCGTTTCTTTCTTCGTTTCTCCGTTTCTTTGTTCGTTTCTCCGTTTCTTTTTTCGTTCCTCCGTTTATTTCTTCGTTTCTCCATTTATTTCTCCGTTTCTCCGTTTCTTTCTTCGTTTCTCCGTTTCTTTCTTCGTGTCTCCGTTTCTTTCTTCGTTTCTCCGTTTCCTTGTTCGTTTCTCCGTTTATTTCTTCGTTTCTCCATTTATTTCTCCGTTTCTCCGTTTCTATCTTCGTTTCTCCATTTATTTCTCCGTTTCTCCGTTTCTCTGCTCGTTTCTCCGTTTCTTTGTCCGTTTCTCCGCTCCTTTCTTCGTATCTCCGTTTATTTCTTCGTTTTTCCATTTATTTATCCGTTTCTCCGTTTCTTTCTTCGTTTCTCCGTTTCTTTCTTTGCTTCTCCGTTTCTTGCTTCGTTTCTCTGTTTCTTTCTTCGTTTCTCCGTTTCCTTGTGCGTTTCTCCGTTTATTTCTTCGTTTCTCCATTTATTTCCCCGTTTCTCCGTTTCTTTGTTCGTTTCTCCGTTTCTTTCTTCGTTTGTCCGTTTCTTTGTTCGTTTCTCGGTTTATTTCTTCGTTTCCCCATTTATTTCCCCGATTCTCCGTTTCTTTCTTCGTTTCTTCGTTTCTTTCTTCGTTACTCCGCGTCTTCCTTCGTTTATCCGTTTCTTCATTTCTTTCTTCGTTTCTCCGTTTATTTCTTCGTTTCTCCATTTATTTCATCGTTTCTCCGTTTCTTTCTTCGTTTCTCCGCTTCTTTGTTCGTTTCTCCGTTTCTTTGTTCGTTTCTCCGTTTCTTTCTTCGTTTCTTCGTTTCTTTCTGTGTTTCTCCGTTTCTTTCTCTGTTTCTCCGTTTCTTTGTTCGTTTCTCCGTTTCTTTGTTCGCTTCTCCGTTTCTTTGTTGGTTTCTCCGTTTCTTGTTCGTTTCTCCGTTTCTTTGTTCGCTTCCCCGTTTCTTTCTTCGTTTCTCCGTTTCTTTCCTCGTTTCTCCGTTTCTTCCTTCGTTTCATCGTTTCTCCGTTTCTCCGTTTCTCCGTTTCTCCGTTTCGATTAAATGATCATAATATTTATAATTTCTATTATAAATCATTTGGTCTATAGTTAAATTAGACACTAATACTCTAAATACATATTTAATATATTTTATAATCTCTTGAGCCTCCAGAAGAATTATATTTATACTATTTACTATATATAATAATTTACACAGAATCGGAAATAAATCTAATTATTTATCTATAATAATTTTTTTTTTTCACTTATCTTAAAAATTGGGAAGTACTCTTTAAATGTTCGATTCATTTCTTTAATTTATTCATTAAATTGAATTAATCTATTCTTTATAATAACTTTAATAAAATTAATCTCTATAATTATTATAGAACTCATATTAGAATTTAATAATGAAATTTATTTTATTTGCCTAATTAATGTAATTATTGCCCCTATCATTTGCTTAAGCAAAAAAATCAATCATAATAATTATAGTATATTCATCTGTTACACAAACATCTATTGTAGCTATTTTATTAATAATTAACAAAAATACATTTTTAACATATTTCATTTTATATTCAATAATTTCTTTAATTTTAATTTTTATATTTAAAATAATAAAGATTAACTCTTCTTCCTTATTTAATATATTAACCTATTATAAAAGAAAAATTATTTTATACTCAATAATTATTATGTACACATATTTCCCACCTATAGCACTCTTTATACTGAAATAAATCGTCCTAGAAACATTAATAAATTCAAGAATAAAATTTACCGTGGAAGGTTTAATTTTACATTTATTCGAAAGATAAAACATACAAAATTTTGTACATAAGTATTTATTTATTTTATCGCACGGTAGGGAATATCATATAAATGGAAATACTTGTCTCTAATGTCGGTAAATTGTACTTGTCTCGCCATCTATTTGTGGAAATTAGAACAATTCCTCGACAAACTTGAGCGTTTCTCCGCCAGGTGTTTTCACCCCTTAAGTGTAGTTTAACCCTTTCTCCAATAGATGGCAACCCATGTAATTACCACGTTACAGGGATTTGTAATTGCGGGTTCAGAATATATTTGCATACATACAAACTATAATTCCGATATGTAGGGAAATATTCATTTATTTTATCCCACGGCTTCTTCGATCGTATTTGTTCGATCTAACCAAATATTTCAAGAAATTCATGGCTTTTTATACCGAAACATTGTCAAAAATTGTTTAATCTACGGTCCAACGACGGTTGTTAATAATTATGATAAGTAAATGTCAAGATATTGCGAAGCCTGCGAAGGCGAACGGTTTCAGTGAATGTTTGTTCATTTCAGCGATTGTTATTAACATTTACGCATGTTCCCTACATTGATCGAACAATGTGCATCTCATTTATGCATTGCAATTAATTAAGAAACTTATCGAAATTGATTTTGAACGAGACTCCACGTTAAAACGTGTTTCGTAAAGTTTCAAAGCATGGAAAGTAAAAATTGTTCATTAGATACATTAATTTAACATTTGTTTCATTCTTATAATTTACACAATACGCGTAGAAGAGGTATTTTTTACACAAAAGTGCCAAAATCCAATTAATCGCTTTTTTAGATAGAAAAATCACTGCGATAAATACTTGTGAATCGATAATCGATACGTGCAGCCTTGAGAATGTCAGTTGGATCTCAAGGAAAAATTCCTTCGCGAACAAGGAATATTTCAACGAAATGATATTTCAAGCCATTATTTATACTAGGACATTGTTAATAATTGTCTAATGTATGATCCGACGACGGTTGTTAATAATTATGGTAAACAAACATTAAGATATTGCGGAATCTTCGAGGGCGAATTGTTTCCGTGAATGTTTGTTCATTTCAGCGATTGTTATTAACATTTACGCATGTTCCCTAAATTGATCTAACAATGTGCATCTTATTTATGCATTAAAAATGATTGATTCGCCTCTAGAAATTGATTTTGATCGAACTTCAATGTAAAGAGATGTTTCTTAAAGTTTTAAAACATGGAAAGTAATAATTGTCTATGAGATATATCAATTTAACATTTGATTAATACATGAAGAATCGAAATTTTTGGTAAAATAAGTGAATAAAAAATAATTATTATAAATAAATAATTAGATTTATTTCCGATTCTGTGTAAATTATTCTATACAGCAAAATAGTATAAATAAAATTCTTCTGGAGGATAAAGAGACTAAAAAATATATTAAATATGTATTTAGAGTATTAGTGTATAATTTAGCTATAGCTCAAATGATTTATAATAGAAATTATAACTGTTATAATCATTTAATCGAAACGGAGAGACGGAGAAACGGAGAAACAGAGATACGGAGAAACGGAGAAACGGAGAAACGGAGAAACGAAGAAACGAAGGAAGAAACGGAGAAACGGAGAAGGAAACGGCGAAACGAAGAAAGAAACGGAGAAACGAAGAAATAAACGGAGAATCGAAGAAAGAAACGGAGGAACGAAAAAAGAAACGGAGAAACGAAGAGAGAAACGGAGAAAGGAATAAAGAAACGGAGAAACGGAGAAATACTTGGAGAAACGAAGAAACAAACGGAGAAACGAAGAAAGAAACGGAGAAACGAAGAAAGAAACGAAGAAACGAAGAAAGAACCGGAGAAACGTAGAAAGAAACGGTGAAACGAACATAGAAACGTAGAAACGAACAAAGAAACGGAGAAACGAACAAAAAAACGGAGAAACGAAGAAAGAAGCGGCGAAACGAAGAAATAAACGGAGAAACGAACAAAGAAACGGAGAAACGAACAAAAAAACGGAGAAACGAACATAGAAACGGAGAAACGAACAGAGAAACGAAGAAACGAACAAAGAAACGGAGAAACGAAGAAAGAAACGGAGAAACGGAGAAATAAATGGAAAAACGAGGGAATAAACGGAGAAACGTAGAAAGAAGCGGAGAAACGAACAAAGAAACGGAGAAACGAACAAAGAACCCGAGAAACGAAAAAAGAAACGGAGAAACGAAGAAAGAAACGGAGAAACGGAGAAATAAATGGAGAAACGAAGAAACTCAGAAAGGAACGGAGAAACGAACAAAGAAACGGAGAAACGAACAAAGAAACGGAGAAACGGAGAAATAAATGGAGAAACGAAGAAATAAACGGAGAAACGAAGAAAGGAACGGAGAAACCAACAAAGAAACGGAGGAAGGGGAAACGAAGAAAGAAACGAAGAAACGAAGAAACGAAGAAATGAACGGAGAAACGAAGAAAGGAGCGGAGAATCGAACAAAGAAACGGAGAAACGATTAAAGAAACGGAGAAACGAAGAAAGAAACGAAGAAAGAAACGGGGAAACGGAGAAACGAATAAAGAAACGGAGAAACGGAGAAATAAATGGAGAAACGAAAAAATAAACGGAGAATCGAAGAAAGAAACGGAGGAACGAAAAAAGAAACGGAGAAACGAAGAAAGAAACGGAGAAAGGAATAAAGAAACGGAGAAACGGGGAAATAAATGGAGAAACGAAGAAACAAACGGAGAAACGAAGAAAGAAACGGAGAAACGAAGAAAGAAACGAAGAAACGAAGAAAGAAACGGAGAAACGGTGAAATAAATGGAGAAACGAAGAAACTAAGAAAGGAACGGAGAAACGAACAAAGAAACAGAGAAACGATGAAAGAAACGGAGAAACGAAGAAAGAAACCGAGAATCGGAGAAATAAATGGAGAAACGATGAAATAAAACGAGAAACGGAGAAAGAAACGGAGAAACGAACAAAGAAACGGAGAAACGAACATAGAAACGGAGAAACGAACAGAGAAACGAAGAAACGAACAAAGAAACGGAGAAACAAAGAACGAAACGGAGAAACGAAGAAAGCAACGGAGAATCGGAAAAGTAAATGGAGAAACGAAGAAATAAACGGAGAAACGAAGAAAGGAACGGAGAAACGGACAAAGAAACGGAGAAACGGACAAAGAAACGGAGAAACGGAGAAATAAATGGAGAAACGAACAAATAAACGGAGAAACGGAGAAATAAATGGAAAAACGAACAAATAAACGGAGAAACGAAGAAAGAAACGGAGAATCGCAGAAATAAATGGAGAAATGAAGAAATAAACGGAGAATCGAACAAAGAAACGGAGAAACAAAGAAATAAACGGAGAAACGAAGAAACGAACGGAGAAACGAACAAAGAAACGGAGAAACGGACAAAGAAACGGAGAAACAAAGAAAGAAACGGAGAAACGAACAAAGAAACGGAGAAACGAAGATAGAAACGGGAAACGAAGAAAGAAACGGAGAAACGGAGAAACGAAGAAAGAAACGGAGAAACGAAGAAAGAAACGAAGAAACAAACGGAGAAACGAAGAAAGAAACGGAGAAACGATGAAAGAAACGGAGAGACACAGAAAGAAACGAAGAAACGAAGAAAGAAACGGGGAAACGAAGAAAGAAACGGAGAAAGGAAGAAAGAAACGAAGAAACGACGAAAGAAACGGAGAAACGAAGAAAGAAACGGAGAAACGATGAAAGAAACGGAGAAACACAGAAAGAAACGAAGAAACGAAGAATGAAACGGGGAAACGAAGAAAGAAACGGAGAATCGTAGAAATAAACGGAGAAACGAACAAAAAACGGTGAAACGGAGAAACGGAGAAACGGAAAAACCGAGAAACGGAGAAGCGGAGAAACCGAGAAACGGAGAATCGCAGAAATAAATGGAGAAATGTAGAAATAAACGGAGAAACGAACAAAGAAACGGAGAAACAAAGAAAGAAACGGAGAAACGAACAAAGAAACGGAGAAACAAAGAAAGAAACGGAGAAACGAACAAAGAAACGGAGAAACGAAGATAGAAACGGGAAACGAAGAAAGAAACGGAGAAACGGAGAAACGAAGAAAGAAACGGAGAAACGAAGAAAGAAACGAAGAAACAAACGGAGAAACGAAGAAAGAAACGGAGAAACGATGAAAGAAACGGAGAGACACAGAAAGAAACGAAGAAACGAAGAAAGAAACGGAGAAACGATGAAAGAAACGGAGAAACACAGAAAGAAACGAAGAAACGAAGAATGAAACGGGGAAACGAAGAAAGCAACGGAGAATCGTAGAAATAAACGGAGAAACGAACAAAAAACGGTGAAACGGAGAAACGGAGAAACGGAAAAACCGAGAAACGGAGAAGCGGAGAAACCGAGAAACGGAGAAACCGTGAGACGGAGAAACGGAGAAACCGAGAAACGGAGAATCGGAGAAACGGAGATACGGAGATACGGAGAAACGGAGAAACCGAGAAACGGAGAAACGTTTCTCCGATTATTTCTTCGTTTCTCCATTTATTTCTCCGTATCTCCGTTTCTTTCTTCGTTTCTCCGTGTCTTTCTTCGATTCGCCGTTTATTTCTTCGTTTCTCCATTTCTTTCTTCGTTTCTACGTTTCTTTGCTTCATTTCTCCGTTTCTTTCTTCGTCTCTCCGTTTCTTTGTTCGTTTCTCCGTTTATTTCTTCGTTTCCCCATTTATTTCTCCGTTTCTCCGTTTCTTTGTTCGTTTCTCCGTTTCTTTGTTCGTTTCTCCGTTTCTTTGTTCGTTTCTCCGTTTCTCGGTTTATTTCTTCGTTTCTCCATTTATTTCTCCGTTTCTTTCTTCGTTTCTTCGTTTCTTTCTTCGTTGCTCTGTTTCTTTCCTCGTTTCAACGTTTCTTTCTTCGTTTCTCCGTTTTTTTCTTCGTTTCTCCGTTTATTTCTTCGTTTCTCCATTTATTTCTCCGTTTCTTGGTTTCTTTCTTCGTTTCTCCGTTTCTTTGTTCGTTTCTCCGTTTCTTTCTTCGTATCTCTGTTTCTTTCTTCGTTTCTCCGTTTCTTTGTTCGTTTCTCCGTTTCTTTCTTCGCTTCACCATTTATTTCTCCGTTTCTCCGTTTCTTTCTTCGTTTCTCCGTTTCTTTGTTCGTTTCTCCGTTTCTTTCTTCGTTTCTCCGTTTCTTTCTTCGTTTCTCCGTTTCCTTCTTCGTTTCTCAGTTTATTTCTTCGTTTCTCCATTTATTTCTCCGTTTCTTGGTTTCTTTCTTCGTTTCTCCGTTTCTTTGTTCGTTTCTCCGTTTCTTTCTTCGTATCTCTGTTTCTTTCTTCGTTTCTCCGTTTCTTTGTTCGTTTCTCCGTTTCTTTCTTCGCTTCACCATTTATTTCTCCGTTTCTCCGTTTCTTTCTTCGTTTCTCCGTTTCTTTGTTCGTTTCTCCGTTTCTTTCTTCGTTTCTCCGTTTCTTTCTTCGTTTCTCCGTTTCTTTCTTTGCTTCTCCGTTTCTTGCTTCGTTTCTCTGTTTCTTTCCACGTTTCTCCGTTTCCTTGTTCGTTTCTCCGATTATTTCTTCGTTTCTCCATTTATTTCTCCGTCTCTCCGTTTCTTTCTTCGTTTCTCCGTTTCTTTGTTCGTTTCTCCGTTTCTTGGTTCGTTTCGCCGTTTCTTTCTTCGCTTCTCCGTTTCTTCCTCTGTTTCTCGGTTTATTTCTTCGTTACTCCATTTATTTCTCCGATTCTCCGTTTCTTTCTTCGTTTCTTCGTTTGTTTCCTCGTTACCCCGTTTCTTTCTTCGTTTCTCCGTTTCATTCTTCGTTTCTCCGTTTCTTTCTTCGATTCTCCGTTTATTTCATCAATTCTCCGTTTCTTTCTTCGATTCGCCGTCTATTTCTTCGTTTCTCCGTTTCTTTCTTCGTTTCTATGTTTCTTTGCTTCATTTCTCCGTTTCTTTCTTCGTTTCTCCGTTTCTTTGTTCGTTTCTCCGTTTATTTCTTCGTTTCCCCATTTATTTCTCCGTTTCTCCATTTCTTTGTTCGTTTCTCCGTTTCTTTGTTCGTTTTTCCGTTTCTTTGTTCGTTTCTCCGTTTCTTTGTTCGTTTCTCCGTTTCTTTGTTTGTTTCTCCGTTTCTTTGTTCGTTTCTCCGTTTCTTTGTTCGTTTCTCCGTTTCTTTGTTCGTTTCTCCGTTTCTTTGTTCGTTTCTCCGTTTCTTTGCTCGTTTCTCCGTTTCTTTCTTCGTTTCTCCGTTTCTTTGTTCGTTTCTCCGTTTCTCGGTTTATTTCTTCGTTTTTCCATTTATTTCTCCGTTTCTCTCTTCGTTTCTTCGTTTCATTCTTCGTTACTCCGTTTCTTTCTTCGTTTCTCCATTTATTTCATCGTTTCTCCGTTTCTTTCTTCGTTTCTCCGCTTCTTTGTTCGTTTCTCCGTTTCTTTGTTCGTTTCTCCGTTTCTTTCTTCGTTTCTCCGTTTCTTTGTTCGTTTCTCCGTTTCTTTGTTCGTTTCTCCGTTTCTTTCTTCGTTTCTTCGTTTCTTTCTGTGTTTCTCTGTTTCTTTCTCTGTTTCTCCGTTTCTTTGTTCGTTTCTCCGTTTCTTTGTTCGCTTCTCCGTTTCTTTGTTGGTTTCTCCGTTTCTTGTTCGTTTCTCCGTTTCTTTGTTCGCTTCCCCGTTTCTTTCCTCGTTTCTCCGTTTCTTCCTTCGTTTCATCGTTTCTCCGTTTCTCCGTTTCTCCGTTTCTCCGTTTCTCCGTTTCTCCGTTTCGATTAAATGATCATAATATTTATAATTTCTATTATAAATCATTTGGTCTATAGTTAAATTAGACACTAATACTCTAAATACATATTTAATATATTTTATAATCTCTTGAGCCTCCAGAAGAATTATATTTATACTATTTACTATATATAATAATTTACACAGAATCGGAAATAAATCTAATTATTTATCTATAATAATTTTTTTTTTTCACTTATCTTAAAAATTGGGAAGTACTCTTTAAATGTTCGATTCATTTCTTTAATTTATTCATTAAATTGAATTAATCTATTCTTTATAATAACTTTAATAAAATTAATCTCTATAATTATTATAGAACTCATATTAGAATTTAATAATGAAATTTATTTTATTTGCCTAATTAATGTAATTATTGCCCCTATCATTTGCTTAAGCAAAAAAATCAATCATAATAATTATAGTATATTCATCTGTTACACAAACATCTATTGTAGCTATTTTATTAATAATTAACAAAAATACATTTTTAACATATTTCATTTTATATTCAATAATTTCTTTAATTTTAATTTTTATATTTAAAATAATAAAGATTAACTCTTCTTCCTTATTTAATATATTAACCTATTATAAAAGAAAAATTATTTTATACTCAATAATTATTATGTACACATATTTCCCACCTATAGCACTCTTTATACTGAAATAAATCGTCCTAGAAACATTAATAAATTCAAGAATAAAATTTACCGTGGAAGGTTTAATTTTACATTTATTCGAAAGATAAAACATACAAAATTTTGTACATAAGTATTTATTTATTTTATCGCACGGTAGGGAATATCATATAAATGGAAATACTTGTCTCTAATGTCGGTAAATTGTACTTGTCTCGCCATCTATTTGTGGAAATTAGAACAATTCCTCGACAAACTTGAGCGTTTCTCCGCCAGGTGTTTTCACCCCTTAAGTGTAGTTTAACCCTTTCTCCAATAGATGGCAACCCATGTAATTACCACGTTACAGGGATTTGTAATTGCGGGTTCAGAATATATTTGCATACATACAAACTATAATTCCGATATGTAGGGAAATATTCATTTATTTTATCCCACGGCTTCTTCGATCGTATTTGTTCGATCTAACCAAATATTTCAAGAAATTCATGGCTTTTTATACCGAAACATTGTCAAAAATTGTTTAATCTACGGTCCAACGACGGTTGTTAATAATTATGATAAGTAAATGTCAAGATATTGCGAAGCCTGCGAAGGCGAACGGTTTCAGTGAATGTTTGTTCATTTCAGCGATTGTTATTAACATTTACGCATGTTCCCTACATTGATCGAACAATGTGCATCTCATTTATGCATTGCAATTAATTAAGAAACTTATCGAAATTGATTTTGAACGAGACTCCACGTTAAAACGTGTTTCGTAAAGTTTCAAAGCATGGAAAGTAAAAATTGTTCATTAGATACATTAATTTAACATTTGTTTCATTCTTATAATTTACACAATACGCGTAGAAGAGGTATTTTTTACACAAAAGTGCCAAAATCCAATTAATCGCTTTTTTAGATAGAAAAATCACTGCGATAAATACTTGTGAATCGATAATCGATACGTGCAGCCTTGAGAATGTCAGTTGGATCTCAAGGAAAAATTCCTTCGCGAACAAGGAATATTTCAACGAAATGATATTTCAAGCCATTATTTATACTAGGACATTGTTAATAATTGTCTAATGTATGATCCGACGACGGTTGTTAATAATTATGGTAAACAAACATTAAGATATTGCGGAATCTTCGAGGGCGAATTGTTTCCGTGAATGTTTGTTCATTTCAGCGATTGTTATTAACATTTACGCATGTTCCCTAAATTGATCTAACAATGTGCATCTTATTTATGCATTAAAAATGATTGATTCGCCTCTAGAAATTGATTTTGATCGAACTTCAATGTAAAGAGATGTTTCTTAAAGTTTTAAAACATGGAAAGTAATAATTGTCTATGAGATATATCAATTTAACATTTGATTAATACATGAAGAATCGAAATTTTTGGTAAAATAAGTGAATAAAAAATAATTATTATAAATAAATAATTAGATTTATTTCCGATTCTGTGTAAATTATTCTATACAGCAAAATAGTATAAATAAAATTCTTCTGGAGGATAAAGAGACTAAAAAATATATTAAATATGTATTTAGAGTATTAGTGTATAATTTAGCTATAGCTCAAATGATTTATAATAGAAATTATAACTGTTATAATCATTTAATCGAAACGGAGAGACGGAGAAACGGAGAAACAGAGATACGGAGAAACGGAGAAACGGAGAAACGGAGAAACGAAGAAACGAAGGAAGAAACGGAGAAACGGAGAAGGAAACGGCGAAACGAAGAAAGAAACGGAGAAACGAAGAAATAAACGGAGAATCGAAGAAAGAAACGGAGGAACGAAAAAAGAAACGGAGAAACGAAGAGAGAAACGGAGAAAGGAATAAAGAAACGGAGAAACGGAGAAATACTTGGAGAAACGAAGAAACAAACGGAGAAACGAAGAAAGAAACGGAGAAACGAAGAAAGAAACGAAGAAACGAAGAAAGAACCGGAGAAACGTAGAAAGAAACGGTGAAACGAACATAGAAACGTAGAAACGAACAAAGAAACGGAGAAACGAACAAAAAAACGGAGAAACGAAGAAAGAAGCGGCGAAACGAAGAAATAAACGGAGAAACGAACAAAGAAACGGAGAAACGAACAAAAAAACGGAGAAACGAACATAGAAACGGAGAAACGAACAGAGAAACGAAGAAACGAACAAAGAAACGGAGAAACGAAGAAAGAAACGGAGAAACGGAGAAATAAATGGAAAAACGAGGGAATAAACGGAGAAACGTAGAAATAAATGGAGAAACGAAGAAACTCAGAAAGGAACGGAGAAACGAACAAAGAAACGGAGAAACGAACAAAGAAACGGAGAAACGGAGAAATAAATGGAGAAACGAAGAAATAAACGGAGAAACGAAGAAAGGAACGGAGAAACCAACAAAGAAACGGAGGAAGGGGAAACGAAGAAAGAAACGAAGAAACGAAGAAACGAAGAAATGAACGGAGAAACGAAGAAAGGAGCGGAGAATCGAACAAAGAAACGGAGAAACGATTAAAGAAACGGAGAAACGAAGAAAGAAACGAAGAAAGAAACGGGGAAACGGAGAAACGAATAAAGAAACGGAGAAACGGAGAAATAAATGGAGAAACGAAAAAATAAACGGAGAATCGAAGAAAGAAACGGAGGAACGAAAAAAGAAACGGAGAAACGAACAACGAAACGGAGAAACGAAGAAAGAAACGGAGAAACGAAGAAAGAAACGGAGTAACGAAGAATGAAACGAAGAAACGAAGAGAGAAACGGAGAAATAAATGGAAAAACGAAGAAATAAACCGAGAAACGGAGAAACGAACAAAGAAACGGAGAAACGAAGAAAGAAACGGAGAAACGAACAAAGAAACGGAGAAACGAACAAAGAAACGGAGAAACGAACAAAGAAACGGAGAAACGAACAAAGAAACGGAGAAACGAACAAAGAAACGGAGAAACGAACAAAGAAACGGAGAAACGAACAAAGAAACGGAGAAACGAACATAGAAACGGAGAAACGAACAAAGAAACGGAGAAACGGAGAAATAAATGGGGAAACGAAGAAATAAACGGAGAAACGAACAAAGAAACGGAGAAACGAAGAAAGAAACGGAGAAATGAAGCAAAGAAACATAGAAACGAAGAAAGAAACGGAGAAACGAAGAAATAGACGGCGAATCGAAGAAAGAAACGGAGAATTGATGAAATAAACGGAGAATCGAAGAAAGAAACGGAGAAACGAAGAATGAAACGGAGAAACGAAGAAAGAAACGGGGTAACGAGGAAACAAACGAAGAAACGAAGAAAGAAACGGAGAATCGGAGAAATAAATGGAGTAACGAAGAAATAAACCGAGAAACAGAGGAAGAAACGGAGAAGCGAAGAAAGAAACAGCGAAACGAACCAAGAAACGGAGAAACGAACAAAGAAACGGAGAAACGAAGAAAGAAACGGAGAGACGGAGAAATAAATGGAGAAACGAAGAAATAATCGGAGAAACGAACAAGGAAACGGAGAAACGTAGAAAGAAACAGAGAAACGAAGCAAGAAACGGAGAAGCAAAGAAAGAAACGGAGAAACGAAGAAAGAAACGGAGAAACGAAGAAAGAAACGGAGAAACGGGGAAATAAATGGAGAAACGAAGAAATAAACGGAGAAACGAACAAGGAAACGGAGAAACGAAGAAAGAAACAAAGAAACGAAGCAAGAAACGGAGAAGCGAAGAAAGAAACGGAGATACGAAGAAAGAAACGGAGAAACGAACAAAGAAACGGAGAAACGAAGAAATAAACGGAGAAACGAACAAGGAAACGGAGAAACGAAGAAAGAAACAGAGAAACGAAGCAAGAAACGGAGAAGCGAAGAAAGAAACGGAGATACGAAGAAAGAAACGGAGAAACGAACAAAGAAACGGAGAAACGAACAAAGAAACGGAGAAACGGGGAAATAAATGGAGAAACGAAGAAATAAACGGAGAAACGAACAAGGAAACGGAGAAACGAAGAAAGAAAGAGAGAAACGAAGCAAGAAACGGAGAAGCGAAGAAAGAAACGGAGAAATGAAGAAAGAAACGGAGAAACGAAGAAAGAAACGGAGATACGAAGAAAGAATCGGAGAAACGAACAAAGAAACGGAGAAACGAAGAAAGAAACGGAGAAACGGAGAAAGAAACGGAGTAACGAAGAAAGAAACGAAGAAAGAAGCGGAGAAACGAACAAAGAAACGGAGAAACGATGAAAGAAACGGAGAAACGAAGCAAGAAACGGAGAAGCAAAGAAAGAAACGGAGAAACGAAGAAAGAAACGGAGAAACGAAGAAAGAAACGGAGATACGAAGAAAGAATCGGAGAAACGAACAAAGAAACGGAGAAACGAAGAAAGAAACGGAGAAACGAACAAAGAAATGGAGAAACGAAGATAGAAACGGAGAAACGGAGAAAGAAACGGAGAAACGGAGAAATAAATGGTGAATCGGAGAAATAAACGGAGAAACGAACAAGGAAACGGAGAAACGAAGAAAGAAACGGAGAAACGAAGAAAGAAACGGAGAAACGAAGAAAGAAACGGAGATACGAAGAAAGAAACGGAGAAACGAACAAAGAAACGGAGAAACGAACAAACAAACGGAGAAACGGGGAAATAAATGGAGAAACGAAGAAATAAACGGAGAAACGCACAAGGAAACGGAGAAACGAAGAAAGAAACAGAGAAACGAAGCAAGAAACGGAGAAGCAAAGAAAGAAACGGAGAAACGAAGAAAGAAACGGAGAAACGAAGAAAGAAACAGAGAAACGAAGCAGGAAACGGAGAAGCAAAGAAAGAAACGGAGAAACGAAGAAAGAAACGGAGAAACGAAGAAAGAAACGGAGAAACGAAGAAAGAAACGGAGATACGAAGAAAGAATCGGTGGAACGAAGAAAGAAACGGAGAAACGAAGAAAGAAACGGAGAAACGAAGAAAGAAACGGAGAAACGAACAAAGAAACGGAGAAACGAACAAAGAAACGGAGAAACGAACAAAGAAACGGAGAAACGAAGAAAGAAACGGAGAAACGGAGAAATAAACCGAGAAACGGAGAAAGAAACGGAGAAACGAACAAAGAAACGGAGAAACGAACAAAGAAACGGAGAAACGTACAAAGAAACGGAGAAACGAAGAAAGAAGCGGAGAAGCGAAGAAAGAAACGGAGAAACGAAGAAAGAAGCGGAGAAACGGAGAAATAAATGGAGAAACGAAGAAATAAACGGTGAAACGAAGAAAAAAACGGAGAAACGAAGAAAGAAACGGAGAAACGAAGAAAGAAACGGAGTAACGAAGAATGAAACGAAGAAACGAAGAGAGAAACGGAGAAATAAATGGAAAAACGAAGAAATAAACCGAGAAACGGAGAAACGAACAAAGAAACGGAGAAACGAAGAAAGAAACGGAGAAACGAACAAAGAAACGGAGAAACGAACAAAGAAACGGAGAAACGAACAAAGAAACGGAGAAACGAAAAAAGAAACGGAGAAACGAACAAAGAAACGGAGAAACAAACAAAGAAACGGAGAAACGAACAAAGAAACGGAAAAACGAACAAAGAAACGGAGAAACGAACAAAGAAACGGAGAAACGGAGAAATAAATGGGGAAACGAAGAAATAAACGGAGAAACGAACAAAGAAACGGAGAAACGAAGAAAGAAACGGAGAAATGAAGCAAAGAAACATAGAAACGAAGAAAGAAACGGAGAAACGAAGAAATAGACGGCGAATCGAAGAAAGAAACGGAGAATTGATGAAATAAACGGAGAATCGAAGAAAGAAACGGAGAAACGAAGAATGAAACGGAGAAACGAAGAAAGAAACGGGGTAACGAGGAAACAAACGAAGAAACGAAGAAAGAAACGGAGAATCGGAGAAATAAATGGAGTAACGAAGAAATAAACCGAGAAACAGAGGAAGAAACGGAGAAGCGAAGAAAGAAACGGCGAAACGAACCAAGAAACGGAGAAACGAACAAAGAAACGGAGAAACGAAGAAAGAAACGGAGAGACGGAGAAATAAATGGAGAAACGAAGAAATAATCGGAGAAACGAACAAGGAAACGGAGAAACGTAGAAAGAAACAGAGAAACGAAGCAAGAAACGGAGAAGCAAAGAAAGAAACGGAGAAACGAAGAAAGAAACGGAGAAACGAAGAAAGAAACGGAGAAACGGGGAAATAAATGGAGAAACGAAGAAATAAACGGAGAAACGAACAAGGAAACGGAGAAACGAAGAAAGAAACAGAGAAACGAAGCAAGAAACGGAGAAGCGAAGAAAGAAACGGAGATACGAAGAAAGAAACGGAGAAACGAACAAAGAAACGGAGAAACGAAGAAATAAACGGAGAAACGAACAAGGAAACGGAGAAACGAAGAAAGAAACAGAGAAACGAAGCAAGAAACGGAGAAGCGAAGAAAGAAACGGAGATACGAAGAAAGAAACGGAGAAACGAACAAAGAAACGGAGAAACGAACAAAGAAACGGAGAAACGGGGAAATAAATGGAGAAACGAAGAAATAAACGGAGAAACGAACAAGGAAACGGAGAAACGAAGAAAGAAAGAGAGAAACGAAGCAAGAAACGGAGAAGCGAAGAAAGAAACGGAGAAATGAAGAAAGAAACAGAGAAACGAAGAAAGAAACGGAGATACGAAGAAAGAATCGGAGAAACGAAGAAAGAAACGGAGAAACGAAGAAAGAAACGGAGAAACGGAGAAAGAAACGGAGTAACGAAGAAAGAAACGAAGAAAGAAGCGGAGAAACGAACAAAGAAACGGAGAAACGATGAAAGAAACGGAGAAACGAAGCAAGAAACGGAGAAGCAAAGAAAGAAACGGAGAAACGAAGAAAGAAACGGAGAAACGAAGAAAGAAACGGAGATACGAAGAAAGAATCGGAGAAACGAACAAAGAAACGGAGAAACGAAGAAAGAAACGGAGAAACGAACAAAGAAACGGAGAAACGAACAAGGAAACGGAGAAACGAAGAAAGAAACGGAGAAACGAAGAAAGAAACGGAGAAACGAACAAAGAAACGGAGAAACGAACAAAGAAACGGAGGAACGAACAAAGAAACGGAGAAACGAACAAAGAAACGGAGAAACGGAGAAATAAACCGAGAAACGGAGAAACGAACAAAGAAACGGAGAAACGAAGAAAGAAACGGAGAAACGAACAAAGAAACGGAGAAACGAAGAAAGAAACGGGGAAACGGAGAAATAAACCCATAAACGGAGAAAGAAACGGACAAACGAACAAAGAAATGGAGAAACGAAGAAAAAAAACAAGAAACGAACAAAGAAACGGAGAAACGAAGAAAGAAACGGAGAAACGAAGAAAGAAACGGTGAAACGAAGAAATAAATGGAGAAACGTAGAAATAAACGGAGAAACGAAGAAAGAAACGGAGAAACGGGGAAATAAATGGAGAAACGAAGAAATAAACGGAGAAACGAAACAAGAAACGGAGAAACAAAGAAAGAAACGGAGAAACGTACAAAGACACGGAGAAACGAACAAAGAAACGGAGAAACGAAGAAAGAAACGGAGAAACGAACAATGAAACGGAGAAACGAAGAAAGAAACGGAGAAACGGAGAAATAAATGGAGAAACGTAGAAATAAACGGAGGAACGAAGAAAGAAACGGAGAAACGAACAAAGAAACGGAGAAACGAAGAAAGAAACGGAGAAACGGAGAAATAAATGGAGAAACGAAGAAATAAACGGAGAAACGAAGAAAGAAACGGAGAAACGAAGAAAGAAACGGAGAAACGAAGAAAGAAACGGAGTAACGAAGAAAGAAACGGAGAAACGAAGAAAGAAACGGAGAAACGAACAAAGAAACGGAGAAACGGAGAAATAAATGGAGAAAGGAAGAAATAAACGGAGAAACGAACAAAGAAACGGAGAAACGGGGAAATAAATGGAGAAACGAAGAAATAAACGGAGAAGCGAAACAAGAAACGGAGAAACAAAGAAAGAAACGCAGAAACGAACAAAGAAACGGAGAAACGAACAAAGAACCGGAGAAACGAAGACAGAAACGGAGAAACGAAGAAAGAAACGGAGAAACGAACAAAGGAACGGAGAAACGAAGAAAGAAACGGAGAAACGGAGAAATAAATGGAGAAACGAAGAAATAAACGGAGAAACGAATAAAGAAACGGTGAAACGAAGAAAGAAACGGAGAAACGAAGAAAGAAACGGAGAAACGAAGAAAGAAACGGAGAAACGAAGAACGAAACGGAGAAACGAAGAAATAAATGGAGAAACGATGAAATAAACGGAGAAACGAAGAAAGAAACGGAGAAACGAAGAAAGAAACGGAGAAACGAAGAAAGAAACTGAGAATCGAAGAAAGAAACAGAGAATCGGAGAGATAAATGGAGAAACGAAGAAATAAACCGAGAAACGGAGAAAGAAACGGAGAAACGAACAAAGAAACAGAGAAACGAAGAAAGAAACGGAGAAACGAACAAAGAAACGGAGAAACGAAGAAAGAAACGGAGAAACGAACAAAGAATCGGAGAAACGAAGAAAGAAACGGAGAAACGAAGAAAGAAACGGAGTAACGAAGAAAGAAACGAAGAAACGAAGAAAGGAACGGAGAATCGGAGAAATAAATGGAGAAACGAAGAAATAGACCGAGAAACGGGGATAGAAACGGAGAAACGAACAAAGAAACGGGGAACCGATGAAAGAAACGGAGAAACGAAGAAAGAAACGGAGAAACGAAGAAAGAAACGGAGAAACGAACAAAGAAACGGAGAAACGGAGAAATAAATGGAGAAAGGAAGAAATAAACGGAGAAACGAACAAAGAAACGGAGAAACGGGGAAATAAATGGAGAAACGAAGAAATAAACGGAGAAGCGAAACAAGAAACGGAGAAACAAAGAAAGAAACGCAGAAACGAACAAAGAAACGGAGAAACGAACAAAGAACCGGAGAAACGAAGACAGAAACGGAGAAACGAAGAAAGAAACGGAGAAACGAACAAAGGAACGGAGAAACGAAGAAAGAAACGGAGAAACGGAGAAATAAATGGAGAAACGAAGAAATAAACGGAGAAACGAATAAAGAAACGGTGAAACGAAGAAAGAAACGGAGAAACGAAGAAAGAAACGGAGAAACGAAGAAAGAAACGGAGAAACGAAGAACGAAACGGAGAAACGAAGAAATAAATGGAGAAACGATGAAATAAACGGAGAAACGAAGAAAGAAACGGAGAAACGAAGAAAGAAACGGAGAAACGAAGAAAGAAACTGAGAATCGAAGAAAGAAACAGAGAATCGGAGAGATAAATGGAGAAACGAAGAAATAAACCGAGAAACGGAGAAAGAAACGGAGAAACGAACAAAGAAACAGAGAAACGAAGAAAGAAACGGAGAAACGAACAAAGAAACGGAGAAACGAAGAAAGAAACGGAGAAACGAACAAAGAATCGGAGAAACGAAGAAAGAAACGGAGAAACGAAGAAAGAAACGGAGTAACGAAGAAAGAAACGAAGAAACGAAGAAAGGAACGGAGAATCGGAGAAATAAATGGAGAAACGAAGAAATAGACCGAGAAACGGGGATAGAAACGGAGAAACGAACAAAGAAACGGGGAACCGATGAAAGAAACGGAGAAACGAAGAAAGAAACGGAGAAACGAAGAAAGAATCGGAGTAACGAAGAAAGAAACGAAGAAACGAAGAAAGAAACGGAGAAACGAACAAAGAAACGGAGAAACGAGGAAAGAAGCGGAGAAACGAAGGAAGAAACGGAGAAACGAAGAAAGAAACGGAGAAACGAAGAAAGAAACGGAGAAACGAACAAAGAAACGGAGAAGCGAAGAAAGCAACGGAGAAACGGAGAAATAAATGGAGAAACGAAGAAATAAACGGACAAACGAACAAGGAAACGGAGGAACGAAGAAAGAAACGGAGAAACGAAGAAAGAAATGGAGAAACGAAGAAAGAAACGGAGAAACGAAGAAAGAAACGGAGAAACGAAGAAAAAAACGGAGTAACGAAGAAAGAAACGAAGAAACGGAGAAATAAATGGAGAAAGGAAGAAATAAACGGAGAAACGAACAAAGAGACGGAGAAACGAAGAAAGAAACGGAGAAACGGAGAAATAAATGGAGAAACGAAGAAATAAACGGACAAACGAACAAGGAAACGGAGGAACGAAGAAAGAAACGGAGAAACGAAGAAAGAAACGGAGAAGCGAAGAAAGAAACGGAGAAACGAAGAGAGAAACGGAGAAACGAAGAGAGAAACGGAGAAACGAAGAAAGAAACGGAGTAACGAAGAAAGAAACGAAGAAACGAAGAAAGAAACGGAGAATCGGAGAAATAAATGGAGAAAAGAAGAAATAAACCGAGAAACGGAGAAAGAAACGGAGAAACGAAGAAAGAAACGGAGAAACGAACAAAGAAACGGAGAAACGAAGAAGGAATCGGAGAAACGAACAAAGAGACGGAGAAACGAAGAAAGAAACGGAGAAACGAAGAAAGAAACGGAGAAACGGAGAAATAAATGGACAAACGAAGAAAGAAACGGAGAAACGAACAAAGAAACGGAGAAGCGAAGAAAGCAACGGAGAAACGGAGAAATAAATGGAGAAACGAAGAAATAAACGGACAAACGAACAAGGAAACGGAGGAACGAAGAAAGAAACGGAGAAACGAAGAAAGAAATGGAGAAACGAAGAAAGAAACGGAGAAACGAAGAAAGAAACGGAGAAACGAAGAAAAAAACGGAGTAACGAAGAAAGAAACGAAGAAACGGAGAAATAAATGGAGAAAGGAAGAAATAAACGGAGAAACGAACAAAGAGACGGAGAAACGAAGAAAGAAACGGAGAAACGAAGAAAGAAACGGAGAAACGGAGAAATAAATGGACAAACGAAGAAATAAACGGAGAAACGAAGAAATAGACCGAGAAACGGAGAAAGAAACGGAGAAACGAACAAAGAAACAGAGAAACGAAGAAAGAAACGGAGAAACGAACAAAGAAACGGAGAAACGAAGAAAGAAACGGAGAAACGAACAAAGAAATGGAGAAACGAAGAAAGAAACGGAGAAACGAAGAAAGAAACGGAGTAACGAAGAAAGAAACGAAGAAACGAAGAAAGGAACGGAGAATCGGAGAAATAAATGGAGAAACGAAGAAATAGACCGAGAAACGGGGATAGAAACGGAGAAACGAACAAAGAAACGGGGAACCGATGAAAGAAACGGAGAAACGAAGAAAGAAACGGAGAAACGAAGAAAGAATCGGAGTAACGAAGAAAGAAACGAAGAAACGAAGAAAGAAACGGAGAAACGAACAAAGAAACGGAGAAACGAGGAAAGAAGCGGAGAAACGAAGAAAGAAACGGAGAAACGAAGAAAGAAACGGAGAAACGAAGAAAGAAACGGAGAAACGAAGAAAGAAACGGAGAAACGAACAAAGAAACGGAGAAGCGAAGAAAGCAACGGAGAAACGGAGAAATAAATGGAGAAACGAAGAAATAAACGGACAAACGAACAAGGAAACGGAGGAACGAAGAAAGAAACGGAGAAACGAAGAAAGAAATGGAGAAACGAAGAAAGAAACGGAGAAACGAAGAAAGAAACGGAGAAACGAAGAAAAAAACGGAGTAACGAAGAAAGAAACGAAGAAACGGAGAAATAAATGGAGAAAGGAAGAAATAAACGGAGAAACGAACAAAGAGACGGAGAAACGAAGAAAGAAACGGAGAAACGAAGAAAGAAACGGAGAAACGGAGAAATAAATGGACAAACGAAGAAATAAACGGAGAAACGAAGAAATAGACCGAGAAACGGAGAAAGAAACGGAGAAACGAACAAAGAAACGGAGAAACGAAGAAAGAAACGGGGAAACGGAGAAATATATGGAGAAACGAAGAAATAAACGGAGAAACGAAGAAAGGAACGGAGAAACGAACAAAGAAACGGAGAAACGAACAAAGAAACGGAGAAGCGAAGAAAGAAACGGAGAAACGAAGAGAGAAACGGAGAAACGAAGAGAGAAACGGAGAAACGAAGAAAGAAACGGAGTAACGAAGAAAGAAACGAAGAAACGAAGAAAGAAACGGAGAATCGGAGAAATAAATGGAGAAAAGAAGAAATAAACCGAGAAACGGAGAAAGAAACGGAGAAACGAAGAAAGAAACGGAGAAACGAACAAAGAAACGGAGAAACGAAGAAGGAATCGGAGAAACGAACAAAGAAACGGAGAAACGGAGAACTAAGTGGAGAAACGAACAAAGAAACGGAGAAACGAAGACAGAAACGGAGAAACGAAGAAAGAAACGGAGAAACGGACAAAGAAACGGAGAAACGGAGAAACGAACAAAGAAACGTTTCTCTGTTTCTCCGTTTTTCCGTTTCTCCGTTTCTCCGTTTCTCCGTTTCTCCGTTTCTCCGTTTCTCCGTTTCTCGGTTTCTGGGTTTCTCCGTTTCTGGGTTTCTCCGTTTCTCGGTTTCTGGGTTTCTCCGTTTCTCGGTTTCTCCGTTTCTCCGTTTCTCGGTTCCTCCGATTCTCGGTTTCTCCGTTTCTCCGTTTCACCGTTTTTTGTTCGTTTCTCCATTTATTTCTCGGATTCTTCGTTTCTTTCTTCGTTTCTCCGTTTCTTTTATCGTTTCTCCGTTTCTTTCTTCGTTACCCGTTTCTTTCTTCGTTTCTCCGTTTCTTTGATCGTTTCTCCGTTTCTTTGTTCGATTCTCCGTTTCTTTGTTCGCTTCTCTATTTCTTTGTTCGTTTCTCCGTTTCTTTGTTCGTTTCTTCGTTTCTTTGTTCGTTTCTCCGTTTCTTTGTTCGTTTCTCCGTTTCTTTGTTCGATTCTCCGTTTCTTTGTTCGTTTCTCCGTTTCTTTGTTCGTTTCTCCGTTCCTTTCTTCGTTTCTCCGTTTATTTCTTCGTTTCTCCATATATTTCTCCGTTTCTCCGTTTCTTTCTTCGTTTCCCCGTTTCTTTTTTCGTTTTTCCGTTTCTTTGTTTGTTTCTCCGTTTCTTTCTCCGTTTCTCCGTTTCATTCTTCGTGTGTCCGTTCCTTTCTTCGTTTCTCCGTTTATTTCTTCGTTTCTCCATTTATTTCTCCGTTTCTCTGTTTCTTTCTCCGTTTCTCCGTTTCTTTGTTCGTTTCTCCCTTTCTTTGTTCGTTTCTCCGTTTCTTCGTTCCTTGTTCGTTTCACCGTTTCTTTGTTCGATTCTCCGTTTCTTTGTTCGCTTCTCTATTTCTTTGTTCGTTTCTCCGTTTCTTTGTTCGTTTCTTCGTTTCTTTGTTCGTTTCTCCGTTTCTTTGTTCGTTTCTCCGTTTCTTTGTTCGATTCTCCGTTTCTTTGTTCGTTTCTCCGTTTCTTTGTTCGTTTCTCCGTTCCTTTCTTCGTTTCTCCGTTTATTTCTTCGTTTCTCCATATATTTCTCCGTTTCTCCGTTTCTTTCTTCGTTTCCCCGTTTCTTTTTTCGTTTTTCCGTTTCTTTGTTTGTTTCTCCGTTTCTTTCTCCGTTTCTCCGTTTCATTCTTCGTGTGTCCGTTCCTTTCTTCGTTTCTCCGTTTATTTCTTCGTTTCTCCATTTATTTCTCCGTTTCTCCGTTTCTTTCTCCGTTTCTCCGTTTCTTTGTTCGTTTCTCCCTTTCTTTGTTCGTTTCTCTGTTTCTTCGTTCCTTGTTCGTTTCACCGTTTCTTTCTTCGTTTCTCCGTTTCTTTCTTCGTTTCTCCGTTTCTTTCTTCGTTTCCCGTCTCTTTCTTCGTTTCTCCGCTTCTTTGCTCGTTTCTTCGTTTCTTTGTTCGTTTCTCCGTTTCTTTGTTCCTTTCTCCGTTTCTTTGTTCGTTTCTCCGTTTCTTTGTTCGTTTCTCCGTTCCTTTCTTCGTTTCTCCGGTTATTTCTTCGTTTCTCCATTTATTTCTCCGTTTCTCCGTTTCTTCCTTCGATTCTCCGTTTCTTTTTTCGTTTCTCCGTTTCTTTCTCCGTTTCTCCGTTTCTTTCTTCATGTGTCCGTTCCTTTCTTCGTTTCTCCGTTTATTTCTACGTTTCCCCATTTATTTCTCCGTTTCTCCGTTTCTTTGTTCGTTTCTCCATTTATTTCTCCGTGTCTTCGTTTCATTGTTCGTTTCTCCGTTTGTTTGTTCGTTTCTCCGTTTGTTTGTTCGTTTCTCCGTTTCATTCTCCGTTTCTCCGTTTCTTTCTTCGTTTGTCCGTTTCTTTGTTCGTTTCTCTGTTTGTTTCTTCGTCTCTCCATTTATTTCTCCGTTTCCCGGTTCTTTGCTCGTTTCTCCGTTTCTTTGTTCGTTCCTCCGCTCCTTTCTTCGTTTCTCCGTTTATTTCTTCGTTTTTCCATTTATTTCTTCGTTTCTCCGTTTCTTTCTTAGTTTCTCCGTTCCTTTCTTCGTTTCTCCGTTTCTTTCTTCGTTTCTCCGTTTATTTGTTCGTTTCTCCATTTATTTCTCCATTTCTCCGTTTCTTTGTCCGTTTCTCCGTTTCTCCGTTTCTTTGTTCGTTTCTCCGTTCCTTTCTTAGTTTCTCCGTTTATTTCTTCGTTTCTCCATTTACTTCTCCGTTTCTCCGTTTCTTGCATCGTTTCTCCGTTTCTCCGTTTCTTGGTCGTTTCTCCGTTTCTTTGTTCGCTTCTCCGTTTCTTTGTTCGATTCTCTGTTTCTTTGTTCGTTTCTCTATTTCTTTGTTCGTTTCTCCGTTTCTTTGTTCGTTTCTTCGTTTCTTTGTTCGTTTCTCCGTTTCTTTGTTCGTTTCTCCGTTTCATTGTTCGTTTCTCCGTTTCTTTGTTCGTTTCTCCGTTTATTTCTTCGTTTCTCCATTTATTTCTCCGTTTCTCCGTTTCTTTCTTCGTTTCTCCGTTTCTTTCTTCGTTTCTCCGTTTCTTTGTTCGTTTCTCCGTTCCTTTCTCCGTTTCTCCGTTTCATTCTTCGTTTGTCCGTTTCTTTGTTCGTTTCTCTGTTTGTTTCTTCGTTTCTCCATTTATTTCTCCGTTTCTCCGTTTCTTTCTTCGTTTCTCCGTTTCATTCTTCATTTCTCCGTTTATTTGTTCGTTTCACCGCTCCTTTCTTCGTTTCTCCGTTTCTTTCTTCGTTTCTCCGTTTCATTCTTCGTTTCTCCGTTTCTTTCTTCGTTTCTCCGTTTCTTTCTTCGTTTCTCCGTTTCTTTCTTCGTTTCTCCGTTTCTTTCTTCGTTCCCCGTTTCTTTCTTCCTTTCTCCGTTTCATTGTTCGTTTCTCCGTTTATTTCTTCATTTCTCCATTTATTTCTCCGATTCTCCGTTTCTTTCTTCGTTTCTCCGTTTATTTGTTCGTTTGTCCATTTATTTCTCCGTTTCTCCGTTTCTTTGTCCGTTTCTCCGTTTCTTTGTTCGTTTCTCCGTTCCTTTCTTCGTTTCTCTGTTTGTTTCTTCGTTTCTCCATTTATTTCTCCGTTTCTCCGTTTCTTTGCTCGTTTCTCCGTTTCTTTGTTCGTTTCTCCGCTCCTTTCTTCGTTTCTCCGTTTATTTCTTCGTTTCTCCATTTACTTCTCCGTTTCTCCGTTTCTTTCTTCGTTTCTCCGTTTCTCCGTTTTTTGGTCGTATCTCCATTTCTTTGTTCGTTTCTCCGTTTCTTTGTTCGATTCTCTGTTTCTTTCTTCGTTTCTTCGTTTCTTTCTTCGTTTCTCCGTTTCTTTCATCGTTTCTCCGTTTCTTTGTTCGTTTCTCCGTTCCTTTCTTCATTTCTCCGTTTATTTCTTCGTCTCTCCATTTATTTCTCCGTTTCTCCGTTTCTTTCTTCGTTTCTCCGTTTCTTTGCTCGTTTCTCCGTTTCTTTGTTCGTTTCTCCGCTCCTTTCTTCGTTTCTCCGTTTATTTCTTCGTTTTTCCTATTATTTCTCCGTTTCTCCGTTTCTTTCTTCGATTGTCCGTTTCTTCCTTCGTTTCTCCATTTCTTTGTTCGTTTCCCCATTCATTTCTCTGTTTCGCCGTTTCTTTCTTCGTTTCTCCGTTTCTTTCTTCGTTTCTCCGTTTCTTTGTTCGTTTCTCCGTTTCTTTCTTCGTTCCTCCGTTTCTTTCTTCGTTTCTCCGTTTGTTTCTTCGTTTCTCCATTTATTTCTCCGTTTCTCCGTTTCTTTCTTCGTTTCTCCGTTTCTTTGTTCGTTTCTCCATTTCTTTGTTCGTGTCCCCATTTATTTCTCCGTTTCGCCGTTTGTTTCTTCGTTTCTCCGTTTCTTTGTTCGTTTCTCCGCTTGTTTGTTCGTTTCTCCGTTTCATTGTTCGTTTCTTCGTTTCTTTGTTCGTTTCTCCGTTTCTTTCATCGTTTCTCCGTTTCTTTGTTCGTTTCTCCGCTCCTTTCTTCGTTTCTCCGTTTATTTCTTCGTTTTTCCAATTATTTCTCCGTTTCTCCGTTTCTTTCTTCGATTGTCCGTTTCTTTCTTCGTTTCTCCATTTCTTTGTTCGTTTCCCCATTCATTTCTCTGTTTCGCCGTTTCTTTCTTCGTTTCTCCGTTTCTTTCTTCGTTCCTCCGTTTCTTTCTTCGTTTCTCCGTTTGTTTCTTCGTTTCTCCATTTATTTCTCCGTTTCTCCGTTTCTTTGTTCGTTTCTCCGTTTCTTTGTTCGTTTCTCCATTTCTTTGTTCGTGTCCCCATTTATTTCTCCGTTTCGCCGTTTGTTTCTTCGTTTCTCCGTTTCTTTGTTCGTTTCTCCGCTTGTTTGTTCGTTTCTGCGTTTCTTTCTTCGTTTCTCCGTTTCTTTCTTCGATTCTCCGTTTATTTCTTCGTTTCTTCATTTATTTCTCCGTTTCTCCGTTTCTTTGTTCGTTTCTCCGTTTCTTTCTTCGTTTCTCCGTTTCTTTTTTCGTTTCTCCGTTTCTTTGTTCGTTTCTCCGTTTCTTTCTCCGTTTGTCCGTTTCTTTCTTCGTTTCCCCGTTTCTTTGTTCGTTTCTCCGTTTCTTTGTTCGGTTTTCCGTTTCTTTCTCCGTTTCTCCGTTTCTTTCTTCGTTTGTCCGTTTCTTTGTTCGTTTCTCCGTTTGTTTCTTCGTTTCTCCATTTATTTCTCCGTTTTTCCGTTTCTTTGCTCGTTTCTCCGTTTCTTTGTTCCTTTCTCCGCTCCTTTCTCCGTTTCTCCGTTTATTTCTTCGTTTTTCCATTTATTTCTTCGTTTCTCCGTTTCTTTCTTCGATTCTCCGTTTCTTTCTTCGTTTCTCCGTTTATTTCTTCCTTTCTCCGTTTCTTTCTTTGTTTCTCCGTTTCTTCCTTCGTTTCTTGGTTTCTCCGTTTCTCAGTTTCTCCGTTTCTCCGTTTCTCCGTTTCGATTAAATGATTATAATAGTTATAATTTCGATTATAAATCATTTGAGCTATAGTTAAATTATACACTAATACTCTAAATACATATTTAATATATTTTTTAATCTTTTTAGCCTCCAGAAGAATTTTATTTATACTATTTACCGTATATAATAATTTACACAGAATCGGAAATAAATCTAATTATTTATTTATAATAATTATTTTTTATTCACTTATTTTACCAAAAATTTCGATTCTTCATGTATTAATCAAATGTTAAATTGATATCTCTCATAGACAATTATTACTTCCCATGTTTTAATACTTTAAGAAACATGTCTTTACTTTGAAGTTCGATCAAAATCAATTGCTAGAGGCGAATCAATCATTATTAATGCATAAATAACATGCACATTGTTCGATCAATATAGGGAACATGCGTAAATGTTAATAACAATCGCTGAAATGAACAAACATTCACCGAAACCATTCGCCCTCGAAGATTTCGCAATATCTTGATGTTTGTTTATCGTAATTATTAACAACCGTCGTAGGATCATACATTAGACAATTATTAACAATGTCCTAGTATAAATAATGGCTTAAAATATCATTTCGTTGAAATATTCCTTGTTCGCGAAGGAATTTTTCCTTGAGATCCAACTGACATTCTCAAGGCTACACGTATCGATTATCGATTCACAAGTATTTATCGCGGTGATTTTTCTATCTAAAAAAGCGATTAATTGAATTTTGGCACTTTTGTGTAAAAAATACCACTTCTGCGCGTATTGTGTAATTTATAAGAATTAAACAAATGTTAAATTTGTGTTTCTAATGAACAATTGTTTCTTTCCGTGCTTTAAAGCTTTACGAAACACGTTTTAACGTGGAGTCTCGATCAAAATCAATTTCGATAAGTTTCTTAATTAATTGCAATACATAAATAAGATGCACATTGTTCGCTCAATATAGGGATCATGCGTAAATGTTAATAACAATCGCTGAAATGAACAAACATTCAACGAAACCGTTCGCCTTCGCAGACTTCGCAATATCTTGACATTTATTTATCATAATTATTAACAACCGTCGTTGGACCGTAGATTAAACAATTTTTGACCATGTTTCGGTATAAAAAGCAACCAATTTCTTGAAATATTTGGTTAGATCGAACAAATACGATCGAAGAAGCCGTGGGATAAAATAAATGAATATTTCTCTCCATATCGGAATTATAGTTTGTATGTATGCAAAAATATTCTGAACGAGCAATTACAAATCACTGTAACGTGGTAATTACATGGGTTGCCATCTATTGGAGAAAGGGTTAAACTACACTTAAGGCGTGAAAACACCTGGCGGAGAAACGCTCAAGTTTGTCGAGGAATAGTTCTAATTTCCACAAATAGATGGCGCAGCAAGTACAATTTACCGACATTAGAGATAAGTATGTCCATTTGTATGATACTCCCTACCGTGCGATAAAATAAATAAATATTTTGTTCAAACTTTTGTATGTTTCATCTTTCGAATAAATGTAAAATTAAACCTTCCACGGTAAATTTTATTCTTGAATTTATAAATCTTTCTAGGACGATTTATTTCAGTATAAAGAGTGCTATAGTTGGGAAATTTGTGTACATAATAATTATTGAGTATAAAATAATTTTTCTTTTATTAGAGGTTAATATATTAAATAAGGAAGAAGAGTTAATCTTTATCATTTTAAATATAAAAATTAAAATTAAAAAATTATTGAATATAAAATGAAATATGTTAAAAATGTATTTTTGTTAATTATTAATAAAATAACTATAATAGATGTTTGTATAACAGATGAATATCCTGTAATTATTATGATTGATTTTCTTGTTTAAGCAAATGATAGGGGCAATAATTACATTAATTAGGCAAATAAAATAAATTTCATTATTAAATTTTAATATGAGTTATATAATAATTATAGGGATTAATTTTATTAAAGTGATTTTAAAGAAGAGATTAATTCAATTTATTGAATAAATTAAAGAGATGAATCGAACATTTAAAGAGAACATCCCAATTTTTAAGATAAGTGAAAAAAAATAATTATTATAAATAAATAATTAGATTTATTTCCGATTCTGTGAAAATTATTATATATAGTAAATAGTATAAATAAAATTCTTCTGGAGGCTAAAGAGATTAAAAAATATATTAAATATGTATTTAGAGTATTAGTGTCTAATTTAACTATAGATCAAATGATTTATAATAGAAATTATAAATATTATAATCATTTAATCGAAACGGAGAAACGGAGAGACGTTGAAACGAAGGAAGAAGCGGAGAAACGAAGATAGAAACGGAGAAACGAAGAAAGAAACTGAGAAACGAAGAAATAAACGGAGAATCGGAGAAATAAACGGAGAAACGAAGAAAGAAACGGAGAAACGATTCTCCGTTTCTCCGTTTCTCGGTTTCTCGGTTTCTCGGTTTTTCGGTTTCTCCGTTTCTCCGTTTCTCGGTTTCTCCGTTTCTCGGTATCTCCGTTTCTCGGTTTCCCCGTTTCTCCGTTTCTTCGTTTCTCGGTTTCTCCATTTCTCCGTTTCTCGGTTTCCCCGACTAACGGTTTCTCCGTTTCTCGGTTTCTCCGTTTCACCGTTTTTCGTTCGTTTCTCCATTAATTTCTCCGATTCTCCGTTTCTTTCTTCGTTTCTCCGTTTCTTTCTTCGTTTCTCCGTTTCTTTTTTCGTTTCTCCGTTTCTTTGTTTGTTTCTCCGTTTCTTTCTTCGTTTGTCCGTTTCTTTGTTCGCGTCTCCGTTTCTTTATTTGTTTCTCCGTTTCTTTGTTCGTTTCTCCGTTTATTTCTTCATTTCTCCAATTATTCCTGCGATTCTCCGATTCTTTCTTCGTTTCTCCGTTTATTTGTTCGTTTCTCCATTTATTTCTCCGTTTCTCCGTTTCTCCGTATCTTTGTTCGTTTCTCCGTTTCTTTCTTCGTTTCTCCGTTTCTTCCATCGTTTCTTCGTTTCTCCGTTTCTCAGTTTCGGTTAAATGATTATAATAGTTATAATTTCTATTGTAAATCATTTGAGCTATAGTTAAATTATACACTAATACTCTAAATACATATTTAATATATTTTTTAATCTCTTTAGCCTCCAGAAGAATTTTATTTATACTTTTTACTGTGTATAATAATTTACACAGAATCGGAAATAAATCTAATTATTTATTTATAATAATTATTTTTTATTCACTTATTTTACCAAAAATTTCGATTCTTCATGTATTAATCAAATGTTAAATTGATATATCTCATAGACAATTATTACTTTCCATGTTTTAATACTTTAAGAAGCATGTCTTTACTTTGAAGTTCGATCAAAATCAATTGCTAGAGGCGATTCAATCATTTTTAATGCATAAATAAGATGCACATTGTTCGAACAATATAGGGAACCTGCGTAAATGTTAATAACAATCGCTGAAATGAACATACATTCACCGAAACCATTCGCCCTCGAAGATTTCGCAATATCTTGATGTTTGTTTATCATAATTATTAACAACCGTCGTAGGATCGTACATGAGACAATTATTAACAATGTCCTACTATAAATAATGGCTTAAAATATCATTTCGTTGAAATATTCCTTGTTCGCGAAGGAACTTTTCCTTGAGTTCCAACTGACATTCTCAAGGCTACACGTATCGATTATCGATTCACAAGTATTGATCGCGGTGATTTTTCTATCTAAAAAAGCGATTAATTGAATTTTGGCACTTTTGTGTAAAAAATACCACTTCTGCGCGTATTGTGTAAATTATAAAAATTAAACAAATGTTAAATTTGTGTATCTAATGAACAATTGTTACTTTCCGTGCTTTAAAACTTCACGAAACACGTTTTAACGTAGAGTCTCGATCAAAATCAATTTCGATAAGTTTCTTAATTAATTGCAATACATAAATAAGATGCACATTGTCCGATCAATATAGGGAACATGCGTAAATGTTAATAAAAGTCGCTGAAATGAACAAACATTCAATGAAACCGTTCGCCTTCGCAGACTTCGCAATATCTAGACATTTATTTATCATAATTATTAACAACCGTCGTTGGACCGTAGACTAAACAATTTTTGACTATGTTTCGGTATAAAAAGCCATCAATTTCTTGAAATATTTGGTTAGATAGAACAAATACGAACAAAGAAGCAGTGGGATAAAATAAACGTATATTTCTCTACATATCGGAATTATAGTTTGTATGTATGCAAATATATTCTGAACCCCCAATTACAAATCCCTGTAACGTGGTAATTACATGGGTTGCCATCTATTGTAGAAAGGGTTAAACTACACTTAAGGGGTGAAAACACCTGGCGGAGAAACGCTCAAGTTTGTCGAGGAATTGTTCTAATTTCCACAAATAGATGGCGAGACAAGTACAATTTACCGACATTAGAGACAAGTATTTCCATTTGTATGATATTCCCTACCGTGCGATAAAATAAATAAATACTTATTACAAAATTTTGTATGTTTTATCTTTCGAATAAATGTAAAATTAAACCTTCCACGGTAAATTTTATTCTTGAATTTATTAATGTTTCTAGGACGATCTATTTCAGTATAAAGAGTGCTATAGGCGGGAAATTTGTGTACATAATAATTATTGAGTATGAAATAATTTTTCTTTTATTAGAGGTTAGTATATTAAATAAGGAAGAAGGGTTAATCTTTATTATTTTAAATATAAAAATTAAAATTAAAGAAATTATTGAATATAAAATGAAATATGTTAAAAATGTATTTTTGTTAATTATTAATAAAATAACTATAATAGATGTTTATATAACAGATGAATATCCTATAATTATTATGATTGATTTTTTTGTTTAAGCAAATGATAGGGGCAATAATTACATTAATTAGGCAAATAAAATAAATTTCATTATTAAATTTTAATATGAGTTCTATAATAATTATAGGGATTAATTCTATTAAAGTGATTGTAAAGAATAGAGGTGTTCAATTTAATGAATAAATTAAGGAAATGAATCGTACATTTAAGGAGTACATCCCAATTTTTAAGATGAGTGAAAAAAAAATAATTATTATAAATAAATAATTAGATTTATTTCCGATTCTGTGTAAATTATTGTACATAGTAAATCGGCTAAATAAAATTCTTCTGGAGGATAAAGAGATTAAAAAATATATTAAATATGTATTTAGAGTATTAGTGTCTAATTTAACTATAGATCAAATGATTTATAATAGAAATTATAAATATTATAATCATTTGATCGAAACGGAGAAACGGAGAAACGATGAAACGAAGGAAGAAACGGAGAAACGAAGAAAGAAACGGAGAAATGAAGAAAGAAACGAAGAAACGAAGAAAGAAACGGAGAAATAAATGGAGAAACGAAGAAATAAACCCAGAAACGGAGAAAGAAACGGAGTAACGAAGAAAGAAACGAAGAAACGAAGAAAGAAACGGAGAAATAAATGGAGAAACGAAGAAATAAACCGAGAAACGGAGAAAGAAACGGAGAAACGAACAAAGATACGGAAAAACGAAGAAAGAAACGAAGAAACGAAGAAAGAAACGGAGAAATAAATGGAGAAACGAAGAAATAAACCCAGAAACGGAGAAAGAAACGGAGTAACGAAGAAAGAAACGAAGAAACGAAGAAAGAAACGGAGAAATAAATGGAGAAACGAGGAAATAAAACGAGAAACGGAGAAAGAAACGGAGAAACGAACAAAGAAACGGAGAAATAAATGGAGAAACGAAGAAATAAAAGTAGAAACGAAGAAAGAAACGGAGAAACGAGGAAAGAAACGGAGAAACGAAGAATGAAACGGACTAACGAAGAATGAAACGAAGAAACCCAGAAAGAAACGGAGAAACGAAGAAAGAAACGGAGAAACGAAGAAAGAAACGGAGAAACGAACAAAGAAACTGAGAAACGATCAAAGAAACGGAGAAACGAAGAAAGAAACGGAGAAACGAAGAAAGAAACGGATAAACGAAGAAAGAAACGGAGAAACAAAGAAATAATCCGAGAAACGGAGAAAGAAACGGAGAAACGCAGAAAGAAACGGAGAAACATACAAAGAAATGGAGAAACGAAGAAAGAAACGGAGAAACGAAGAAAGAAACGGAGAAATGAAGAAAGAAACGAAGAAACAAAGAAAGAAACGGTGAAACGAACAAAGAAACGGAGAAACGGAGAAAGAAACGGAGAAACGAAGGAAGAAACGGAGAAACGAAGAAAGAAACGGAGAAACGAAGAACGAAACAGAGAAACGAAGGAAGAAACGGAGTAACGAAGAAAGAAACGGAGTAACGAAGAAAGAAACGGAGAAACGAAGAAGGAAACGGAGAAACGAAGAACGAAACGCAGAAACGAAGAAAGGAACGGAGAATCGGAGAAATAAATGGAGAAACGAAGAAATAAACCGACAAACGGAGAAAGAAACGGAGAAACGAACAAAGAAACGGAGAAACGAAGAAAGAAACGGAGAAACGAAGCAAGAAACGGAGAAACGAACAAAGAAACGGAGAAACGAAGAAGGAAACGGAGTAACGGAGAAACGGAGTAAGAAACGGAGAAATAAATGGAGAAACGAAGAAATAAACCGAGAAACGGAGGAGGAAACGGAGAAACTAAGAAAGAAACGGAGAAACGAAGAAAGAAACAGAGAAACGAACAAAGAAACGGAGAAGCGAAGAACGAAACGGAGAAACGAACAAAGAAACGGAGAAACGTTTCTCCGTTTTTCCGTTTCTCGGTTTCTCCGTTTCTCCGTTTCTCCGTTTCTTTGTTCCTTAACTCCGTTTCTTTCTTTGTTTCTCCGTTTCACCGTTTTTTGTTCGTTTCTCCATTTATTTCTCCGATTCTCCGTTTCTTTCTTCGTTTCTCCGTTTCTTTGTTCGTTTCTCCGCTCCTTTCTTCGTTTCTCCGTTTATTTCTTCTTTTTTCCATTTATGTCTCCGTTTCTTTCTTCGTTTCTCCGTTTCTCCATTTCTTTGTTCGTTTCCCCAATTATTTCTCCGATTCTCCGTTTCTTTCTTCGTTTCTCCGCTTCTTTCTTCGTTTCTTCGTTTCTTTCTGTGTTTCTCCGTTTCTTTCATCGTTTCTCCGTTTCTTTCTTCGTTTCTCCGTTTCTTTGTTCGTTTCTCCGTTTCTTTGTTCGTTTCTCCGTTTCTTTGTTCGTTTCTCCGTTTCCTTCTTCGTTTCTCCGTTTCTTTCATCGTTTCTCCGTTTCTTTCTTCGTTTCTCCGTTTCTTTCTTCGTTTCTCCGTTTATTTGTTCGTTTCTCCATTTATTTCTCCGTTTCTCCGTTTCTTCGTTCGTTTCTCCGTTTCATTCTTCGTTTCTCCGTTTCTTTCATCGTTTCTTCGTTTCTCCGTTTAACTTCGTTTCTCCGTTTATATCTTCGTTTCTCCATTTATTTCTCCGATTCTTTGTTCGTTTCTCCGTTTCTTTGTTCGTTTCTCCGTTCCTTTCTTAGTTTCTTCGTTTATTTCTTCGTTTCTCCATTTATTTCTCCGTTTCTCCGTTTCTTTCTTCGTTTCTCCAGTTCTTTGTTCGTTTTTCCGTTTCTTTGTTCGTTTCTCCCTTTCTTTCTCCGTTTCTCCGTTTCTTTCTTCGTTTGTCCGTTTCTTTGTTCGTTTCTCTGTTTGTTTCTTCGTTTCTCCATTTATTTCTCCGTTTCTTCGTTCGTTTCTCCGTTTCATTCTTCGTTTCGCCGTTTCTTTCATCGTTTCTTCGTTTCTCCGTTTAACTTCGTTTCTCCGTTTATATCTTCGTTTCTCCATTTATTTATCCGATTCTTTGTTCGTTTCTACGTTTCTTTCTTTGTTTCTCCGTTTCTTTCTTCGTTTCTCCGTTTCTTTCTTCGTTTCTCCGATTCTTTGTTCGTTTCCCGTTTCTTTCTTCGTTTCCCGTTTCTTTCTTCGTTTCTCCGTTTCTTTGGTCGTTTCTCCGTTTCTTTCTTTGTTTCTCCGTCTCTTTGTTCGCTTCTCCGTTTATTTCTTCATTTCTCGATTTATTTCTGCGATTCTCCTTTTCATTCTTCGTTTCTCTGTTTATTTGTTCCTTTCTCCATTTATTTCTCCGTTTCTCTGTTTCTTGGTCCGTTTCTCCGTCTCTTTGTTCATTTCTCCGTTCCTTTCTTCGTTTCTCCGTTTATTTCTTCGTTTCTCCATTTACTTCTTCGTTTCTCCGTTTCTTTCTTCGTTTCTCCGTTTCTTTCTTCGTTTCTCCGTTTCTTTCTTCGTTTCCCGTTTCTATCTTCGATTCTCCGTTTCTTTGTTCGTTTCTCCGTTTCTTTCTTTGTTTCTCCGTTTCTTTGTTCGTTTCTCCGTTTATTTCCTCATTTCTTCATTTATTTCAACTATTCGCCGTTTCTTTCTTCATTTCTCCGTTTATTTGCTCGTTTCTCCATTTATTTCTCCGTTTCTCCGTTTCTTTGTTCGTTTCTTCGTTTCTCTGTTCGTTTCCCCGTATCTTTGTTCGTTTCTTCGTTTCTCTGTTCGTTTCCCCGTTTCTTTGTTCGTTTCGCAGTTTCTTTGTTCGTTTCTTCGTTTCTCGGTTTATTTCATCGTTTCTCCATTTATTTCTCCGATTCTCCGTTTCATTCTTCGTTTCTCTGTTTATTTCTTCGTTTCTCCATTTACTTCTCCGTTTCTCTGTTTCTTTGTCCGTTTCTCCGTTTCTTTGTTCATTTCTCCGTTCCTTTCTTCGTTTCTCCGTTTATTTCTTCGGTTTCTCCATTTACTTCTTCGTTTCTCCTTTTCTTTCTTCGTTTCTCCGTTTATTTCTTCGTTTCTCCATTTATTTCTTCGTCTCTCCGTTTCTTTCATCGTTTCTTCGTTTCTCCGTTTAACTTCGTTTCTCCGTTTATATCTTCGTTTCTCCATTTATTTATCCGATTCTTTGTTCGTTTCTACGTTTCTTTCTTTGTTTCTCCGTTTCTTTGTTCGTTTCTCCATTTCTATGTTCGTTTCCCCATTTATTTCTCCGTTTCGCCGTTTCTTTCTTCGTTTCTCCGTTTCTTTCTTCGTTTCTCCGTTTCTTTGTTCGTTTCTCCGTTTCTTTTTTCGTGTCTCCGTTTCTTTGTTCGTTTCTCCGTTTCCTTCTTCGTTTCTCCGTTTCTTTCATCGTTTCTCCGTTTCTTTCTTCGTTTCTCCGTTTCTTTCTTCGTTTCTCCGTTTATTTGTTCGTTTCTCCATTTATTTCTCCGTTTCTCCGTTTCTTCGTTCGTTTCTCTGTTTCAATCTTCGTTTCTCCGTTTCTTTTATCGTTTCTTCGTTTCTCCGTTTAACTTCGTTTCTCCGTTTATATCTTCGTTTCTCGATTTATTTCTCCGATTCTTTGTTCGTTTCTCCGTTCCTTTCTTAGTTTCTTCGTTTATTTCTTCGTTTCTCCATTTATTTCTCCGTTTCTCCGTTTCTTTCTTCGTTTCTCCGTTTCTTTGTTCGTTTCTCCGTTCCTTTCTTAGTTTCTTCGTTTATTTCTTCGTTTCTCCATTTATTTCTCCGTTTCTCCGTTTCTTTCTTCGTTTCTCCAGTTCTTTGTTCGTTTTTCCGTTTCTTTGTTCGTTTCTCCGTTTCTTTCTCCGTTTCTCCGTGTCTTTCTTCGTTTGTCCGTTTCTTCGTTCGTTTCTCCGTTTCATTCTTCGTTTCTCCGTTTCTTTCATCGTTTCTTCGTTTCTCCGTTTAACTTCGTTTCTCCGTTTATATCTTCGTTTCTCCATTTATTTATCCGATTCTTTGTTCGTTTCTACGTTTCTTTCTTTGTTTCTCCGTTTCTTTCTTCGTTTCTCCGTTTCTTTCTTCGTTTCTCCGATTCTTTGTTCGTTTCCCGTTTCTTTCTTCGTTTCCAGTTTCTTTCTTCGTTTCTTCGTTTCTTTGGTCGTTTCTCCGTTTCTTTCTTTGTTTCTCCGTCTCTTTGTTCGTTTCTCCGTTTATTTCTTCATTTCTCGATTTATTTCTGCGATTCTCCTTTTCATTCTTCGTTTCTCTGTTTATTTGTTCCTTTCTCCATTTATTTCTCCGTTTCTCTGTTTCTTGGTCCGTTTCTCCGTCTCTTTGTTCATTTCTCCGTCCCTTTCTTCGTTTCTCCGTTTATTTCTTCGTTTCTCCATTTACTTCTTCGTTTCTCCGTTTCTTTTTCGTTTCTCCGTTTCTTTCTTCGTTTCTCCGTTTCTTTCTTCTTTTCCCGTTTCTATCTTCAATTCTCCGTTTTTTTGTTCGTTTCTCCGTTTCTTTCTTTGTTTCTCCGTTTCTTTGTTCGTTTCTCCGTTTATTTCCTCATTTCTTCATTTATTTCAACGATTCGCCGTTTCTTTCTTCATTTCTCCGTTTAATTGCTCGTTTCTCCATTTATTTCTCCGTTTCTCCGTTTCTTTGTTCGTTTCTTCGTTTCTCTGTTCGTTTCTCCGTTTCTTTGTTCGTTTCGCAGTTTCTTTGTTCGTTTCTCCGTTTCTCGGTTTATTTCATCGTTTCTCCAATTATTTCTCCGATTCTCCGTTTCATTCTTCGTTTCTCTGTTTATTTCTTCGTTTCTCCATTTATTTCTCCGTTTCTCTGTTTCTTTGTCCGTTTCTCCGTTTCTTTGTTCATTTCTCCGTTCCTTTCTTCGTTTCTCCGTTTATTTCTTCGGTTTCTCCATTTACTTCTTCGTTTCTCCTTTTCTTTCTTCGTTTCTCCGTTTATTTCTTCGTTTCTCCATTTATTTCTTCGTCTCTCCGTTTCTTTCATCGTTTCTTCGTTTCTCCGTTTAACTTCGTTTCTCCGTTTATATCTTCGTTTCTCCATTTATTTATCCGATTCTTTGTTCGTTTCTACGTTTCTTTCTTTGTTTCTCCGTTTCTTTCTTTGTTTCTCCGTTTCTTTCTTCGTTTCTCCGTTTCTTTCTTCGTTTCTCCGATTCTTTGTTCGTTTCCCGTTTCTTTCTTCGTTTCTCCGTTTCTTTCTTCGTTTCTCCGTTTCTTTGTTCGTTTCTCCGTTTCTTTGTTCGTTTCTCCGTTTCTTTCTTCGTTTCTCCGTTTCTTTCTTCGTTCCTCCGTTTGTTTCTCCGTTTCTTTGTCCGTTTCTCTGTTTCTCCGTTTCTTTGTTCGTTTCTCCGATCCTTTCTCCGTTTCACCGTTTGTTTCTTCGTTTCTCCATTTACTTCTCCGTTTCTCCGTTTCTTTCTTCGTTTCTCCGTTTTCTGGTCGTTTCTCCGTTTCTTTCTTCATTTCTCCGTTTCTTTCTTCGTTTCTCCGTTTATTTGTTCATTTCTCCGCTCCTTTCTTCGTTTCTCCGTTTCTTTCTCTGTTTCTCCGTTTCATTCTTCGTTTCTCCGTTTCTTTCGTCGTTTCTCCGTTTCTTCCTACGTTTCTTCGTTTCTCCGTTTCTCCGTTTCTCCGTTTCTCCGTTTCTCCGTTTCTCCGTTTCGATTAAATGATAATAATAGTTATAATTTCTATTATAAATCATTTGAGCTATAGTTAAATTATACACTAATACTCTAAATACATATTTAATATATTTTTTAACCTCTTTTGCCTCCAGAAGAATTTTATTTCTACTATTTACTGTATATAATAATTTACACAGAATCGGAAATAAATCTAATTATTTATTTATTATATTTATTTTTTATTCACTAATTTTACCAAGAATTTCGATTCTTCATGTATTAATCAAATGTTATATTAATATATCTCATAGACAATTGTTACTTTCCATGTTTTAAAACTTTAAGAAACACCTCTTTACTTTGAAGTTCGATCAAAATAAATTGGTAGAGGCGAGTCAATCCTTTTTAATGCATAAATAAGATGCACATTGTTCGATCAATATAGGGAACATGCGTAAATGTTAATGACAATCGCTGAAATGAACAAATATTCACCAAAACCATTCGCCCTCGAAGATTTCGCAATATCTTGATGTTGGTTTGTCATAATTATTAACAACCGTCGTAGGATCATACTTTAGACAATTATTAACAATGTCCTAGTATAAATAATGGCTTAAACTATCATTTCGTTGAAATATTCCTTGTTCGCTAAGGAATTTTTCCTTGAGATCCAACTGACATTCTCAAGGCTACACGTATCGATTATCGATTCACAAGTATTTATCGCGGTGATTTTTCTATCTAAAAAAGCGATTAATTGAATTTTGGCACTTTTGTGTAAAAAATACCACTTCTACGCGTATTGTGTAAATTATAAGAATTAAACAAATGTTAAATTAATGTATCTAATGAACAATTGTAACTTTCCGTGCTTTAAAACTTTACGAAACACGTTTTAACGATCAAAATCAATTTCGATAAGTTTCTTAATTAATTGCAATACATAAATAAGATGCACATTGTTCGATCAATATATGGAACATGCGTAAATGTTAATAACAATACGCTGAAATGAACAAACATTCACTGGAACCTATCGCCATCGCAGACTTCGCAATTTCTTGACATTTATTTATCATAATTATTAACAACCGTCGTTGGACCGTAGTTTAAACATTTCTGACAATGTTTCGGTATAAAAAGCCATCAATTTCTTGAAATATTTGGTTAGATCGAACAAATACGATCGAAGAAGCCGTGGGATAAAATAAATGAATATTTCACTACATATCGGAATTATAGTTTGTATGTATGCAAATATATTCTGAACCTGCAATTACAAATACCTGTAACGTGGTAATTACATGGGATGCCATCTATTGGAGAAAGGGTTAAACTACACTTAAGGGGTGAAAACACCTGGCGGAGAAACGCTCAAGTTTGTCGAGGAGCTGTTCTAATTTCCACAACTAGATGGCGCCACAAGTACAATTTACCGACATTAGAGATAAGTATTTCCATTTGTATGATATTCCCTACCGTGCGATAGAATAAATAAATACTTTTGTACAAATTTTTGTATGTTTCATCTTTCGAATAAATGTAAAATTAAACCTTCCACGGTAAATTTTATTCTTAAATTTATTAATGTTTCTAGGACGATTTATTTCGGTATAAAGAGTGCTATATGTGGGAAATTTGTGTACATAATAATTATTGAAAAAAAAATAATTATTATAAATAAATAATTAGATTTATTTCCGATTCTGTGTAAATTATTATATATAGTAAATAGTATAAATAAAATTCTTCTGGAGGCTAAAGAGATTAAAAAATATATTAAATATGTATTTAGAGTATTAGTGTCTAATTTAACTATACATCAAATGATTTATAATAGAAATTATGAATATTATAACCATTTAATCGACACGGAGGAACGGAGAAACGGAGAAACGGAGAAATGGAGAAACGATGAAACAAAGGAAGAAACGGAGAAACGATGAAAGAAACGGAGAAATGAAGAAAGAAACGAAGAAAGAAACGGAGAAACGAAGAAATAAACCGAGAAACGGGGAAGAAACGGAGAAACGGAGAAATAAATGGAGAAACGAAGAAATAAACGGAGAAACGAAGAAAGAAACGGAGAAACGAAGAAAGAAACTGAGTAACGAAGAAAGAAACGAAGAAACGAAGGAAGAAACGGAGAAATAAATGGAGAAACGAAGAAATAAACCGAGAAACGGAGAAAGAAACGGAGAAGCGAACAAAGAAACGGAGTAACGAAGAAAGAAACAGAGAAACGTAGAAATAAATGAAGAAACGAAGAAATTAACGGAGAAACGAAGCAAGAAACGGAGAAAGAAAGAAAGAAACGGTGAAACGAACAAAGAAACGGAGAACCGAACAAAGGAACGGAGAAACGAAGAAAGAAACCGAGGAACGAAGAAAGAATCGGAGGAACGAAAAAAGAAACGGAGAAACGAAGAAAGAAACGGAGAAACGAACAAAGAATCGGAGAAACGAAGAAAGAAACGGAGAAACGAAGAAAGAAACGGAGAAACGAACAAAGAATCGGAGAAACGAAGAAAGAAACGGAGAAACGGAGAAATAAATGGAGAAACGAAGAAATAAACGGAGAAACGAAGAAAGAAGCGGTGAAACAAAGAAAGAAACGGCGAAACGAACAAAGAAACGGAGAAGCGAAGAAAGAAACGGAGAAACGAATAATGAAACGGAGAAACGAAGAAAGAAACGGAGAAACGAACAAAGAAACGGAGAAACTTACAAAGAAACGGAGAAACGAAGAAAGAAACGGAGAAACGGAGAAATAAATGGAGAAACGAAGAAATAAACGGAGAAACGAAGAAAGAAACGGAGAAACGAAAAAAGAAACGGAGAAACGAAGAAAGAAACGGAGAAACGAACAAAGAAACGGAGAAACGAAGAAAGAACCGGAGAAACGAATAAAGAAACAGAGAAACGGAGAAACGGAGAAAACGAGAAACGGAGAAACCGAGAAACGGAGAAACGGAGAAACCGAGAAACGGAGAAACGTTTCTTTGTTCGTTTCTCCGTTTCTTTGTTCGTTTCTCCGTTTCTTTGTTCGTTTCTCCGTTTGTTTGCTCGTTTCTCCGTTTCTTTCTTTGTTTCTCCGTTTCTTTCTTCGTTTCTCCGTTTCTTTCTTCATTTCTCCGTTTCTTTCTTCGTCTCTCCGTTTCTTTCTTCGTTTCTCCGTTTCTTTGTTCGTTCCTCCGTTTCTTTCCTCGTTTCTCCGTTTCTTTCTTCGTTTCTACTTTTATTTCTTCGTTTCTCCATTTAGTTCTCCGTTTCTCCGTTTCTTTCATCGTTTCTCCGTTTCTCCGTTTCTTTCATCGTTTCTCCGTTTCTTTGTTCGTTTCTCCGTTTCTTTGTTCGTTTCTCCGTTTCATTCTCCGTTTCTCGGTTTATTTCTTCGTTTCTCCATTTATTTCTCCGTTTCTTTCTTCGTTTCTTCGTTTCTTTCTTCGTTACTCCGTTTCTTTCTTTGTTTCCCGTTTCTTTGATCGTTTCTCCGCTTCTTTCTTCGTATCTCCGTTTCTTTCTCCGATTCTCCGTTTCTTTCTTCGTTTCTCCGTTTATTTCTTCGTTTCTCCATTTGTTTCTCCGTTTCTCCGTTTCTTTCTTCGTTTCTCCGTTTCTTTGTTCGTTTCTCCGTTTCTTTGTTCGTTTCTCCGTTTCTTTGTTCGTTTCTCCGTTTCTTTGTTCGTTTCTCCGTTTCTTTGTTCGTTTCTCCGTTTATTTCTTCGTTTCTCCATTTATTTCTCAGTTTCTCCGTTTCTTTCTTCGTTTCTCCGTTTCTTTGTTCGTTTCTCCGCTTCTTTCTTCGTATCTCCGTTTCTTTCTCCGATTCTCCGTTTCTTTCCTCGTTCCTCCGTTTCTTCCTTCGATTCTCCGTTTCTTTCATCGATTCTCCGTTTTTTTGTTCGTTTCTCCGTTCCTTTCTTCGTTTTTCCGTTTATTTCTTCGGTTCTCCATTTATTTCTCCGTTTCTCCGTTTCGATTAAATGATTATAATAGTGATAATTTCTATTATGAATCATTTGAGCTATAGATAAATTATACACTAATTCTCTAAATACATATTTAATATATTTTTTATTCTCTTTAGCCTCCAGATTAATTTTATTTATGCTATTTACACTATATAATAATTTACACAGAAGCGATAATAAATCTAATTATTTATTTATAATAATTATTTTTTATTCACTTATTTTAATACAAATTTCGATTGTTCATGTATTAATCAAATGTTAAATTGATATATCTCATAGTCAATTATTACTTTCCATGTTTTAAAACTTTAAGAAACATCTCTTTACTTTGAAGTTCGATCAAAATCAATTGCTAGAGGCGAATCCATCATTTTTAATGCATATATAAGATGCACATTGAAACCATTCGCCCTCGAAGATTTCGCAATATCTTGACATTTATTTATCATAATTATTAAAAACCGTCGTCGGACCGTAGATTAAACAATTTTTGACAATGTTTCAGTATAAAAAGCCATCAATTGCTTGAAATATCTGGTTAGATCGAACAAATACGATCGAAGAGCGCCGTGGGATAAAATAAATGAATATTTCTCTACATATCGGAATTATAGTTTGTATGTATGCAAATTTATTCTGAACCCGCAATTACAAATCCCTGTAACGTGGTAATTACATGGGTTGCCATCTATTGGAGAAAGGGTTAAACCACACTTAAGGGGTGAAAACACCTGGCGGAGAAACGCTCAAGTTTGTCGAGGAATTGTTATAATTTCCACAACTAGATGGCGCGGCAAGTACAATTTACCGACATTAGAGATAAGTATTTCCATTTGTATGATATTCCCTACCGTGCGATAAAATAAATAAATACTTTTGTACAAACTTTTGTATGTTTCATCATTCGAATAAATGTAAAATTAAACCTTCCACGGTAAATTTTATTCTTGAATTTATTAATGTTTCTAGGACGATTTATTTCAGTATAATGAGTGCTATAGGTGGGAAATTTGTGTACATAATAATTATTGAGTATGAAGTAATTTTTCTTTTATAAGAGGTTAATATATTAAATAAGGAAGAAGAGGAAATCTTTATTATTTTAAATATAAAAATTAAAATTAAAGAAATTATTGAATATAAAATGAAATATGTTAAAAATGTATTTTTGTTAAATATTAATAAAATAACTATAATAGATGTTCGTATAACAGATGAATATACTATAATTATTATGATTGATTTTTTTGCTTAAGCAAATGATAGGGGCAATAATTACATTAATCAGGCAAATAAAATAAATTTCATTATTAAATTCTAATATGAGCTCTATAATAATTATGGGGATTAATTTTATTACAGTTATTATAAAGAATAGACTAATTCAATTTGATGAATAAAGTGAAGAAATGAATCGAACATTTAAAGAGCACATCCCAATTTTTAACATAAGTGAAAAAAAAATTATTATTATAAATAAATAATTAGATTTATTTCCGAATCTGTGTCAATTATAATATATAGTAAATAGTATAAATAAAATTCTTCTGGAAGCTAAAGAGATTAAAAAATACATTAAATATGCATTTAGAGTATTAGTCTCTAATTTAACTATAGATCAAATGATTTATAATAGAAATTATAAATATTATAATCATTTAATCGAAACGGAGAAACGGAGAAACGGAGAAACGGAGAAACGATGAAACGAAGGAAGGAACGGAGAAACCAAGAAAGAAACGGAGAAACGAAGAAAGAAACGGAGAAACGGAGAAATAAACCGAGAAACGGAGAAAGAAACGGAGAAACGAAAAAAGAAACGGAGAAACGAACAAAGAAACGGAGAAACGAACAAAGAAACGGAGAAACGAACAAAGAAACGGAGAAACGAACAAAGAAACGGAGAAACGAACAAAGAAACGGAGAAACGGAGAAGGAAACGGAGAAACGAAGAAAGAAACGGAGAAACGAAGAAACGGAGAAATAAATGGAGAATCGAAGAAATAAACGGAGAAACTAAGAAGGAAACGGAGAAACGAAGAAAGAAACGGAGAAACGAACAAAGAAACGGAGAAACGAACAAAGAAACGGAGAAACGAAGAAAGAAACGTAGAAACGAGGAAAGAAACGGATAAACGAAGAAAGAAACGGAGAAACGAACAAAGAAACGGAGAAACGAAGAAAGAAACGGAGAAACGAACAAAGAAACGGAGAAACGAACAAAAAAACGGAGAAACGAAGAAAGAAACGGGGAAACGGAGAAATAAATGGAGAAACGAAGAAATAAAAGTAGAAACGAAGAAAGAAACGGAGAAACGAGGAAAGAAACGGAGAAACGAAGAAAGAAACGGACTAACGAAGAAAGAAACGAAGAAACCCAGAAAGAAACGGAGAAACGAAGAAAGAAACGGAGAAACGAACAAAGAAACGGAGAAACGAACAAAGAAACGGAGAAACGAAGAAAGAAACGGAGAAACCAAGAAAGAAACGGATAAACGAAGAAAGAAACGGAGAAACAAAGAAATAAACCGAGAAACGGAGAAAGAAACGGAGAAACGCAGAAAGAAACGGAGAAACGAACAAAGAAACGGTGAAACGAAGAAAGAAACAGAGAAACGGAGAAATACGTGGAGAAACGAAGAAATAAACGGAGAAATGAAGAAAGAAACGGAGAAACAAAGAAAGAAACGGAGAAACGAACAAAGAAACGGAGAAACGAAGAAAGAAATGGAGAAACGAAGAAAGAAACGGAGAAATGAAGAAAGAAACGAAGAAACAAAGAAAGAAACGGAGAAACGAACAAAGAAACGGAGAAACGGAGAAAGAAACGGAGAAACCAAGGAAGAAACGGAGAAACGACGAAAGAAACGGAGAAACGAAGAAAGAAACGGAGAATCGGAGAAATAAATGGAGAAACGATGAAATAAACCGAAAAACGGAGAAAGAAACGGAGAAACGAAGAAAGAATCGGAGAAACGAACAAAGAAACGGAGAAACGAAGAAAGAAACGGAGAAACGAACAAAGAATCGGAGAAACGAAGAAAGAAACGGAGAAACGGAGAAATAAATGGAGAAACGAAGAAATAAACGGAGAAACGAAGAAAGAAGCGGTGAAACAAAGAAAGAAACGGCGAAACGAACAAAGAAACGGAGAAACGAAGAAAGAAACGGAGAAACGAAGAATGAAACGGAGAAAAGAAGAAAGAAACGGAGAAACGGAGAAATAAACCGAGAAACGGAGAAAGAAACGGAGAAACGAAGAAAGAAACGGAGAAACGAAGAAAGAAACTGAGAAACGAACAATGAAACGGAGAAACGTAGAAATAAACGGAGAAACGAAGAAAGAAACTGAGAAACGAAGAAAGAAACGGAGAATCGGAGAAATAAATGGAGAAACGATGAAATAAACCGAAAAACGGAGAAAGAAACGGAGAAACGAAGAAAGAATCGGAGAAACGAACAAAGAAACGGAGAAACGAACAAAGAAACGGAGAAACGAAGAAAGAAACGGAGAAACGGAGAAATAAATGGAGAAACGAAGAAATAAACGCAGAAACGAAAAAAGAAACGGAGAAACGGAGAAATAAATGGAGAAACGAAGAAATAAACGGAGAAACGAGGAAAGAAACGGAGAAACGAAGAAAGAAACGGAGAAACGAAAAAAGAAACGGAGTAACGAAGAAAGAAACGAAGAAACGAAGAAAAAAACGGAGAATCAAAGAAATAAATGGAGAAACGAAGAAATAAACCGAGAAAAGGGAGAAACAAGCAAAGAAACGGAGAAACGAACAAAGAAACGGAAAAACGAACAAAGAAACGGAGAAACGAACAAAGAAACGGAGAAAAGAAGAAAGAAACGGAGAAACGGAGAAATAAACCGAGAAACGGAGAAAGAAACGGAGAAACGAAGAAAGAAACGGAGAAACGAAAAAAGAAACGGAGATACGAAGAAAGAAACGGAGAAACGAAGAAAGAAACGGAGAAACGAAGATAGAAACGGAGAGACGAAGAAAGAAACGGAGAAACGAAGAAAGAAACGGGGAAACGAAGAAAGAAACGGAGATACGTAGAAAGTAACGGAGAAACGAACAAAGAAACGGAGAAACCAAGAAAGAAACGGAGAAACGAAGAAAAGAAACGGAGAATCAAAGAAAGAAACGGAGATACGAAGAAAGAAACGGAGAAGCGAACAAAGAAACGGGGTAACGAAGAAAGAAACGCAGAAACGGAGATAGAAACGGAGAAACGAAAAAAGAAACGGAGAAACGAAGAAAGAAACGGAGAAACGAGGAAAGAAACGGAGAAACGAACAAAGAAACGGAGAAACGAAGAAAGAAACGGAGAAACGAACAATGAAACGGAGAAACGTAGAAATAAACGGAGAAACGAAGAAAGAAACGGAGAAACAAAGAAAGAAACGGTGAAACGAACAAAGAAACGGAGAACCGAACAAAGAAACGGAGAAACGAAGAAAGAAACGGAGAAACGAAGAAAGAAACGGAGAAACGAACAAAGAATCGGAGAAACGAAGAAAGAAACGGAGAAACGGAGAAATAAATGGAGAAACAAAGAAATAAACGGAGAAACGAAGAAAGAAGCGGTGAAACAAAGAAAGAAACGGCGAAACGAACAAAGAAACGGAGAAACGAAGAAAGAAACGGAGAAACGAAGAATGAAACGGAGAAACGAAGAAAGAAACGGAGAAACGAACAAAGAAACGGAGAAACGTACAAAGAAACGGAGAAACGAAGAAAGAAACGGAGAAACGGAGAAATAAATGGAGAAACGAAGAAATAAACGGAGAAACGAAGAAAGAAACGGAGAAACGAAGAAAGAAACGGAGAAACGAAAAAAGAAACGGAGTAACGAAGAAAGAAACGAAGAAACGAAGAAAAAAACGGAGAATCAAAGAAATAAATGGAGAAACGAAGAAATAAACCGAGAAAAGGGAGAAACAAGCAAAGAAATGGAGAAACGAACAAAGAAACGGAGAAACGAACAAAGAAACGGAGAAACGAACAAAGAAACGGAGAAAAGAAGAAAGAAACGGAGAAACGGAGAAATAAACCGAGAAACGGAGAAAGAAACGGAGAAACGAAGAAAGAAACGGAGAAACGAAGAAAGAAACTGAGAAACGAAGAAAGAAACGGAGAATCGGAGAAATAAATGGAGAAACGAAGAAATAAACCGAAAAACGGAGAAAGAAACGGAGAAACGAAGAAAGAATCCGTTTATTTCTTCATTTCTCCATTTTTTTCTCCGTTTCTCCGTTTCTTTCTTTGTTTCTCCGTTTCTTTGCTCGTTTCTCCATTTATTTCTCCGTTTCTCCGTTTCTTTCTGCGTTACTCCGTTTCTTTGTTCGATTCTCCGTTTCTTTGTTCGTTTCTCTATTTCATTGTTCGTTTCTCCGTTTCCTTGTTCGTTTCTCAGTTTCTTTCTTCGTTTCTCCGCTTCTTTCTTCGTTTCTCCTTTTCTCCGTTTCTTTCTTCGTTTCTCCGTTTTTTTCTTCGTTTCTCCGTTTCTTTCTTCGACTCTTCGTTTCTTTCTTTGTTTGTCCGATTCTTTCATCGTTCTCCGTTTCCTTCTCGTTCCTCCGTTTCTTTTATCGATTCTCCGTTTATTTCTTCGTTTCTCCATTTATTTCTCCGTTTCTCCGTTTATTTCTTCGTTTCTCCATTTATTTCTCCGTTTCTCCGTTTCTTTGTTCGTTTCTCCGTTTATTTCTTCATTTCTCGATTTATTTCTCCGATTCTCCGTTTCTTTCTTCGTTTCTCCGTTTATTTGTTCGTTTCTCCGTTTCTTTCTTCGTTTCCCGTTTCTTTGTTCGTTTCTCCGTTTCTTTGTTCGTTTCTCCGTTTCTTTCTTTGTTTCTCCGTTTCTTTGTTCGTTTCTCCGTTTCTTTCTTCGTTTCTCCGTTTCTTTGTTCGTTTCTCCGTTTTTTGGTCGTTTCTCCGTTTCTTTGTTCGTTTCTCCGTTTCGTTGCTCGATTCTCCGTTTCTTTGTTCGTTTATCTACTTCTTTGTTCGTTTCTCCGTTTTTTGGTCGTTTCTCCGTTTCTTTGTTCGTTTCTCCGTTTTTTGGTCGTTTCTCCGTTTCTTTGTTCGTTTCTCCGTTTTTTGGTCGTTTCTCCGTTTCTTTGTTCGTCTCTCCGTTCCTTTCTTCGTATCTCCGTTTATTTTTTCGTTTCTCCATTTATTTCTCCGTTTCTCCGTTTCTTTGCTCGTTTCTCCGTTTCTTTGTTCGTTTCTCCGCTCCTTTCTTCGTTTCTGCGTTTATTTCTTCGTTTTTCCATTTATTTCTCCGTTTCATTCTTCGTTTCTCTGTTTCTTTCTTCGTTTCTCCGTTTCTCCGTTTCTCGGTTTCTCCGTTTCACGGTTTCTCCGTTTCTCCGTTTCTCGGTTTCTCCGATTCTCGGTTTCTCCGTTTCTCCGTTTTTCCGTTTCCCGGTTTCTCCGTTTCTCCGTTTCTCGGTTTCTCCATTACTCCGTTTCTCGGTTTCTCCGTTTCTTCGTTTCTCCGTTTCTCGGTTTCTCCGCCTCACGGTATCTCCGTTTCTCCGTTTCTCCGTTTCTCCGTTTCACCGTTTTTTGTTCGTTTCTGCATTTATTTCTCCGATTCTCCGTTTCTTTCTTCGTTTCTCCGTTTCTTTTTTCGTTCCTTCGTTTCTTTCTTTGTTTCTTCGTTTCTTTCATCGTTTCTCCGTTTCTTTCTCCGTTTCTCCGTTTCTTTGTTCGTTTCTCCGTTTCCTTCTTTGTTTCTTCGTTTCATTCTTCATTTCTCCGTTTCTTTCTTCGCTTCTCCGTTTCTTTCTTCGTTTCTCCGTTTCTTTGTTCGTTTCTCCGTTTCTTTCTTCGTTTCTCCGTTTCCTTATTCGTTTCTTCGTTTCTTTCTTCGTTTCTCCGTTTCTTTCTTCGTTTCTTCGTTTCTTTCTTCGTTTGTCCGTTTATTTCTTCGTTTCTCCGTTTGTTTCTTCGTTTCTGCATTTATTTCTTCGTTTCTCCGTTTCTTTCTTAGTTTCTTCGTTTCTTTCTTCGTTTCTCCGTTTAATTCTTCGATTCTCCATTTATTTCTTCGTTTCTCCGTTTCTTTCTTCGTTTCTCCGTTTCTTTCTTCGTTTCTCCGTTTCTCTCTTCGTTTCTCCGTTTCTTCCTTTGTGTCTTCGTTTCTCCGATTCTCCGTTTCTCCGTTTCTCCGTTTCGATTAAATGATTATAATATTTATAATTTCTATTATAAATCATTTGAGCTATATTTAAATTATACACTAATACTCTAAATACATATTTAATATATTTTTTAATCTCTTTAGCCTCCAGAAGAATTTTATTTATCATATTTACTGTATATAATAATTAACACAGAATTGGAAATAAATCTAATTATTTATTTATAATAATTATTTTTTATTCATTTATTTTAAAAATTGGGATGTACTCTTTAAATGTTCGATTCATTTCTTTAATTTATTCATTAAATTGAATTAATCTATTCTTTATAATATCTTTAATAAAATTAATCCCTATACTTATTATAGAACTCATATTAGAATTTAATAATGAGATTTATTTTATTTGCCTAATTAATGTAATTATTGCTCCTATCATTTGCTTAAACAAAAAAATCAATCATAATAATTATAGTATATTCATCTGTTATACAAACATCTATTATAGTTATTTTATTAATAATTAACAAAAATACATTTTTAACATATTTCATTTTATATTCAATAATTTCATTAATTTTAATTTTTATATTTAAAATAATAAAGATTAACTCTTCTTCCTTATTTAATATATTAACCTCTAATAAAAGAAAAATTATTTTATACTCAATAATTATTATGTACACAAATTTCCCACCTGTAGCACTCTTTATACTGAAATAAATCGTCCTAGAAACATTAATAAATTCAAGAATAAAATTTATACTTTTAATTATTGTATATCTTTTTATAAGATTAATTACATCATGAAATTATTTAAATATATCCTTCTTATATTTTTTCCCTTCAATTAAATAAAAGATATATAACTAAATTAACCTTAATTTTCTAAACTATTATCTATTTATAACTTTTTTAATATTTATATTTATATTTATGATATACTGGTTATATTAATTTTTAACATAATTAATATATGTATTCAACAAATCACAAAAATATTGGGATATTATGTTTCATATCAGCTATATGATCTGGTATAATTGGTTCTTCTTTAAGGATACTAATTCGAATAGAATTAAATAGGCCAGGAACTTGAATTAATATCGACCAAATTTATAACCCAATTGTAACATCACATGCTTTTGTAATAATTTTTTTTATAGTTTTACCATTTATAATCGGAGGATTCGGAAACTGAATAATTCCCTTAATAATTGGATCCCCTGATACAGCATTTCCCCGAATAAATATTATAAAATTGTGACTAATCCCCCCTTCATTATTACTTTTAATTCTTACAACACTATTATTCCCAGGCTTGGGAACTGGATGAACAATCTACCCTCCTTTGTCATCAAATCTTTATCACCCATCTTCATCTATAGACTTAACAATTTTTTCTTTGCATATTGCAGGTATCTCTTCAATTATAGGATCAATTAATTTTATTGTTACAATTCTTAAAATAAAAAATAATGCTTTAAAATTCGATCAAATATCCTTATTTGCTTGGTCAGTATTAATTACTACAATTTTGCTTCTTCTCTCACTACCTGTATTAGCCGGAGCTATTACTATGTTATTAACAGACCGAAATTTAAATACTTCCTTCTTTGATCCTACTGGGGGAGGGGACCCAATTTTATTTCAACATTTATTTTGATTTTTTGAGCATCCTGAAGTCTATATTTTGTTGTTTCGTTCTCTCCTCTTATCACTTGGATCTCTGGAGGAGAGATCCTTTTTAATGATTTATCCCTGTACGAGCCCCCAAATAACTATTGCTCTGATGTGGTATATTAAAGTATATTTAATAATATTATATATTACAATGATGGTAGTGTTAGATGTAGTGTCAGTGGTTAGTTTCGCTGGATACGTCTTTTAGTTGTCTCGTCTTATCGTCTTTTTAGTCATACCGTCCGCGACACACTCTTCGGACATACTCTCGTGGTCATACTTTGTCATACTCTATCATACTGTCTTCCTACGTTCTTCTCGCGCTCTATATAGTCATTCCCATTCATTCTCTTTCATTCCAATCCTCAGTCTCTCTCACTTCAGACATTCGGCCACGCTCGGCCATCCCAATCACCCGTCTTTTCTAAACACTCTTCACTTTCTCCGAACCACATGTATTTCCTTTCATCCCCATGCATTCTCACGCTCGGTCGTCGCACAAGACCCTTTGTAAAGGATACTCGTGCCTTCCAGGAAAGCTAGCGAGCCGATCGGCGCTAAATGTTTACTTCAACTCGAGTCCAACCGCGCACGTTATCTTGTTTAGGCCTACGCTCGAAGCAGGCCTAAGCGAACGCCGAAAATCCGATACTACAATTTTAATTTTACCCGTGTTTGGATTAATCTCCCATATCATTTTCAATGAAAGAGGGAAAAGGAAACTTTTGGGAACCTAGGGATGGTTTATGCAATACTCGGAATTGGATTTCTAGGATTTATTGTGTGAGCACATCACATATTCACAGTAGGCTTAGATGTAGACACACGAGCTTATTTCACTTCGGCAACTATAATCATTTCAATTCCCACAGAAATCAAAGTATTTAGATGACTAGCTACGTACTACGGGTCAAAACTTATTATTAATCCTTCTATTATTTGATAATTTGGCTTTATTTTTTTATTTACAATAGGAGGATTAACAGGAATTATATTATCAAACTCATCTATTGATATTATACTACATGATACATACTATGTTGTCTCTCATTTCCACTATGTACTGTCAATAGGAGCAGTATTTCCTATTATTGCTTCATTAATTCATTGATTCCCTTTATTCACAGGATTTATCTTAAAACTCTATTTTATATAATATTTATTGGGGTAAATATAACTATTTTCCTTCAGCACTTTTTAGGAATGATAGGAATACCTCGACGTTATTCAGATTACCCGGATTCCTACTACTGTGAAAATTTATTATCATCTATTGGCTCAATAATTTCATTCAAAAGAATAATTTTACTCTTGTTTATTATATTGGAGAGATTTATAACTAAACGTCTAGCTATATTTAAATTTAATCAATCATCACTAGAATGACCCCAAAACTTTTCCCCAAAAGACCACTCATTCCTCTCTATTCCTCTAATTATTAAAAACAAATCTTAATATGGCAGATTAGTGCATGAATTTAAGATTCATTTATAAAATTTAATATTTTTATTAAAAATGTCCCATTGAAAAATAATTAATTTCCAAGACCCCAATTCGCCATATGCCGATAATTTAAATCTTTTTCTCAACTTCACAATAATTATAATAATTATAATCTCTTCATTAACTCTAATAATTATATTAGATATTTTTACTAATAAATTTATCAATCGATTTTTACTTAAAAATCATCATATTGAAATTGTATGAACTTTACTCCCAATAATAATTTTAGGAGTAATTGCACTTCCTTCTTTAAAAACCCTATATTTGATTGATGACCTATGAATACCCGTATACTTAACAATCAATTCAATTGGGCACCAATGATATTGATCCTATGAATACCCAGAATTTATTAATTTAAATTTTGACTCCTATATAGATAAAGATTTAAATAATATTTACATTTTTCTTCTCCTAGACGTAGATAATCGAATAATTATTCCATCTAATACACTAATTCGAATATTAACAACATCAAACGACGTAATTCACTCTTGAACTGTTCCGTCTTTAGGCTTAAAAATAGACTCAGTACCAGGGCGAATTAACCAAATAAATTTAATTACTAATCGACCTGGAGTATTTTTCGGACAATGTTCTGAAATCTGCGGAGCTAATCACAGATTTATGCCAATTGTTGTGGAAAGAACTAATTATTCAAACTTTATTAATTGAATTAACAACCAAAATTAAATTTTAACCCACTCATATAATATTTAATTAAATCAAATCATTAGATGTCTGACAAAAGAATTGATTTTTTAAATCAAATTGCAGTATTAAATTACTTCACTTTTTATTTTAAAACTTTAAGAATCATCTCTTTACTTCGAAGCTCGATCAAAATGAATTTCTATAAGTTCTTAATCATTTGTAATGCATCAATAAGATGAACATTGTTCGATTAATATTGGGAACATGCATGAATGTTAGTAAAACTCGCGGAAATGAATAAACATTCAACGAAACTATTCGCCTTCGCAGATTTTGCAATATCTTGACGTTTATTTATCATAATTATTAACAATTGTCGTAGTACCATAGTTTAAATAATTATTAACAATGCCCTAGTATAAATAAAGGCTTAAAATATCATTTCATCGAAATATTCATTGCTCGCGATGGAATTTTTCGTTGAGATCAAACTGACATTCTCAAGGCTACACGTATCGATGATCGATTCACAAGCGTTCATCGCTATGATTGTTGTATCTAGAAAAGCGATTAATTGAATTTCAGCGCTTTTAAATAAAAAATGCAACTACTACGCGTATTGTGTAAATTATAAGAATTAAGCAAATGTTAAATTAATGTACTTAATAAACAATTGATACTTTCCCTGTTATAAAACTTTACAAAACACGTTTTAGTTTGAATCTCGATCCAAATTAATTTCTATGCGGTACTTAATCATTTTCAATGCATAAATAGGATGCACATTGCTCGATTAATATTGGGAACATACATAAATGTTAGTAACAATGGCGGAAATGAACAAACATTCACCGAAACGGTTCGCCTTCGCAGATTTCGCAATATCTTGACGTTTATTTATCATAATAATTAACAACCGTCGTTGGACCGTAGATTAAACAATTTTTCACAATGTTCCGGTATAAATAATGGCTATAAGGCCATAAATTTCTTGAAGTATTTGGTTAGATCGAACAAATACAATCGAAGAAACCGTGCGATAAAATAAATGAATATTTCTCTACATATCGGAATTATAGTTTGTATGTATGCAAATATATTCTGAACCCGCAATTACAAATCCCTGTAACGTGGTAATTACATGGGTTGCCATCTATTGGAGAAAGGGTTAAACTACACTTAAGGGGTGAAAACACCTGGCGGAGAAACGCTCAAGTTTGTCGAGGAATTGTTCTAATTTCCACAAATAGATGGCGAGACAAGTACAATTTACTGACATCAGAGACAAGTATTTCCATTTGTATGATATTCCCTACCGTGCGATAAAATAAATAAATACTTATGTACAAAATTTTGTATGTTTTATCTTTCGAATAAATGTAAAATTAAACCTTCCACGGTAAATTTTATTCTTGAATTTATTAATGTTTCTAGGACGATTTATTTCAGTATAAAGAGTGCTATAGGCGGGAAATTTGTGTACATAATAATTATTGAGTATCAAATAATTTTTCTTTTATTAGAGGTTAATATATTAAATAAAGAAGAAGGGTTAATCTTTATTATTTTAAATATAAAAATTAAAATTAAAGAAATTATTGAATATAAAATGAAATATGTTAAAAATGTATTTTTGTTAATTAATAACAAAATAACTGTAATAGATGTTTGTATAACAGATCAATATCCTATAATTATTATGATTGATTTTTTTGTTTAAGCAAATGATAGGGGCAATAATTACATTAATTAGGCAAATAAAATAAATTTCATTATTAAATTTTAATATGAGTTCTATAATAATTATAGGGATTAATTCTATTAAAGTGATTATAAAGAATAGAGGTGTTCAACTTAATGAATAAATTAAAGAAATCAATCGTACATTTAAGGAGTACATCCCAATTTTTATGATAAGTGAAAAAAAAATAATTATTATAAATAAATAATTAGATTTATTTCCGATTCTGTCTAAATTATTATATATAGTAAATAGTCTAAATAAAATTCTTCTGGAGGATAAAGAGATTAAAAAATATATTAAATATGTATTTAGAGTATTAGTGTCTAATTTAACTATAGATCAAATGATTTATAATAGAAATTATAAATATTATAATCATTTGATCGAAACGGAGAAACGGAGAAACGATGAAACGAAGGAAGAAACGGAGAAACGAAGAAAGAAACGGAGAAATGGAGAAAGAAACGAAGAAACGAAGAAAGAAACGGAGAAATAAATGGAGAAACGAAGAAATAAACCCAGAAACGGAGAAAGAAACGGAGTAACGAAGAAAGAAACGAAGAAACGAAGAAAGAAACGGAGAAATAAATGGAGAAACGAAGAAATAAACCGAGAAACGGAGAAAGGAACGGAGAAACGAACAAAGAAACGGAGAAACGAACAAAGAAACGGAGAAACGAAGAATGAAACGCAGAAACGAAGAAAGAAACGAAGAAACGAATAAGGAAACGGAGAAACGAAGAAAGAAACGGAGAAACGAACAAAGAAACGGAGAAACGAAGAAAGAAACGGAGAAGCGAAGAAAGAAACGCAGAAATGAAGAATGAAACGAAGAAACAAAGAAGGAAACGGAGAAACGAACAAAGAAACGGAGAAACGAAGAAAGAAACGGAGTAACGAAGAAAGAAACGAAGAAACGAAGAAAGAAACGGGGAAATAAATGGAGAAACGAAGAATGAAACGGAGAAACGAAGAAAGAAACGGAGAAACGACCAAAGAAACGGAGAAACGAACAAAGAAACGGAGAAACGAAGAAAGAAACGGAGAAACGAAGAAAGAAACGGAGAAATAAATGGAGAAACGCAGAAATAAATGGAGAAACGAAGAAAGAAACGGAGAAACGGAGAAATAAATGAAGAAACGAAGAAATAAACGGAGAAACGAAGAAAGAAACGGAGAAACGAACAAAGAAACGGAGAAACGAAGAAAGAAACGGAGAAGCGAAGAAAGAAACGCAGAAATGAAGAATGAAACGAAGAAACAAAGAAGGAAACGGAGAAACGAACAAAGAAACGGAGAAACGAAGAAAGAAACGGAGTAACGAAGAAACAAACGAAGAAACGAAGAAAGAAACGGGGAAATAAATGGAGAAACGAAGAATGAAACGGAGAAACGAAGAAAGAAACGGAGAAACGACCAAAGAAACGGAGAAACGAACAAAGAAACGGAGAAACGAAGAAAGAAACGGAGAAACGAAGAAAGAAACGGAGAAATAAATGGAGAAACGCAGAAATAAATGGAGAAACGAAGAAAGAAACGGAGAAACGGAGAAATAAATGAAGAAACGAAGAAATAAACGGAGAAACGAAGAAAGAAACGGAGAAACGGACATAAACGGAGAAACGAAGAAAGAAACGGAGAAACTAAGAACGAAACGGAGAAACGAAGAAAGAAACGGAGAAACGAAGAAAGAAACGGAGAAACGAAGAAAGAAACGGAGAAACGGGCAAAGAAACGGGAAACTAAGAAAGAAACGGAGAAACGAAGAAAGAAACGGTGATACGAAGATAGAAACGGAGAAGCGAACACAGAAACGGACTAACGAAGAAAGAAACGGAGAAACGGAGAAATAAATGAAGAAACGAAGAAATAAACGGAGAAACGAAGAAAGAAACGGAGAAACAAAGAAAGAAACGGAGAAACGAACAAAGAAACGGAGAAACGAACAAAGAAACGGAGAAACGAAGAAAGAAACGGAGAAACGAAGAAACAATCGGAGAAACGAAGAAAGAAACGGAGAAACGAACAAAGAAACGGAGAAACGAACAAAGAAAAGAAGAAACGAAGAAAGAAACGGAGAAACGGAGAAATAAATGGAGAAACGAACAAAGAAACGGAGAAACGAACAAAGAAACGGAGAAATAAATGGAGAAACGAAGATATAAACGGAGAAACGAAGATAAACGGAGAAACGAAGAAACGATGAAAGAAACGGAGAGACGAAGAAAGAAACGGAGAAACGGAGAAATAAATGGAGAAACGGAGAAATAAACGGAGGAACGAAGAAAGAAACGGAGAAACTAAGAACGAAACGGAGAAACGGACATAAACGGAGAAACGAAGAAAGAAACGGAGAAACGGAGAAATAAATGGAGAAACGGAGAAATAAACGGAGGAACGAAGGAAGAAACGGAGAAACGGAGAAAGAAACGGAGAAACGAACAGAGAAACGGAGAAACGAACAAAGAGACTGACAAACGAAGAAAGAAACGGAGAATCGGAGAAATAAATGGAGAAACGAAGAAATAAACAGAGAAACGGAGAAAGAGACGGCGAAACGAACATAGAAACGGAGAAACGGAGAAAGAAACGGAGAAACGAAGAAAGAAACGGAGAAACGAAGAAAGAAACGGAGAAACGAAGAAAGAAACGGAGAAACGAAGAAAGAAACGGAGAAACGAAGAAAGAAACGGAGAAACGAACAAAGAAACGGAGAAACGAAGAAAGAAACAGAGATACGAAGAAAGAAACGGAGAAACGAACAAAGAAACGGAGAAACGAAGAAAGAAACCAAGAAACGGAGAAATAAATGGAGAAACGAAGAAATAAACGGAGAAACGAAGAAAAAAACGGAGAAACGAAGAAAGAAACGTTGAAACGAGGAAAGAAACAGAGCAACGAAGAAAGAAACGAAGAAACGAAGAAAGAAACGGAGAAATAAATGGAGAAACGAAGAAATAAACCGAGAAACGGAGAAACGAACAAAGAAACGGAGAAACAAAGAAAGAAACGGAGAAACGAAGAAGTAAACGGAGAAACGAACAAAGAAACGGAGAAACGAACAAAGAAACGGAGAAACGAACAAAGAAACGGAGAAACGGAGAAATAAATGGGGAAACGAAGAAATAAACGGAGAAACGAACAAAGAAACGGAGAGACGAAGAAAGAAACGGAGAAATGAAGCAAAGAAACGTAGAAACGAAGAAAGAAATGGAGAAACGAAGAAATAAACGGCGAATCGAAGAAAGACACGGAGAAACGAAGAAAGAAACGGAGATACGGAGAAATAAATGGAGAAACGAAGAAATAATCGGAGAAACGTTTCTCCGTTTCTCGGTTTCTCCGTTTCTCCGTATCTCCGTATCTCCGTTTCTCCGATTCTCCGTTTCTCGGTTTCTCCGTTTCTCCGTCTCACGGTTTCTCCGTTTCTCGGTTTCTCCGCTTCTCCGTTTCTCGGTTTTTCCGTTTCTCCGTTTCTCCGTTTCACCGTTTTTTGTTCGTTTCTCCGTTTATTTCTACGATTCTCCGTTTCTTTCTTCGTTTCCCCGTTTCATTCTTCGTTTCTTCGTTTCTTTCTGTGTTTCTCCGTTTCTTTCATCGTTTCTCCGTTTCTTTCTTCGTTTCTTCGTTTCTTTCTGTGTCTCTCCGTTTCTTTCATCGTTTCTCCGTTTCTTTCTTCGTTTCTCCGTTTGTTTCTTCGTTTCTTTCTTCGTTTCTCCGTTTCTTTCTTCGTTTCTCCGTTTCTCCGTTTCTTTCTTCGTTTCCCGTTTCTATCTTCGTTTCTCCGTTTCTTTGTTCGTTTCTCCGTTTCTTTCTTTGTTTCTCCGTTTCTTTGTTCGTTTCTCCGTTTATTTCTACATTTCTCCATTTATTTCTGCGATTCTCCGTTTCTCGGTTTCTCCGCTTCTCCGTTTCTCGGTTTTTCCGTTTCTCCGTTTCTCCGTTTCACCGTTTTTTGTTCGTTTCTCCGTTTATTTCTACGATTCTCCGTTTCTTTCTTCGTTTCCCCGTTTCATTCTTCGTTTCTTCGTTTCTTTCTGTGTTTCTCCGTTTCTTTCATCGTTTCTCCGTTTCTTTCTTCGTTTCTCCGTTTCTTTCGTCGTTTCTTCGTTTCTTTCTTCCTTTCTCCGTTTCTTTCTTCGTTTCCCCGTTTCTTTCTTCGTTTCTTCGTTTCTTTCTGTGTCTCTCCGTTTCTTTCATCGTTTCTCCGTTTCTTTCTTCGTTTCTCCGTTTGTTTCTTCGTTTCTTTCTTCGTTTCTCCGTTTCTTTCTTCGTTTCTCCGTTTCTCCGTTTCTTTCTTCGTTTCCCGTTTCTATCTTCGTTTCTCCGTTTCTTTGTTCGTTTCTCCGTTTCTTTCTTTGTTTCTCCGTTTCTTTGTTCGTTTCTCCGTTTATTTCTACATTTCTCCATTTATTTCTGCGATTCTCCGTTTCTGTCTTCGTTTCTCCGTTTATATGTTCGTTTCTCCATTTATTTCTCCGTTTCTCCGTTTCTTTGTCCGTTTCTCCGTTTCTTTGTTCGTTTCTCCGTTCGTTTCTTCGTTTCTCCGTTTATTTCTTTGTTTTTCCGTTTCTTTGTTCGTTTCTCCGTTTATTTCTTCATTTCTCCATTTATTTCTGCGATTCTCCGTTTCTTTCTTCGTTTCTCCGTTTATTTGTTCGTTTTTCCATTTATTTCTCCGTTTCTCCGTTTATTTGTTCGTTTCTCCATTTATTTCTCCGTTTCTCCGTTTCTTTGTCCGTTTCTCCGTTTCTTTGTCCGTTTCTCCGTTCCTTTCTTCGTTTCTCCGTTTATTTCTTCGTTTCTCCATTTACTTTTCCGATTCTCCGTTTCTTTCTTCGTTTCTCCGTTTCGTTCTTTGTTTCTCCGTTTCTTTGTTCGTTTCTTCGTTTCTCTGTTCGTTTCTCCGTTTCTATGTTCGTTTCTCCGTTTCTTTGTTCGTTTCTCCGTTTCTTTCTCCGTTCCTTTCTTAGTTTCTTCGTTTCTCCATTTATTTCACCGTTTCCCCGTTTCTTTCTTCGTTTCTCCGTTTCTTTCTTCGTTTCTCGGGTTCTTTGTTCGTTTCTCCGTTTCTTTCTTCGTTTCTTCGTTTCTTTCTTCGTTTCTCCGTTTCTTTCTTCGTTTCTCCGTTTGTTTCTTCGTTTCTCCATTTATTTCCCCGTTTCTCCGTTTCTTTATTCCTTTCTCCGTTTCTTTCTTCGTTTCTCCGTTTCTTTTTTCGTTCCTCCGTTTCTTTCTTCGATTCTCCGTTTATTTTTTCGTTTCTCCATTTATTTCTCCGTTTCTCCGTTTCTTTATTCGTTTCTCCGTTTCCCCGTTTCTTTCTTCGTTTCTTTCTTCGTTTCTCCGTTTCTTTAATCGTTTCTCCGTTTCTTTGTTCGATTCTCCGCTCCTTTCTTCGTTTCTCCGTTCATTTCTTCGTTTCTTCGTTTCTTCGTTTCTTTCTTCGTTTCCCCTTCCTCCGTTTCTTTGTTGGTTTCTCCGTTCCTTTCTTCGTTTCTCCGTTTATTTCTTCGTTTCTCCATTTATTTCTCCGTTTCTCCGTTTCTTTGTTCGTTTCTCCGTTTCTTTGTTCGTTTCTCCGTTCCTTTCTGAGTTTCTTCGTTTCTCCATTTATTTCTCCGTTTCTCCGTTTCTTTCTTCGTTTCTCCGTTTCTTTTTTCGTTTCTCGGGTTCTTTGTTCGTTTCTCCGTTTCTTTGTTCGTTTCTCCGCTTCTTTCTACGTTTCTCCGTTTATTCCCTCGTTTTTCCATTTATTTCTCCGTTTCTCCGTTTCTTTCTTCGTTTCTCCGTTTCTTTGTTCGTTTCTTCGTTTCTCTGTTCGTTTCTCCGTTTCTATGTTCGTTTCTCCGTTTTTTTGTTCGTTTCTCCGTTTCTTTGTTCGTTTCTCCGTTTATTTCTTCGTTTCGCCGCTTCTTTCTTCGTTTCTCCGTTTTTTTGTTCGTTTCTCCGTTTCTTTGTTCGTTTCTACGTTTCTATGTTCGTTTCACCGTTTCTTTCTACGTTTCTCCGGTTCTTTCTTCGTTTCTTCGTTTCTTTCTTCGTTTCTCCGTTTCTTTCTTCGTTTCTCCGTTTGTTTCTTCGTTTCTCCAAGTATTTCTCCGTTTCTCCGTTTCTTTATTCCTTTCTCCGTTTCTCTCTTCGTTTCTCCGTTTCTTTTTTCGTTCCTCCGTTTCTTTCTTCGATTCTCCGTTTATTTCTTCGTTTCTCCGTTTCTTTCTTCGTTTCGCCGTTTCCTTCTCCGTTTCTCCGTTTCTTCCTTCGTTTCTTCGTTTCTCCGTTTCTCCGTTTCTCCGTTTCTCCGTATCTCTGTTTCTCCGTTTCTCCGTCTCTCCGTTTCGATTAAATGATTATAACAGTTATAATTTCTATTATAAATCATTTGAGCTATAGCTAAATTATACACTAATACTCTAAATACATATTTAATATATTTTTTAGTCTCTTTATCCTCCAGAAGAATTTTATTTATACTATTTTGCTGTATAGAATAATTTACACAGAATCGGAAATAAATCTTATTATTTATTTATAATAATTATTTTTTATTCACTTATTTTACCAAAAATTTCGATTCTTCATGTATTAATCAAATGTTAAATTGATATATCTCATAGACAATTATTACTTTCCATGTTTTAAAACTTTAAGAAACATCTCTTTACATTGAAGTTCGATCAAAATCAATTTCTAGAGGCGAATCAATCATTTTTAATGCATAAATAAGATGCACATTGTTAGATCAATTTAGGGAACATGCGTAAATGTTAATAACAATCGCTGAAATGAACAAACATTCACGGAAACAATTCGCCCTCGAAGATTCCGCAATATCTTAATGTTTGTTTACCATAATTATTAACAACCGTCGTCGGATCATACATTAGACAATTATTAACAATGTCCTAGTATAAATAATGGCTTGAAATATCATTTCGTTGAAATATTCCTTGTTCGCGAAGGAATTTTTCCTTGAGATCCAACTGACATTCTCAAGGCTGCACGTATCGATTATCGATTCACAAGTATTTATCGCAGTGATTTTTCTATCTAAAAAAGCGATTAATTGGATTTTGGCACTTTTGTGTAAAAAATACCTCTTCTACGCGTATTGTGTAAATTATAAGAATGAAACAAATGTTAAATTAATGTATCTAATGAACAATTTTTACTTTCCATGCTTTGAAACTTTACGAAACACGTTTTAACGTGGAGTCTCGTTCAAAATCAATTTCGATAAGTTTCTTAATTAATTGCAATGCATAAATGAGATGCACATTGTTCGATCAATCTAGGGAACATGCGTAAATGTTAATAACAATCGCTGAAATGAACAAACATTCACTGAAACCGTTCGCCTTCGCAGGCTTCGCAATATCTTGACATTTACTTATCATAATTATTAACAACCGTCGTTGGACCGTAGATTAAACAATTTTTGACAATGTTTCGGTATAAAAAGCCATGAATTTCTTGAAATATTTGGTTAGATCGAACAAATACGATCGAAGAAGCCGTGGGATAAAATAAATGAATATTTCCCTACATATCGGAATTATAGTTTGTATGTATGCAAATATATTCTGAACCCGCAATTACAAATCCCTGTAACGTGGTAATTACATGGGTTGCCATCTATTGGAGAAAGGGTTAAACTACACTTAAGGGGTGAAAACACCTGGCGGAGAAACGCTCAAGTTTGTCGAGGAATTGTTCTAATTTCCACAAATAGATGGCGAGACAAGTACAATTTACCGACATTAGAGACAAGTATTTCCATTTATATGATATTCCCTACCGTGCGATAAAATAAATAAATACTTATGTACAAAATTTTGTATGTTTTATCTTTCGAATAAATGTAAAATTAAACCTTCCACGGTAAATTTTATTCTTGAATTTATTAATGTTTCTAGGACGATTTATTTCAGTATAAAGAGTGCTATAGGTGGGAAATATGTGTACATAATAATTATTGAGTATAAAATAATTTTTCTTTTATAATAGGTTAATATATTAAATAAGGAAGAAGAGTTAATCTTTATTATTTTAAATATAAAAATTAAAATTAAAGAAATTATTGAATATAAAATGAAATATGTTAAAAATGTATTTTTGTTAATTATTAATAAAATAGCTACAATAGATGTTTGTGTAACAGATGAATATACTATAATTATTATGATTGATTTTTTTGCTTAAGCAAATGATAGGGGCAATAATTACATTAATTAGGCAAATAAAATAAATTTCATTATTAAATTCTAATATGAGTTCTATAATAATTATAGAGATTAATTTTATTAAAGTTATTATAAAGAATAGATTAATTCAATTTAATGAATAAATTAAAGAAATGAATCGAACATTTAAAGAGTACTTCCCAATTTTTAAGATAAGTGAAAAAAAAAAATTATTATAGATAAATAATTAGATTTATTTCCGATTCTGTGTAAATTATTATATATAGTAAATAGTATAAATATAATTCTTCTGGAGGCTCAAGAGATTATAAAATATATTAAATATGTATTTAGAGTATTAGTGTCTAATTTAACTATAGACCAAATGATTTATAATAGAAATTATAAATATTATGATCATTTAATCGAAACGGAGAAACGGAGAAACGGAGAAACGGAGAAACGGAGAAACGGAGAAACGATGAAACGAAGGAAGAAACGGAGAAACGAGGAAAGAAACGGGGAAGCGAACAAAGAAACGGAGAAACGAACAAGAAACGGAGAAACCAACAAAGAAACGGAGAAGCGAACAAAGAAACGGAGAAACGAACAAAGAAACGGAGAAACAGAGAAAGAAACAGAGAAACACAGAAAGAAACGAAGAAACGAAGAAAGAAACGGAGAAACGAACAAAGAAACGGAGAAACGAACAAAGAAACGGAGAAACGAAGAAAGAAACGGAGAAACGAACAAAGAAACGGAGAAACGAACAAAGAAGCGGAGAAACGAAGAAAGAAACGGAGAAACGATGAAATAAATGGAGAAACGAAGAAATAAACGGAGAAACGAAGAAAGAAATGAAGAAACGGATAAACGAAGGAAGACGCGGAGTAACGAAGAAAGAAACGAAGAAACGAAGAAAGAAACGGAGAATCGGGGAAATAAATGGAGAAACGAAGAAATAAACCGAGAAACGAACAAAGAAACGGACAAACGAAGAAAGAAACGGAGGAACGGAGAAAGAAACGGAGAAACGAACAAAGAAACGGAGAAACGAAGAAAGAAACGATGAGACGAACAAAGAAACGGAGAAACGAACAAAGAAGCGGAGAAACGAAGAAAGAAACGGAGAAACGATGAAATAAATGGAGAAACGAAGAAATAAACGGAGGAACGAAAAAAGAAACGGAGAAACGAACAAAGAAACGGAGAAACGAAGAAAGAAACGAAGAAACGAATAATGAAACGGAGAAACGAAGAAAGAAACGAAGAAAGAAACGGGGAAACGAAGAAAGAAACGGAGACACGAAGAAAGAAACGGAGAAACGAAGAAAGAAACGGAGACACGAAGAAAGAAACGGAGAAACGAAGAAAGAAACGGAGATACGAAGAAAGAATCGGTGGAACGAAGAAAGAAACGGAGAAACGAAGAAAGAAACGGAGAAACGAAGAAAGAAACGGAGAAACGAACAAAGAAACGGAGAAACGAACAAAGAAACGGAGAAACGAAGAAAGAAACGGAGAAACGGAGAAATAAACCGAGAAACGGAGAAAGAAACGGAGAAACGAACAAAGAAACGGAGAAACGAACAAAGAAACGGAGAAACGAACAAAGAAACGGAGAAACGAAGAAACAAGCGGAGAAGTGAAGAAAGAAACGGAGAAACGAAGAAAGAAGCGGAGAAACGGAGAAATAAATGGAGAAACGAAGAAATAAACGGAGAAACGAACAAGGAAACGGAGAAACGAACAAAGAAACGGAGAAACGAAGAAAGAAACGGAGTAACGGAGAAATAAACCGAGAAACGGAGAAAGAAACGGAGAAACGAACAAGGAAACGGAGAAACGAACAAAGAAACGGAGAAACGAAGAAAGAAACGGAGAAACGAAGAAAGAAACGGAGATACGAAGAAAGAATCGGAGAAACGAACAAAGAAACGGAGAAACGAAGAAAGAAACGGAGAAACGGAGAAAGAAACGGAGTAACGAAGAAAGAAACGAAGAAAGAAGCGGAGAAACGAACAAAGAAACGGAGAAACGATGAAAGAAACGGAGAAACGAAGCAAGAAACGGAGAAGCAAAGAAAGAAACGGAGAAACGAAGAAAGAAACGGAGAAACGAAGAAAGAAACGGAGATACGAAGAAAGAATCGGAGAAACGAACAAAGAAACGGAGAAACGAAGAAAGAAACGGAGAAACGAACAAAGAAACGGAGAAACGAACAAAGAAACGGAGAAACGAAGATAGAAACGGAGAAACGGAGAAAGAAACGGAGAAACGGAGAAATAAATGGTGAATCGAAGAAATAAACGGATAAACGAACAAGGAAACGGAGAAACGAAGAAAGAAACGGAGAAACGAAGAAAGAAACGGAGAAACGAAGAAAGAAACGGAGATACGAAGAAAGAAACGGAGAAACGAACAAAGAAACGGAGAAACGAACAAAGAAACGGAGAAACGGGGAAATAAATGGAGAAACGAAGAAATAAACGGAGAAACGCACAAGGAAACGGAGAAACGAAGAAAGAAACAGAGAAACGAAGCAAGAAACGGAGAAGCAAAGAAAGAAACGGAGAAACGAAGAAAGAAACGGAGAAACGAAGAAAAAAACAGAGAAACGAAGCAAGAAACGGAGAAGCAAAGAAAGAAACGGAGAAACGAAGAAAGAAACGGAGAAACGAAGAAAGAAACGGAGATACGAAGAAAGAATCGGAGAAACGAACAAAGAAACGGAGAAACGAAGAAAGAAACGGAGAAACGAACAAAGAAACTGGGAAACGAACAAAGAAACGGAGAAACGAAGAAAGAAACGGAGAAACGAAGAAAGAAACGGAGAAACGGAGAAATAAATGGTGAATCGAAGAAATAAACGGAGAAACGAACAAGGAAACGGAGAAACGAAGAAAGAAACGGAGAAACGAAGAAAGAAACGGAGAAACGAAGAAAGAAACGGAGATACGAAGAAAGAAACGGAGAAACGAACAAAGAAACGGAGAAACGAACAAAGAAACGGAGAAACGGGGAAATAAATGGAGAAACGAAGAAATAAACGGAGAAACGCACAAGGAAACGGAGAAACGAAGAAAGAAACAGAGAAACGAAGCAAGAAACGGAGAAGCAAAGAAAGAAACGGAGAAACGAAGAAAGAAACGGAGAAACGAAGAAAGAAACAGAGAAACGAAGCAAGAAACGGAGAAGCAAAGAAAGAAACGGAGAAACGAAGAAAGAAACGGAGAAACGAAGAAAGAAACGGAGAAACGAAGAAAGAAACGGAGATACGAAGAAAGAATCGGTGGAACGAAGAAAGAAACGGAGAAACGAAGAAAGAAACGGAGAAACGAAGAAAGAAACGGAGAAACGAACAAAGAAACGGAGAAACGAACAAAGAAACGGAGAAACGAAGAAAGAAACGGAGAAACGGAGAAATAAACGGAGAAACGGAGAAATAAACCGAGAAACGGAGAAAGAAACGGAGAAACGAACAAAGAAACGGAGAAACGAACAAAGAAACGGAGAAACGAACAAAGAAACGGAGAAACGAAGAAAGAAGCGGAGAAGCGAAGAAAGAAACGGAGAAACGAAGAAAGAAGCGGAGAAACGGAGAAATAAATGGAGAAACGAAGAAATAAACGGAGAAACGAACAAGGAAACGGAGAAACGAACAAAGAAACGGAGAAACGAAGAAAGAAACGGAGAAACGGGGAAATAAACCGAGAAACGGAGAAAGAAACGGAGAAACGAACAAAGAAACGGAGAAACGAACAAAGAAACGGAGAAACGAAGAAAGAAGCGGAGAAGCGAAGAAAGAAACGGAGAAACGAAGAAAGAAGCGGAGAAACGGAGAAATAAATGGAGAAACGAAGAAATAAACGGTGAAACGAAGAAAAAAACGGAGAAACGAAGAAAGAAACGGAGAAACGAAGAAAGAAACGGAGTAACGAAGAATGAAACGAAGAAACGAAGAGAGAAACGGAGAAATAAATGGAAAAACGAAGAAATAAACCGAGAAACGGAGAAACGAAGAAAGAAACGGAGAAACGAAGAAAGAAACGGAGAAACGAACAAAGAAACGGAGAAACGAACAAAGAAACGGAGAAACGAACAAAGAAACGGAGAAACGAACAAAGAAACGGAGAAACGAACAAAGAAACGGAGAAACAAACAAAGAAACGGAGAAACGAACAAAGAAACGGAGAAACGAACAAAGAAACGGAAAAACGAACAAAGAAACGGAGAAACGAACAAAGAAACGGAGAAACGGAGAAATAAATGGGGAAACGAAGAAATAAACGGAGAAACGAACAAAGAAACGGAGAAACGAAGAAAGAAACGGAGAAATGAAGCAAAGAAACATAGAAACGAAGAAAGAAACGGAGAAACGAAGAAATAGACGGCGAATCGAAGAAAGAAACGGAGAATTGATGAAATAAACGGAGAATCGAAGAAAGAAACGGAGAAACGAAGAATGAAACGGAGAAACGAAGAAAGAAACGGGGTAACGAGGAAACAAACGAAGAAACGAAGAAAGAAACGGAGAATCGGAGAAATAAATGGAGTAACGAAGAAATAAACCGAGAAACAGAGGAAGAAACGGAGAAGCGAAGAAAGAAACGGCGAAACGAACCAAGAAACGGAGAAACGAACAAAGAAACGGAGAAACGAAGAAAGAAACGGAGAGACGGAGAAATAAATGGAGAAACGAAGAAATAATCGGAGAAACGAACAAGGAAACGGAGAAACGTAGAAAGAAACAGAGAAACGAAGCAAGAAACGGAGAAGCAAAGAAAGAAACGGAGAAACGAAGAAAGAAACGGAGAAACGAAGAAAGAAACGGAGAAACGGGGAAATAAATGGAGAAACGAAGAAATAAACGGAGAAACGAACAAGGAAACGGAGAAACGAAGAAAGAAACAGAGAAACGAAGCAAGAAACGGAGAAGCGAAGAAAGAAACGGAGATACGAAGAAAGAAACGGAGAAACGAACAAAGAAACGGAGAAACGAAGAAATAAACGGAGAAACGAACAAGGAAACGGAGAAACGAAGAAAGAAACAGAGAAACGAAGCAAGAAACGGAGAAGCGAAGAAAGAAACGGAGATACGAAGAAAGAAACGGAGAAACGAACAAAGAAACGGAGAAACGAACAAAGAAACGGAGAAACGGGGAAATAAATGGAGAAACGAAGAAATAAACGGAGAAACGAACAAGGAAACGGAGAAACGAAGAAAGAAAGAGAGAAACGAAGCAAGAAACGGAGAAGCGAAGAAAGAAACGGAGAAATGAAGAAAGAAACGGAGAAACGAAGAAAGAAACGGAGATACGAAGAAAGAATCGGAGAAACGAACAAAGAAACGGAGAAACGAAGAAAGAAACGGAGAAACGGAGAAAGAAACGGAGTAACGAAGAAAGAAACGAAGAAAGAAGCGGAGAAACGAACAAAGAAACGGAGAAACGGTGAAATAAATGGAGAAACGAAGAAATAAACGGAGAAACGAACAAAGAAACGGAGAAATGAAGAAAGAAACGGAGAAACGGAGAAATAAATGGAGAAACGAAGAAATAAACGGAAAAACGAAGAAAGAAACGGAGAAACGAAGAAAGAAACGGAGAAGCGAAGAAAGAAACGGAGAAACGAAGAAAGAAACGGAGAATCGGAGAAAGAAACGGAGAAACGAACAAAGAAACGGAGAAACGAAGTAAGAAACGGAGAAACGGAGAAATAAATGGAGGAACGAAGAAATAAACGGAGAAACGAAGAAAGAAACGGAGAAACGAAGAAAGGAACGGAGAAACGAACAAAGAAACGGAGAAACGAAGAAAGAAACGGAGAAACGAAGAAAGAAACGGAGAAACGAAGAAAGAAACGGAGAAACGAAGAAAGAAACGGAGAAACGAAGAAACGGAGAAACGGAGAAATAAACCGAGAAACGAAGAAATAAATGGAGAAACGAAGAAAGAAACGGAGAAACGGAGAAATAAATGGAGAATCGAAGAAATAAACTGTGAAACGAAGAAAGAAACGGAGAAACAAAGAAAGAAACGGAGAAACGAACAAAGAAACGAAGAAACGAAGAAAGAAACGGAGAAACGAACAAGGAAACGGAGAAACGAAGAAAGAAACGGAGAAACGAAGAGAGAAACGGAGAAACGAAGAAGGAAACGAAAAACGAAAAAAGAAACGGAGAAACGAACAAAGAAACGGAGAAACGAAGAAAGAAACGGAGAAACGAAGAAAGAAACGGAGAAACGAAGAAAGAAACGGAGAAACGAACAAAGAAACGGAGAAACGAAGAAAGAATCGGAGAAATAAATGGAGAAACGAAAAAATAAACGGAGAAACGAAGAAAGAAACGGAGAAACAAAGAAAGAAACCGAGAAACGAAGAAAGAAACGGAGAAACAAAGAAACAAACGGAGAAACGAACAAAGAAACGGAGAAACGAAGAAATAAACGGAGAAACGAAGAAAGAAATGGAGAAACGAAGAAAGAAACGAAGAAACGAAGAAAGAAACGGAGAAACGAAGAAAGAAACGGAGAAACGATGAAAGAAACGGAGAAACGAACAAAGAAACGGAGAAACGAACAAAGAAACGGAGAAACGTTTCTCCGTTTCTCCGTTTCTCCGTTTCTCCGTTTCTCGGTTTCTCTGTTTCTCCGTTTCTTGGATTCTCCGTTTCTTGGTTTCTCCGTTTCTCCGTTTCTCGGTTTCTCCGATTCTCGATTTCTCCGTTTCTCCGTTTCTCGGTTTCTCCGTTTCTCCGTTTCTCGGTTTCTCCGTTTCTCCGTTTCTCCGTTTCTCCGTTTCTCCGTTTCCCCGTTTCTACGTTTCTCGGTTTCTCCATTTCTCCGTTTCTCCGTTTCTCGGTTTCTCCGTTTCTCCGTTTCTCCGTTTCTCGCTTTCCCCGTTTCTCCGTTTCTCGGTTTCTCCGTTTCTCAGTTTCTCCGTTTTTCCGTTTCTCGGTTTCTCCGTTTCTCCGTTTCTCGGTTTCTCCGATTCTCGGTTTCTCTGTTTCTCCGTTTCTCGGTTTCTCCGTTTCTCCGTTTCTCCGTTTCTCCGTTTCTCCGTTTCTCGGTTTCTCAGTTTCTCCGTTTCTCGGTTTCTCCGTTTCTCCGATTCTCCGTTTCTCGGTTTCTCCGTTTCTCCGTTTCTCCGTTTCTCCGTTTCTTTCTTCGTTTCTCCGTTTCTTTGTTCGTTTCTCCGTTTCTTTCATCGTTTCTCCGTTTCCTTCTCCGTTTCTCCGTTTCATCCTTCGTTTCTCCTTCTCTTTGTTCGTTTCTTTCTTTGTTTCTCCGTTTCTTTGTTCGTTTCTCCGTTTCTTTCTTCGTTTCTCCGTTTCTTTGTTCGTTTCTCCGTTTCTTTCTTCGTTTCTCCGTTTCATTCTTCGTTTCTCCGTTTCTTTTTCGTTTCTCCGTTTGTTTCTTCGTTTCTCCGTTTCTTTCTTCGTTTCTCCGTTTGTTTGTTCGTTTCTCCGTTTATTTCTTCGTTTCTCCATTTATTTCTCCGTTTCTCCGTTTCTTTCTTCGTTTCCCCGTTTCTTTGTTCGTTTCTCCGTTTCTTTCTTCGTTTGTCCGTTTCTTTCTTCGTTTCTCCGTTTATTTCTTCGTTTCTCCGTTTCTTTGTTCGTTTCTCCGTTTCTTTCATCGTTTCTTCGTTTCTCCGTCTGTTTGTTCGTTTCTCCATTTATTTCTCCGTTTCTCCGTTTCTTTCTTCGTTTCTCCGTTTATTTCTTCGTTTCTCCGTTTATTTCTTCGTTTCTCCATTTATTTCTCCGTTTCTCCGTTTCTTTCTTCGTTTCCCCGTTTCTTTGTTCGTTTCTCCGTTTCTTTCTTCGTTTGTCCTTTTCTTTCTTCGTTTCTCCGTTTATTTCTTCGTTTCTCCGTTTCTTTTTTCGTTTCTCCGTTTCTTTGTTTGTTTCTCCGTTTCTTTCTTCGTTTCTCCGTTTGTTTCTTCGTTTCTCCGTTTATTTCTTCGTTTCTCCATTTGTTTCTACGTTTCTCCGTTCCTTTCTTCGTTTCTCCGTTTCTTTCTTCGTTTCTCCGTTTCTTTCTTCGTTTCTCCGTTTCTTCCTTCGTTTCTTCGTTTCTCCGTTTCTCCGATTCTCCGTTCCTCCGTTTCTCCGTTTCTCCGTTTCTCCGTTTCTCCGTTTCGATTAAATGATTAAATGATTATAATAGTTATAATGTCTATTATAAATCATTTGAGCTATAGTTAAATTATACACTAATACTCTAAGTACATATTTAATATATTTTTTAATCTGTTTAGCCTCCAGAAGAATTTTATTTATACTATTTACTGTATATAATAATTTACACAGAATCGGAAATAAATCTAATTATTTATTTATAATAATTATTTTTTATTCACTTATTTTAGAAATTGGGATGTACTCTTTAAATGTTCGATTCATTTCTATAATTTATTCATTAAATTGAATCAATCTATTCTTTATAATAACTTTAATAAAATTAATCCCTATAATTATTATAGAATTCATATTAAAATTTAATAATGAAATTTATTTTATTTGCCTAAATAATGTAATTATTGCCCCTATTATTTGCTTATATAAAAAATCAATCAAAATAATTGTAGGATATTCATCTGTTATACAAACATCTATTATAGTTATTTTATTAATAATTCACAAAAATACATTTTTAACATATTTCATTTATATTCAATAATTTCTTTAATTTTAATTTTTATATTTAAAATAATAAAGATTAACTCTTCTTCCTTATTTAATATATTAACCTCTAATAAAAGAAAAATTATTTTATACTCAATAATTATTATGTACACAAATTTCCCACCTACAGCACCCTTTATACTGAAATAGATTGTCCTAGAAACATTAATAAATTCAAGAATAGAATTTACCGTGGAAGGTTTAATTTTACATTTATTCGAAAGATGAAACATACAAAAGTTTGTACAAAAGTATCTATTTATTTTATCGCACGGTAGGGAATATCATACAAATGGAAATACTTATCTTTAATGTCGGTAAATTGTACTTGTCGCGCCATCTATTTGTGGAAATTAGAACAATTCCTCGACATACTTTAGCGTTTCTCCGCCAGGTGTTTTCGCCCCTTAAGTGTAGTTTATCCCTTTCTCCAATAGATGGCAACCTATGTAATTTCCACGTTACAGGGATTTGTAATTGCGGGTTCAGAATATATTTGCATACATACAAACTCTAATTCCGATATTTAGAGAAATATTCATTTATTTTATCGCACGGTTTCTTCGATTGTGTTTGTTCGATCTAACCAAATATTTCAAGAAATTGATGGCTTTTTATACCGAAACATTGTCAAAAATTGTTTAATCTACGGTCCAACGACGGTTGTTAATAATTATGATAAATAAATGTCAAGATATTGCGAAGTCTGCGAAGGCGAACGGTTTCGGAGAAAGTTTGTCCATTTCTGCGGTTGTTACTAACATTTATATTAGGTGGACCGGAAAGTAAGGTCGTTTCTGCGCATGTCACTATTTGATTGTCATTTGTCAGCTCATTGTGTACATTAAAGTCGTAGCAAAGACATTCTGAGGTTATAGTGACTTGTTTAGTTGTAAATAATTAAATTTAAAATTTTTCTTTACAATTTTGGGTGAAATGGCCAGCCAAATACCAGAAGAGGTACATATCCGGCATTGCATGCTTTTTGAGTTTCGCAAGGGTAGTAACGCAACAGTTGCTACCAAAAACATTTGCGATGTTTATCCAAATGCATTAGACGTTCGTAAATGCCAAAGGTGGTTTTCCAAGTTCAAATCCGGTAATTTTGATCTTTCCGACTCGTATCGATCAGGAAGACCAACAACGTTAGACAATGACGTGTTAAGTGCGGAAGTGGAAGCAAATCCGTGTCAAACAATCGAGGAATTGTCAAACAGTCTTAACCAACCTTGGTCGACCATCCAAGAACATTTGCAGCAGATAGGGAAAGTAAGCAGAGCAGGTGTTTGGGTCCCGCATAATCTGTCCGAAGAGAACAAGGCTAACCGATCCACCACATGCAACTTATTGCTTCAACGGCACAATACAGAAGCGTTTTTTGATCGCTTGATCACCGGAGATGAAAAGTGGGTTCTTTATGATAATCCAAAACGCAAAAGGCAGTGGCTCTCTCCAAATGAATCGCCACAAAGTACTGCTAAGCCAGGTTTACACCCCAAAAAGGCCCTTTTGTGTGTTTGGTGGAGTATTCGCGGCGTTGTTCATTTTGAAGTGCTGAAACCTGGACAGACTGTGAATGCAGACCTTTACTGTGAACAATTAGATCGTGTAAATAAATCTTTAATTGAAAAGTGGCCAGCGATTGTCAACAGAAAAGGCGTTATTCTGCAAGACGATAATGCAAGACCGCACTGCGCAAGACGAACCTTGGCAAAAATTAATGAATTGGGGTGGGAGGTACTGCCTCACCCACCATACTCGCCCGATGTTGCACCATCGGATTTCCATTTATTCCGATCGCTTCAACACTTTCTAAGTGGCAAAAGATTTGCAAATTTGGATGATATTCAAAATGCCATCTCTGTATATTTTGTTCAAAAACCAATTGATTTTTATCGATCCGGCATTGAAAATTTGCACACTAGATGGCAAAAGGTTGTTGATAATGAGGGTGATAATATCATTGATTAAAAATAAAAACTCGTTAAAAATTTATGTATTTGAATTTAATGTCGGGAAACGACATTACTTTCCGGTCCCCCTAATACATGTTCCCAATATTGATCGAATAATGTGCATCTTACTTAGGCATCATAAATCATTAGCTAGTTTTCAGAAATTAATTGCGATCGGAAATGAAAGTAAAATATTTGTATTCATATATTTCTCGATTTGCAACCAATATTTATCTTCATAAGGAAATTATTGATTTACAATGCAAAAGAATATGCATTTTGTGAAATTAATAATCCCAACTTTTACAGTGCAAACCATTAATTAGTTTACAAATATTAATTTTCATTAAAAATCGGGAAATATATGTATACCAAACTATTAGTTAAATTTTCCGATAAAATTTAATTTTCATACTGTAATATAAAAGTTGGGAACTTGCAAAACTGTTTATAACAATCGCCTAGAGACATAAACATTCGCTATAGCAATACGCCTTCGCAGATTTCGCAATATCTTGATGTTTGTTTACATTATTATTAACAACCGTCGTAGGATCATACATTAGACAATTTTTAAAAATGTCCTAGTATAAATAATGCCTTAAAATATCATTTCGTTGAAATATTCTGTGTTCGCGGAGGAATTTTTCGCTGAGATCCAACTGACATTCTCAAGGCTACACGTATCGATTATCGATTCACAAGTATTCATCGCGGTGATTTTTCTATCCAGAACAGCGATTAATTAAATTTTGGCACTTTTATGTAAAAAATACCACTTCTACGAGTTTTGTGTAAACTATAAGAATTAAACAAATGTTAAATTAATGTATCTAATGAACCTTTGTTACTTTCCGTGCTTTAAAACTTTACGAAACACGTTTTAACGCGGAGTCTCGATCAAAATCAATTTCGATATGTTTCTTAATTAATTGCAATACATAAATAAGATGCACATTGTTCGATCAATATAGGGAACATGCGTAAATGTTAATAACAATCGCTGAAATGAACAAACATTCACTGAAACAGTTCGCCTTCGCAGACTTCGCAATATCTTGACATTTATTTATCATAATTATTAACAACCGTCGCTGGACCGTAGATTAAACAATTTTTCAAATTCTTTCGGTACAAAAAGCCATCAATTTCTTGAAATAATTGGTTAGATCGAACAAATACGATCGAAGAAGCCGTGGGATAAAATAAATGAATATTTCTCTACATATCGGAATTATAGTTTGTATGTATGCAAATATATTCAGAACCCGGAGTTACAAATCCCTGTAACGTGGTAATTACATGGGTTGCCATCTATTGGAGATAGGGTTAAACTACACTTAAGGGGTGAAAACACCTGGCGGAGAAACGCTCAAGTTTGTCGAGGAATTGTTCTAATTTCCACAAACAGATGGCGCGACAAGTACAATTTACCGACATTAGAGATAAGTATTTCCATTTGTATGATATTCCCTACCGTGCGATAAAATAAATAAATACTTTTGTACAAACTTTTGTATGTTTCATTTTTCGAATAAATGTAAAATTAAACCTTCCACGGTAAATTTTATTCTTGAATTTATTAATGTCTCCAGGACGATTTATTTCAGTATAAAGAGTGCTATAGGTGGGAAATTTGTGTACATAATAATTATTGGGTATAAAATAATTTTTCTTTTATTAGAGGTTAATATATTAAATAAGGAAGAAGAGTTAATCTTTATTATTTTATATATAAAAATTAAAATTAAAGAAATTATTGAATATAAAACGAAATATGTTAAAAATGTATTTTTGTAAATTATTAATAAAATAACTATAATAGATGTTTGTATAACAGATGAATATCCTATAATTATTATGATTGATTTTTGATTTAAGCAAATGATAGGGGCAATAATTACATTAATTAGGCAAATAAAATAAATTTCATTATTAAATTTTAATATGAGTTCTATAATAATTACAGGGATTAATTTTATTAAAGTTATTATAAAGAATAGATTGATTCAATTTAATGAATAAATTAAAGAAATGAATCGAACATTTAAAGAGAACATCCCCATTTTTAAGATAAGTGAAAAAAAGATAATTATTATAAATAAATAATTAGATTTATTTCCGATTCTGTGTAAATTATTATATACAGTGAATAGTATAAATAAAATTCTTCTGGAGGCTAAAAAGATAAAAAAATATATTAAATATGTATTTAGAGTATTAGTGTCTATGTTAACCATAGATCAAATGATTTATAATAGAAATTATAAATATTATAATCATTTAATCGAAACGGAGAAACGGAGAAACGGAGAAACGATGAAACGAAGGAAGAAACGGAGAAACGAAGAAAGAAACGGAGAAACGAAGAAAGAAACGGAGAAACGAAGAAAGAAACGGAGAAACGGAGAAGTAAATGGAGAAACGAAGAAATAAACGGAGAAACGAAGAAAGAAACGGAGAAACGAAGAAAGAAACGGAGAATCGGAGAAATAAATGTAGAAACGAAGAAATAAACCGAGAAACGGAGAAAGAAACGGAAAAACGAACAAAGAAACGGAGAAACGAGCAATGAAACGGAGAAACAAACAAAGAAACGGAGAAATGAAGAAAGAAACGGAGAAACGGAGAAATAAATGGAGAAACGAAGAAATAAGCGGAGAAACGAAGAAAGAAACGGAGAAACGAAGAAAGAAACGGAGAAACGAAGAAAGAAACGGACAAACGAAGAAAGAAACGGAGAAACGAAGAAAGAAACGGAGAAACGAAGAAAGAAACGGAGAAACGGAGAAATAAATGGAGAAACGAAGAAATAAACGGAAAAACGAAGAAAGAAACGGAGAAACGAAGAAAGAAACGGAGAAGCGAAGAAAGAAACGGAGAAACGAAGAAAGAAACGGAGAATCGGAGAAAGAAACGGAGAAACGAACAAAGAAACGGAGAAACGAAGTAAGAAACGGAGAAACGGAGAAATAAATGGAGGAACGAAGAAATAAACGGAGAAACGAAGAAAGAAACGGAGAAACGAAGAAAGGAACGGAGAAACGAACAAAGAAACGGAGAAACGAAGAAAGAAACGGAGAAACGAAGAAAGAAACGGAGAAACGAAGAAAGAAACGGAGAAACGAAGAAAGAAACGGAGAAACGAAGAAACGGAGAAACGGAGAAATAAACCGAGAAACGAAGAAATAAATGGAGAAACGAAGAAAGAAACGGAGAAACGGAGAAATAAATGGAGAATCGAAGAAATAAACTGTGAAACGAAGAAAGAAACGGAGAAACAAAGAAAGAAACGGAGAAACGAACAAAGAAACGAAGAAACGAAGAAAGAAACGGAGAAACGAACAAGGAAACGGAGAAACGAAGAAAGAAACGGAGAAACGAAGAGAGAAACGGAGAAACGAAGAAGGAAACGAAAAACGAAAAAAGAAACGGAGAAACGAACAAAGAAACGGAGAAACGAACAAAGAAACGGAGAAACGAAGAAAGAAACGGAGAAACGAAGAAAGAAACGGAGAAACGAACAAAGAAACGGAGAAACGAAGAAAGAATCGGAGAAATAAATGGAGAAACGAAAAAATAAACGGAGAAACGAAGAAAGAAACGGAGAAACAAAGAAAGAAACCGAGAAACGAAGAAAGAAACGGAGAAACAAAGAAACAAAAGGAGAAACGAACAAAGAAACGGAGAAACGAAGAAATAAACGGAGAAACGAAGAAAGAAATGGAGAAACGAAGAAAGAAACGAAGAAACGAAGAAAGAAACGGAGAAACGAAGAAAGAAACGGAGAAACGATGAAAGAAACGGAGAAACGAACAATGAACCGGAGAAACGAACAAAGAAACGGAGAAACGAATAAAGAAACGGAGAAACGAAGAAAGAAACGGAGAAACGAACAAAGAAACGGAGAAACGAACAAAGAAACGAAGAAACGGAGAAATAAATGGAGGAACGAAGAAATAAACGGAGAAACGAAGAAAGAAACGGAGAAACGAAGAAAGGAACGGAGAAACGAACAAAGAAACGGAGAAACGAAGAAAGAAGCGGAGAAACGGAGAAATAAATGGAGAATCGAAGAAATAAACTGTGAAACGAAGAAAGAAACGGAGAAACAAAGAAAGAATCGGAGAAACAAAGAAAGGAACGGAGAAACGAAGAAAGAAACGGAGAAACGAAGAAAGAAACGGAGAAACGAAGAAAGAAACGGAGAAACGAACAAAGAAACGGAGAAACGAACAAAGAAACGGGGAAACGAACAAAGAAACGGAGAAACGAACAAAGAAACGGAGAAACGAACAAAGAAACGGAGAAACGAACAAAGAAACGGAGAAACGAAGAAAGAAACGGAGAAACGGAGAAATAAATGGAGAATCGAAGAAATAAACTGTGAAACGAAGAAAGAAACGGAGAAACAAAGAAAGAAACGGAGAAACGAACAAAGAAACGGAGAAACGAACAATGAAACGGACAAACGAAGACAGAAACGGAGAAACGGAGAAAGAAACGGAGAAACGATGAAGGAAACGGAGAAACGAACAAAGAAACGGAGAAACGAACAAAGAAACCGAGAAACGAACCTAGAAACGGAGAAACGAAGAAAGAAACGGAGAAACGAACAAAGAAACGGAGAAACGAAGAAAGAAGCGGAGAAACGGAGAAATAAATGGAGAATCGAAGAAATAAACTGTGAAACGAAGAAAGAAACGGAGAAACAAAGAAAGAATCGGAGAAACAAAGAAAGGAACGGAGAAACGAAGAAAGAAACGGAGAAACGAAGAAAGAAACGGAGAAACGAAGAAAGAAACGGAGAAACGAACAAAGAAACGGAGAAACGAACAAAGAAACGGAGAAACGAACAAAGAAACGGAGAAACGAAGAAATAAACGGAGAAACGAAGAAATAAACGGAGAAACGAAGAAAGAAACGGAGAAACGGAGAAAGAAACGGAGAAACGAACAAAGAAACGGACAAACGAAGACAGAAACGGAGAAACGGAGAAAGAAACGGAGAAACGATGAAAGAAACGGAGAAACGAACAAAGAAACGGAGAAACGAACAAAGAAACCGAGAAACGAACCTAGAAACGGAGAAACGAAGAAAGAAACGGAGAAACGAAGGAAGAAACGGAGAAACGAAGAAAGAAACGGAGAATCGGAGAAATAAATGGAGAAACGAAGAAATAAACCGAGAAACGGAGAAAGAAACGGAGAAACAAACAAAGAAACGGAGAAACGAACAAAGAATCGGAGAAACGGACAAAGAAACGGAGAAACGAACAAAGAAACGGAGAAACGTTTCTCCGTTTCTCGGTTTCTCCGCTACTCGGTTTCTCCGTTTCTCCGTTTCTCCGTTTCTCGATTTCTCCGTTTCTCGGTTTCTCCGTTTCTCCGTTTCTCAGTTTCTCCGATTCTCGGTTTCTCCGTTTCTCGGTTTCAGGGTTTCTCCGTTTCTCCGTTTCTCCGTTTCTCCGTTTCTACGTTTCTCCGTTTCTCCGTTTCTCCGTTTGTCCGTTTCTTTCTTCGCTTCTCCGTTTCTTTCTTCGTTTCTCCGTTTCTTTCTTCGTTTCTCCGATTCCTTCTTCGTTTCTCCGTTTGTTTGTTCGTTTCTCCGTTTATTTCTTCGTTTCTCCATTTATTTCTCCGTTCCTCCGTTTCTTTCTTCGTTTCTCCGTTTGTTTGTTCGTTTCTCCGTTTATTTCTTCGTTTCTCCATTTATTTCTCCGTTTCTCCGTTTCTTTCGTCGTTTCCCCGTTTCTTTGTTCGTTTCTCCGTTTCTTTCTTCGTTTGTCCGTTTCTTTCTTCGTTTCTCCGTTTATTTCTTCGTTTCTCCGTTTCTTTGTTCGTTTCTCCGTTTCTTTCATCGTTTCTCCGTTTCTTTCTCCGTTTCTCCGTTTCTGTCTTCGTTTGTCCGTTTCTTTGTTCGTTTCTCCGTTTCTTTCTCCGTTTCTCCGTTTCTTTCTTCGTTTCTCCGTTTATTTCTTCGTTTCTCCGTTTATTTCTTCGTTTCTCCATTTATTTCTCAGTTTCTCAGTTTCTTTCTTCGTTTCTCCGTTTCTTTGTTCGTTTCTCTGTTTCTTTGTTCGTTTCTCTGTTTCTTTCATCGTTTCTCCGTTTCTTTCATCGTTTCCCCGTTTCTTTCTTCGTTTCTCCGTTTCTTTCTTCGTTTCTCCGTTTCTTTCTTCGTTTCTCCGTTTATTTCTTCCTTTCTCCGTTTCTTTGTTCGTTTCTCCGTTTCTTTGTTCGTTTCTTCGTTTCTTTGTCCGTTTCTCCGTTTCTTTGTTCGTTTCTCCGTTTCTTTGTTCGTTTCTCCGTTTCTTTCTTCGTTTCTCCGTTTCTTTCTTCGTTTCTCCGTTTATTTCTTCGTTTCTCCGTTTCTTTGTTCGTTTCTCCGTTTCTTTGTTCGTTTCTTCGTTTCTTTGTCCGTTTCTCCGTTTCTTTGTTCGTTTCTCCGTTTCTTTGTTCGTTTCTCCGTTTCTTTCTTCGTTTCTCCATTTCTTTCTTCGTTTCTCCGTTTCTTAGTTCGTTTCTCCGTTTCTTTCTTTGTTTCTAAGTTTCCTTTTTCGTTTCTCCGTTTCTTTCTTCGTTTCTCCGGTTATTTCTCGTTTCTCCATTTATTTCTCCGTTTCTCCGTTTCTTTCTTCGTTTCTAAGTTTCCTTTTTCGTTTCTCCGTTTCTTTCTTCGTTTCTCCGTTTCTTTCTTTGTTTCTCCGTTTCTTTCTTCGTTTCTCCGTTTCTCTCTCCGTTTCTCCGTTTCTTTCTTCGATTCTCCGTTTCATTCTTCGTTTCTCCGTTTCTTTCTTCGTTTCTCCGTTTCTTTGTTCGTTTCTCCGTTTCATAATTTAACAATTTTTCACAATGTTCCGGTACAAATAATGTGTATAAAGCCATCAATTTCTTGAAGAATTTGGTTAGATCGAACAAATACAATCAAAGAGACCGTGCGATAAATTAAATGAATATTTCTCTACAAATCGGAATTATAGTTTGTATGTATGCAAATATATTCTGAACCCGCAATTACAAATCCCTGTAACGTGGTAGTTACATGGGTTGCCATCTATTGGCGAAAGGGATAAACTACACTTAAGGGGTGAAAACACCTGGCGGAGACACGCTCAAGTTTGTCGAGGAATTGTTCTAATTTCCACAAATAGATGGCGCGACAGGTACAATTTACCGACATTAGAGATAAGTATTTCCATTTGTATGATATTCCCTACCGTGCGATAAAATAAATAAATACTTTTGTACAAACTTTTGTATGTTTCATTTTTCGAATAAATGTAAAATTAAACCTTCCACGGTAAATTTTATTCTTGAATTTATTAATGTTTCTAGGACGATTTATTTCAGTATATAGAGTGCTATAGGGGGGAGTGTTGTGTACATAATAATTTTTGAGTATAAAATAATTTTTTTTTATTAGAGGTTAATATATTAAGTAAGGGAGAAGAGCTAATCTTTATTATTTTAAATATAAAAATTAAAATTAAAGAAATTATTGAATATAAAATGAAATATGTTAAAAATGTATTTTTGTTAATTATTAATAAAATAACTGTAATAGATGTTTGTATAACAGATGATTCTCCTATAATTAGTTTGATTGATTCTTTATTTAAGCAAATGATAGCGGCACTAATTACATTAATTAGGCACATAAAATAAATTTCATTACTCAATTTTAATATGAATTCTATAATAATTATAGGGATTAAATTTATTAAAGTTATTATAAAGAATAGATTAATTCAATTTAATGAATAAATTAAAGAAATGAATCGAACATTTAAAGAGAACATTCCCATTTTTATGATAAGTGAAAAAAAGATAATTATTATAAATAAATAATTAGATTTATTTCCGATTCTGTGTAAATTATTATATATAGTGAATAGTATAAATAAAATTCTTCTGGAGGCTAAAGAGATTAAAAAATATATTAAATATGTATTTAGAGTATTAGTGTCTAAGTTAACCATAGATCAAATGATTTATAATAGAAATTATAAATATTATAATCAGTTAATCGAAACGGAGAAACGGAGAAACGGAGAAACGGAGAAACGATGAAACGAAGGAAGAAACGGAGAAACGAACAAAGAAACGGAGAAACGAAGAAAGAAATGGAGAAACGAAGAAAGAAACGGAGAAACGAAGAAAGAAACGGAGAAACGAAGATATAAACGGAGAAACGAAGTAAGAAACGGAGAAACGAAGAAAGAAACGGAGAATCGGAGAAAGAAACCGAGAAACGCAGAAATAAATAGAGAAACGAAGAAATAAACGGAGAAACGACGAAAGAAACGGAGAAACGAAGAAAGAAACGGAGAATCGGAGAAATAAATGGAGAAACGAAGAAATAAACGGAGAAACGAAGAAAGAAACGGAGAAACGAAGAAAGAAACGGAGAAACGAAGAAAGAAACGGAGAAACGAAGAAAGAAACGGAGAAACGAAGAAAGAAACGGAGAAACGAACAAAGAAACGGAGAAACGAACAAAGAAACGGAGAAACGAAGAAAGGAACGGAGAAACGGAGAAAGAAGCGGAGAAACGGAGAAAGAAACGAAGAAACGAAGAAAGAAACGGAGAAACGAAGAAAGAAACGGAGAAACGAAGAAAGAAACGGAGAAACAAAGAAAGAAACGAAGAAAGAAACGGAGAAACGAAGAACGAAATGGAGAAACGAACAAAGAAACGGAGAAACGGAGAAGGAAGCGGAGAAACGAAGAAAGAAACGGAGAAACGAAGAAAGAAACGGAGAAACGAAGAAAGAAACGGAGAAACGAAGAAAGAAACGGAGAAACGAAGATAGAAACGCAGAAACGGAGAAATAAATGGAGAAACGAAGAAATAAGCGGAGAAAGGAACAAAGAATCGGAGAAACGAAGAAAGAAACGAAGAAAGAAACGAAGAAAGAAACGAAGAAACGAAGAAAGAAACGGAGAAACGAAGAAAGAAGCGAAGAAAGAAACGAGGAAACGAAGAAAGAAACGAGGAAACGAAGAAAGAAACGGAGAAACGAACAATGAAACGAAGAAACGGTCAAAGAAACGGAGAAACGGAGAAAGAAACGGAGAAACCTAGAAATAAACGGAGAAACGAACAAAGAAGCGGAGAAACGAACAAAGAAACGGAGAAACGAAGAAAGAAACGGAGAAACGAAGAAAGAAACGGAGAAACGAACAAAGAAACGGAGAAACGAAGAAAGAAACGAAGAAATAAATGGAGAAACGAAGAAATAAACCGAGAAACGAAGAAAGAAACGGAGAAACAAAGAAAGAAACGGAGAAACGAAGATAGAAACGGAGAAACGAAGAAACGAAGAAAGAAACGGAGAAACGAAGAAAGAAACGGAGAATCGGAGAAATAAATGGAGAAACGAAGACATAAACCGAGAAATGGAGAAAGAAACGGAGAAACGAAGAAAGATACGGAGAATCGAAGAAAGAAACGGATGAACGAACAAATAACGGAGAAACGGAGAAATAAATGGAGAAACGGAGAAACGGAAATACCGAGAAACGGAGAAACGGAGAAACGAAGAAACGCAGAAACGGAGAAATCGAGAAACGGAGAAACCGAGAAACGGAGAAACCGAGAAACGGAGAAACCGAGAAACGGAGAAACGGAGAAACGGAGAAACCGAGAAACGGAGAAACCGAGAAACGGAGAAACCGAGAAACGGAGAAACGGAGAAACAGAGAAACGGAGAAACGGAGAAACCGAGAAACGGAGAAACCGAGTAACGGAGAAACGGAGAAACCAAGAATCGGAGAAACCGAGAAACGGGGAAACGGAGAAACCGAGGAACGGAGAAACGGAGAAACGGAGAAACGGAAAAACTGAGAAACGGAGAAACGGAGAAACGGAGAAACCGAGAAACGGAGAAACGGAGAAACGAAGAAACGCAGAAACGGAGAAACGGAGAAACGGAGAAACGGAGAAACCGAGAAACGGAGAAACGGAGAAACGAAGAAACGCAGAAACGGAGAAATCGAGAAACGGAGAAACCGAGAAACGGAGAAACCGAGAAACGGAGAAACCGAGAAACGGAGAAACGGAGAAACGGAGAAACGGAGAAATCGAGAAACGGAGAAACCGAGAAACGGAGAAACCGAGAAACCGAGAAACGGAGAAACGGAGAAACAGAGAAACGGAGAAACGGAGAAACCGAGAAACGGAGAAGCGGAGAAAAGGAGAAAAGGAGAAACGGAGAAGGAAACGAAGAAACGAACAAAGAAACGGAGAAACGAACAAAGAAACGGAGAAACGAACAAAGAAACGGAGAAACGAACAAAGAAACGGAGAAACGAGGAAAGAATCGGAGAAATAAATGGAGAAACGACGATATAAACGGTGAAACGAAGACAGAAACGGAGAAACGAAGAAACGATGAAAGAAGCGAAGAAACGAAGAAAGAAACGGAGATTCGAAAAAAGAAACGGAGAAACGGAGAAAGAAACGGAGAAACGGAGAAATAAACGGAGAAACGAAGAAATAAACGGAGAAACGAAGAAAGAAATGGAGAAACGAAGAAAGAAACGAAGAAAGAAACGGAGAAACGAAGAAAGAAACGGAGAAACGATGAAAGAAACGGAGAAACGAAGAAAGAAACGGAGAATCGGAGAAAGAAACGGAGAAACGAACAAACAAACGTTTCTCCGTTTCTCCGTTTCTCCGTTTCTCCGTTTCTCCGTTTCTCCGTTTCTCCGTTTCTCCGTTTCTCCGTTTCTCCGTTTCTCCGTTTCTCCGTTTCTCCGTTTCTCCGTTTCTCCGTTTCTCCGTTTCTCCGTTTCTCCGTTTCTCCGTTTCTCCGTTTCTCCGTTTCTCCGTTTCTCCGTTTCTCCGTTTCTCCGTTTCTCCGTTTCTCCGTTTCTCCGTTTCTCCGTTTCTCCGTTTCTCCGTTTCTCCGTTTCTCCGTTTCTCCGTTTCTCCGTTTCTCCGTTTCTCCGTTTCTCCGTTTCTCCGTTTCTCCGTTTCTCCGTTTCTCCGTTTCTCCGTTTCTCCGTTTCTCCGTTTCTCCGTTTCTCCGTTTCTCCGTTTCTCCGTTTCTCCGTTTCTCCGTTTCTCCGTTTCTCCGTTTCTCCGTTTCTCCGTTTCTCCGTTTCTCCGTTTCTCCGTTTCTCCGTTTCTCCGTTTCTCCGTTTCTCCGTTTCTCCGTTTCTCCGTTTCTCCGTTTCTCCGTTTCTCCGTTTCTCCGTTTCTCCGTTTCTCCGTTTCTCCGTTTCTCCGTTTCTCCGTTTCTCCGTTTCTCCGTTTCTCCGTTTCTCCGTTTCTCCGTTTCTCCGTTTCTCCGTTTCTCCGTTTCTCCGTTTCTCCGTTTCTCCGTTTCTCCGTTTCTCCGTTTCTCCGTTTCTCTTTTTCTCGGTTTCTCCGTTTCCCCGTTTCTCGGTTTCTCCGTTTCTTGGTTTCTCCGTTTCTCCGTTTCTCCGTTTCTCCGTTTCTCCGTTTCTCCGTTTCTCCGTTTCTCCGTTTCTCCGTTTCTCCGTTTCTCCGTTTCTCCGTTTCTCCGTTTCTCGGTTTCTCCGTTTCTCCATTTCTCCGTTTCTCCGTTTCTTTGTTCGTTTCTCCGTTTCTTTCTTCGTTACTCCGTTTCTTTCTTCGTTTCTCCGTTTCTTTCTTCGGTTCTCCGATTCTTTCTTCGTTTCTCCGTTTGTTTGTTCGTTTCTCCATTTATTTCTCCGTTTCTGCGTTTCTTTCTTCGTTTCTCCGTGTGTTTGTTCGTTTCTCCGTTTATTTCTTCGTTTCTCCATTTATTTCTACGTTTCTCCGTTCCTTTCTTCGTTTCTCCGTTTCTTTCTTCGTTTCACCGTTTCTTTCTTCGTTTCTCCGTTTCTTCCTTCGTTTCTTCGTTTCTCCGTTTCTCCGATTCTCCGTTCCTCCGTTTCTCCGTTTCTCCGTTTCTCCGTTTCGATTAAATGATTAAATGATTATAATAGTTATATTTTCTATTATAAATCATTTGAGCTATAGTTAAATTATACACTAATACTCTAAGTACGTATTTAATATATTTTTTAATCTCTTTAGCCTCCAGAAGAATTTTATTTATACTATTCACTGTATATAATAATTTACACAGAATCGGAAATAAATCTAATTATTTATTTATAGTAATAATTTTTTATTCACTTATTTTAAAAATTGGGATGTACTCTTTAAATGGTCGATCCATTTCTTCAATTTATTCATTAAATTGAATTAATCTATTCTTTATAATAACTTTAACAAAATTAATCCATATAATTATTATAGAACTCATGTTAAAATTTAATAATGAAATTTATTTTATTTGCCTAATTAATGTAATTATTGCCCCAATCATTTCTTAAACAAAAAAATCAATCATTATAATTATAGGATATTCATCTGTTATACAAACATCTATTATAGTTATTTTATTAATAATTAACGAGAATACATTCTAAACATATTTCATTTTATATTCAATAATTTCTTTACTTTTAATTTTTATATCTAAAATAATAAATATTAACTCTTCTTCCTTATTTAATATATTAACCTCTAACAACAGAAAAATTTATTTTATACTCAATAATTATTATGTACACAAATTTCCCACCTATAGCACTCTTTATACTGAAATAAATCGTCCTGGAGACATTAATAAATGCAAGAATAAAATTTACCGTGGAAGGTTTAATTTTACATTTATTCGAAAGATGAAACATACAAAAGTTTGTACAAAAGTATTAATTTATTTTATCGCACGGTAGGGAATATCATACAAATGGAAATACTTATCTCTAATGTCGGTAAATTGTACTTGTCGCGCCATCTATTTGTGCAAATTAGAACAATTCCTCGACAAACTTGAGCGTTTCTCCGCCAGGAGTTTTCACCCCTTAAGTGTAGTTTATCCCTTTCGCCATTAGATGGCAACACATGTAATTACCACGTTACAGGGATTTGTAATTGCGGGTTCAGAATATATTTGCATACATACAAACTATAATTCCGATATGTAGAGATATTCATTTATTTTATCCCACGGCTTCTTCGATCGTATTTGTTCGATCTAACCAAGTATTTCAAGAAATTGATGGCTTTTTATACCGAAACAATTTCAAAAATTGTTTAATCTACGGTCCAGCGACGGTTGTTAATAATTATGATAAATAAATGTCAAGATATTGCGAAGTCTGCGACGGCGAACGGTTTCAGTGAATGTTTGTTCATTTCAGCGATTGTTATTAACATGTACGCATGTTCCCTATATTGATCGAACAATATGCATCTTATTTATGTATTGCAATTAATTAAGAAACTTATCGAAATTGATTTTGATCGAGACTCCACGTTAAAACGTGTTTCGTAAAGTTTTAAAGCACGGAAAGTAACAATTGTTCATTAGATACATTAATTTAACATTTGCTTAATTCTTATAATTTACACAATACGCGTAGAAGTGGTATTTTTTACACAAAAGTGCCAAAATTCAATTAATCGCTTTTTTAGATAGAAAAATCACCGCGATAATTACTTGTGAATCGATAATCGATACGTGTAGCCTTGACAATTGCAGTTGGATCTCAGCGAAAAATTCCTCCGCGAACACAGAATATTTCAACGAAATGATATTTTAACGCATTATTTATACTAGGACATTCTTAATAATTGTTTAAAGTATGGTCCTACGATGGTTGTTAATAATTATGACAAACGAAACCCCGAGATATTGCGATATCTGGAAAGGCGAACGGTTTCGGTGAATATTTGTCCATTTCCGCGATTGTTACTAACATTTATGCATGTTCCGTACATTTATCTTACAATATGCATCTTATTTATGCATTAAATATGATTGGTTCGCCTACAGCAATTAATTTTGACCGAGATTCGAGGTATAAACGTGTTTCTTAATGTTTCAAAGCATGGGAAGTGGCAATTGTTTATTAGATACATTAATTTAACATTTGTTTCGTTCTTATAATTCTCGGAGTACGCGTGGAAGCTGTATTCTTTAAGTAAAAGCGTCGAAATTCAATTAATCGCTTTTCTAGATAGAAAAATCATCGTGATGGACGTTTGTGAATCGATTATCATTTCCAGCCTTGACAATGTCGGTTCGATCTCAATAACAACTATTCCATCGCGAAAAAAGAATATTTCAACGAAATGATATTTTAAGCCATGATTTATACTAGGACATTGTTAATAATTGTTTAAAGTATGGTCCTACGACGGTTGTTAATAATTATGACAAACAAACCCCGAGATATTGCGATATCTGGGAAGGCGAACGGTTTCGGTGAATATTTGTCCATTTCCGCGATTGTTACTAACATTTATGCATGTTCCCAATATTGATCGAATAATGTGCATCTTACTTAGGCTTCATAAATCATTAGCTAGTTTTCAGAAATTAATTGCGATCGGAAATGAAAGTAAAATATTTGTATTCATATATTTCTCAATTTGCAACCAATATTTATCTTCATAAGGAAATTATTGATTTACAATGCAAAAGAATATGCATTTTGTAAAATTAATAATCCCAACTTTTATAGTGCAAACCATTAATTAGTTTACAAATATTAATTTTCATTAAAAATCGAGAAATATATGTATACCAAACTATTAGTTAAATTTTCCGATAAAATTTAATTTTCATACTGTAATATAAAAGTTGGGAACTTGCAAAACTGTTTATAACAATCGCCTAGAGACATAAACATTCGCTATAGCAATACGCCTTCGCAGATTTCGCAATATCTTGATGTTTGTTTACATTATTATTAACAACCGTCGTAGGATCATACATTAGACAATTTTTAACAATGTCCTAGTATAAATAATGCCTTAAAATATCATTTCGTTGAAATATTCTGTGTTCGCGGAGGAATTTTTCGCTGAGATCCAACTGCAATTGTCAAGGCTACACGTATCGATTATCGATTCACAAGTAATTATCGCGGTGATTTTTCTATCTAAAAAAGCGATTAATTGAATTTTGGCACTTTTGTGTAAAAAATACCACTTCTACGCGTATTGTGTAAACCATAAGAATTAAACAAATGTTAAATTAATGTATCTAATGAACCATTGTTACTTTCCGTGCTTTAAAACTTTACGAAACACTTTTTAACGCGGAGTCTCGATCAAAATCAATTTCGATATGTTTCTTAATTAATTGCAATACATAAATAAGATGCACATTGTTCGATCAATATAGGGAACATGCGTAAATGTTAATAACAATCGCTGAAATGAACAAACATTCACTGAAACAGTTCGCCTTCGCAGACTTCGCAATATCTTGACATTTATTTATCATAATTATTAACAACCGTCGCTGGACCGTAGATTAAACAATTTTTGAAATTCTTTCGGTACAAAAAGCCATCAATTTCTTGAAATATTTGGTTAGATCGAACAAATACGATCGAAGAAGCCGTGGGATAAAATAAATGAATATTTCTCTACATATCGGAATTATAGTTTGTATGTATGCAAATATATTCTGAACCCGCAATTACAAATCCCTGTAACGTGGTAATTACATGGGTTGCCATCTATTGGAGATAGGGTTAAACTACACTTAAGGGGTGAAAACACCTGGCGGAGAAACGCTCAAGTTTGTCGAGGAATTGTTCTAATTTCCACAAATAGATGGCGCGACAAGTACATTTACCGACATTAGAGATAAGTATTTCCATTTGTATGATATTCCCTACCGTGCGGTAAAATAAATAAATACTTTTGTACAAACTTTTGTATGTTTCATTTTTCGAATAAATGTAAAATTAAACCTTCCACGGTAAATTTTATTGTTGAATTTATTAATGTCTCCAGGACGATTTATTTCAGTATAAAGAATGCTATAGGTGGGAAATTTGTGTACATAATAATTATTGAGTATAAAATAATTTTTCTTTTATCAGAGGTTAATGTATTAAATAAGGAAGAAGAGTTAATCTTTATTATTTTATATATAAAAATTAAAATTAAAGAAATTATTGAATATAAAATGAAATATGTTAAAAATGTATTCTTGTTAATTATTAATAAAATAACTATAATAGATGTTTGTATAACAGATGAATATCCTATAATTATTATGATTGATTTTTGATTTAAGCAAATGATAGGGGCAATAATTACATTAATTAGGCAAATAAAATAAATTTCACTATTAAATTTTAATATGAGTTCTATAATAATTACAGGGATTAATTTTATTAAATTTATTATAAAGAATAGATTAATTCAATTTAATGAATAAATTAGAGAAATGAATCGAACATTTAAAGAGAACATCCCCATTTTTAAGATAAGTGAAAAAAAGATAATTATTATAAATAAATAATTAGATTTATTTCCGATTCTGTGTAAATTATTATATATAGTGAATAGTATAAATAAAATTCTTCTGGAGGCTAAAGAGATAAAAAAATATATTAAATATGTATTTAGAGTATTAGGGTCTAAGTTAACCATAGATCAAATGATTTATAATAGAAATCATAAATATTATAATCATTTAATCGAAACGGAGAAACGGAGAAACGGAGAAACGATGAAACGAAGGAAGAAACGGAGAAACGAAGAAAGAAAAGGAGAAACGAAGAAAGACGCGGAGAAACAAAAAAGAAACGGAGAAACGGAGAAATAAATGGAGAAACGAAGAAATAAACGGAGAAACGAAGAAAGAAACGGAGAAACGAAGAAAGAAACGTAGAATCGGAGAAATAAATGTAGAAACGAAGAAATAAACCGAGAAACGGAGAAAGAAATGGAAAAACGAACAAAGAAACGGAGAAACGAGCAATGAAACGGAGAAACGAACAAACAAAGGGAGAAACGATAAAAGAAACCGAGAAACGAACAAAGAAACGGAGAAATGAAGAAAGAAACGGAGAAATAAATGGAGAAACGAAGAAATAAACGGAGAAACGAAGAAAGAAACAGAGAAACGAAGAAAGAAACGGAGAAACGAAGAAAGAAACGGACAAACGAAGAAAGAAACGGAGAAACGAAGAAAGAAACGGAGAAACGAAGAAACGCAGAAAGAGACGGAGAAACGGAGAAATAAATGGAGAAACGAAGAAATAAACGGAGAAACGAAGAAAGAAACGGAGAAACGAAGAAAGAAACGGAGAAACGGAGATATAAATGGAGAAACGAAGAAAGAAACGGAGAAACGAACAAAGAAACGGAGAAGCGAACAAAGAAACGGAGAAACGAACAAAGAAACGGAGAAACGTACAAAGAAACGGAGAAACGAACAAAGAAACGGAGAAACGAAGTAAGAAACGGAGAAACGGAGAAATAAATGGAGGAACGAAGAAATAAACGGAGAAACGAAGAAAGAAACGGAGAAACGAAGAAAGGAACGGAGAAACGAACAAAGAAACGGAGAAACGAAGAAAGAAACGGAGAAATAAATGGAGAATCGAAGAAATAAACTGTGAAACGAAGAAAGAAACGGAGAAACAAAGAAAGAAACGGAGAAACGAACAAAGAAACGGAGAAACGAACAATGAAACGGACAAACGAAGACAGAAACGGAGAAACGGAGAAAGAAACGGAGAAACGATGAAGGAAACGGAGAAACGAACAAAGAAACGGAGAAACGAACAAAGAAACCGAGAAACGAACCTAGAAACGGAGAAACGAAGAAAGAAACGGAGAAACGAACAAAGAAACGGAGAAACGAAGAAAGAAGCGGAGAAACGGAGAAATAAATGGAGAATCGAAGAAATAAACTGTGAAACGAAGAAAGAAACGGAGAAACAAAGAAAGAATCGGAGAAACAAAGAAAGGAACGGAGAAACGAAGAAAGAAACGGAGAAACGAAGAAAGAAACGGAGAAACGAAGAAAGAAACGGAGAAACGAACAAAGAAACGGAGAAACGAACAAAGAAACGGAGAAACGAACAAAGAAACGGAGAAACGAAGAAATAAACGGAGAAACGAAGAAATAAACGGAGAAACGAAGAAAGAAACGGAGAAACGGAGAAAGAAACGGAGAAACGAACAAAGAAACGGACAAACGAAGACAGAAACGGAGAAACGGAGAAAGAAACGGAGAAACGATGAAAGAAACGGAGAAACGAACAAAGAAACGGAGAAACGAACAAAGAAACCGAGAAACGAACCTAGAAACGGAGAAACGAAGAAAGAAACGGAGAAACGAAGGAAGAAACGGAGAAACGAAGAAAGAAACGGAGAATCGGAGAAATAAATGGAGAAACGAAGAAATAAACCGAGAAACGGAGAAAGAAACGGAGAAACAAACAAAGAAACGGAGAAACGAACAAAGAATCGGAGAAACGGACAAAGAAACGGAGAAACGAACAAAGAAACGGAGAAACGTTTCTCCGTTTCTCGGTTTCTCCGCTACTCGGTTTCTCCGTTTCTCCGTTTCTCCGTTTCTCGATTTCTCCGTTTCTCGGTTTCTCCGTTTCTCCGTTTCTCAGTTTCTCCGATTCTCGGTTTCTCCGTTTCTCGGTTTCAGGGTTTCTCCGTTTCTCCGTTTCTCCGTTTCTCCGTTTCTACGTTTCTCCGTTTCTCCGTTTCTCCGTTTGTCCGTTTCTTTCTTCGCTTCTCCGTTTCTTTCTTCGTTTCTCCGTTTCTTTCTTCGTTTCTCCGATTCCTTCTTCGTTTCTCCGTTTGTTTGTTCGTTTCTCCGTTTATTTCTTCGTTTCTCCATTTATTTCTCCGTTCCTCCGTTTCTTTCTTCGTTTCTCCGTTTGTTTGTTCGTTTCTCCGTTTATTTCTTCGTTTCTCCATTTATTTCTCCGTTTCTCCGTTTCTTTCGTCGTTTCCCCGTTTCTTTGTTCGTTTCTCCGTTTCTTTCTTCGTTTGTCCGTTTCTTTCTTCGTTTCTCCGTTTATTTCTTCGTTTCTCCGTTTCTTTGTTCGTTTCTCCGTTTCTTTCATCGTTTCTCCGTTTCTTTCTCCGTTTCTCCGTTTCTGTCTTCGTTTGTCCGTTTCTTTGTTCGTTTCTCCGTTTCTTTCTCCGTTTCTCCGTTTCTTTCTTCGTTTCTCCGTTTATTTCTTCGTTTCTCCGTTTATTTCTTCGTTTCTCCATTTATTTCTCAGTTTCTCAGTTTCTTTCTTCGTTTCTCCGTTTCTTTGTTCGTTTCTCTGTTTCTTTGTTCGTTTCTCTGTTTCTTTCATCGTTTCTCCGTTTCTTTCATCGTTTCCCCGTTTCTTTCTTCGTTTCTCCGTTTCTTTCTTCGTTTCTCCGTTTCTTTCTTCGTTTCTCCGTTTATTTCTTCCTTTCTCCGTTTCTTTGTTCGTTTCTCCGTTTCTTTGTTCGTTTCTTCGTTTCTTTGTCCGTTTCTCCGTTTCTTTGTTCGTTTCTCCGTTTCTTTGTTCGTTTCTCCGTTTCTTTCTTCGTTTCTCCGTTTCTTTCTTCGTTTCTCCGTTTATTTCTTCGTTTCTCCGTTTCTTTGTTCGTTTCTCCGTTTCTTTGTTCGTTTCTTCGTTTCTTTGTCCGTTTCTCCGTTTCTTTGTTCGTTTCTCCGTTTCTTTGTTCGTTTCTCCGTTTCTTTCTTCGTTTCTCCATTTCTTTCTTCGTTTCTCCGTTTCTTAGTTCGTTTCTCCGTTTCTTTCTTTGTTTCTAAGTTTCCTTTTTCGTTTCTCCGTTTCTTTCTTCGTTTCTCCGGTTATTTCTCGTTTCTCCATTTATTTCTCCGTTTCTCCGTTTCTTTCTTCGTTTCTAAGTTTCCTTTTTCGTTTCTCCGTTTCTTTCTTCGTTTCTCCGTTTCTTTCTTTGTTTCTCCGTTTCTTTCTTCGTTTCTCCGTTTCTCTCTCCGTTTCTCCGTTTCTTTCTTCGATTCTCCGTTTCATTCTTCGTTTCTCCGTTTCTTTCTTCGTTTCTCCGTTTCTTTGTTCGTTTCTCCGTTTCATAATTTAACAATTTTTCACAATGTTCCGGTACAAATAATGTGTATAAAGCCATCAATTTCTTGAAGAATTTGGTTAGATCGAACAAATACAATCAAAGAGACCGTGCGATAAATTAAATGAATATTTCTCTACAAATCGGAATTATAGTTTGTATGTATGCAAATATATTCTGAACCCGCAATTACAAATCCCTGTAACGTGGTAGTTACATGGGTTGCCATCTATTGGCGAAAGGGATAAACTACACTTAAGGGGTGAAAACACCTGGCGGAGACACGCTCAAGTTTGTCGAGGAATTGTTCTAATTTCCACAAATAGATGGCGCGACAGGTACAATTTACCGACATTAGAGATAAGTATTTCCATTTGTATGATATTCCCTACCGTGCGATAAAATAAATAAATACTTTTGTACAAACTTTTGTATGTTTCATTTTTCGAATAAATGTAAAATTAAACCTTCCACGGTAAATTTTATTCTTGAATTTATTAATGTTTCTAGGACGATTTATTTCAGTATATAGAGTGCTATAGGGGGGAGTGTTGTGTACATAATAATTTTTGAGTATAAAATAATTTTTTTTTATTAGAGGTTAATATATTAAGTAAGGGAGAAGAGCTAATCTTTATTATTTTAAATATAAAAATTAAAATTAAAGAAATTATTGAATATAAAATGAAATATGTTAAAAATGTATTTTTGTTAATTATTAATAAAATAACTGTAATAGATGTTTGTATAACAGATGATTCTCCTATAATTAGTTTGATTGATTCTTTATTTAAGCAAATGATAGCGGCACTAATTACATTAATTAGGCACATAAAATAAATTTCATTACTCAATTTTAATATGAATTCTATAATAATTATAGGGATTAAATTTATTAAAGTTATTATAAAGAATAGATTAATTCAATTTAATGAATAAATTAAAGAAATGAATCGAACATTTAAAGAGAACATTCCCATTTTTATGATAAGTGAAAAAAAGATAATTATTATAAATAAATAATTAGATTTATTTCCGATTCTGTGTAAATTATTATATATAGTGAATAGTATAAATAAAATTCTTCTGGAGGCTAAAGAGATTAAAAAATATATTAAATATGTATTTAGAGTATTAGTGTCTAAGTTAACCATAGATCAAATGATTTATAATAGAAATTATAAATATTATAATCAGTTAATCGAAACGGAGAAACGGAGAAACGGAGAAACGGAGAAACGATGAAACGAAGGAAGAAACGGAGAAACGAACAAAGAAACGGAGAAACGAAGAAAGAAATGGAGAAACGAAGAAAGAAACGGAGAAACGAAGAAAGAAACGGAGAAACGAAGATATAAACGGAGAAACGAAGTAAGAAACGGAGAAACGAAGAAAGAAACGGAGAATCGGAGAAAGAAACCGAGAAACGCAGAAATAAATAGAGAAACGAAGAAATAAACGGAGAAACGACGAAAGAAACGGAGAAACGAAGAAAGAAACGGAGAATCGGAGAAATAAATGGAGAAACGAAGAAATAAACGGAGAAACGAAGAAAGAAACGGAGAAACGAAGAAAGAAACGGAGAAACGAAGAAAGAAACGGAGAAACGAAGAAAGAAACGGAGAAACGAAGAAAGAAACGGAGAAACGAACAAAGAAACGGAGAAACGAACAAAGAAACGGAGAAACGAAGAAAGGAACGGAGAAACGGAGAAAGAAGCGGAGAAACGGAGAAAGAAACGAAGAAACGAAGAAAGAAACGGAGAAACGAAGAAAGAAACGGAGAAACGAAGAAAGAAACGGAGAAACAAAGAAAGAAACGAAGAAAGAAACGGAGAAACGAAGAACGAAATGGAGAAACGAACAAAGAAACGGAGAAACGGAGAAGGAAGCGGAGAAACGAAGAAAGAAACGGAGAAACGAAGAAAGAAACGGAGAAACGAAGAAAGAAACGGAGAAACGAAGAAAGAAACGGAGAAACGAAGATAGAAACGCAGAAACGGAGAAATAAATGGAGAAACGAAGAAATAAGCGGAGAAAGGAACAAAGAATCGGAGAAACGAAGAAAGAAACGAAGAAAGAAACGAAGAAAGAAACGAAGAAACGAAGAAAGAAACGGAGAAACGAAGAAAGAAGCGAAGAAAGAAACGAGGAAACGAAGAAAGAAACGAGGAAACGAAGAAAGAAACGGAGAAACGAACAATGAAACGAAGAAACGGTCAAAGAAACGGAGAAACGGAGAAAGAAACGGAGAAACCTAGAAATAAACGGAGAAACGAACAAAGAAGCGGAGAAACGAACAAAGAAACGGAGAAACGAAGAAAGAAACGGAGAAACGAAGAAAGAAACGGAGAAACGAACAAAGAAACGGAGAAACGAAGAAAGAAACGAAGAAATAAATGGAGAAACGAAGAAATAAACCGAGAAACGAAGAAAGAAACGGAGAAACAAAGAAAGAAACGGAGAAACGAAGATAGAAACGGAGAAACGAAGAAACGAAGAAAGAAACGGAGAAACGAAGAAAGAAACGGAGAATCGGAGAAATAAATGGAGAAACGAAGACATAAACCGAGAAATGGAGAAAGAAACGGAGAAACGAAGAAAGATACGGAGAATCGAAGAAAGAAACGGATGAACGAACAAATAACGGAGAAACGGAGAAATAAATGGAGAAACGGAGAAACGGAAATACCGAGAAACGGAGAAACGGAGAAACGAAGAAACGCAGAAACGGAGAAATCGAGAAACGGAGAAACCGAGAAACGGAGAAACCGAGAAACGGAGAAACCGAGAAACGGAGAAACGGAGAAACGGAGAAACCGAGAAACGGAGAAACCGAGAAACGGAGAAACCGAGAAACGGAGAAACGGAGAAACAGAGAAACGGAGAAACGGAGAAACCGAGAAACGGAGAAACCGAGTAACGGAGAAACGGAGAAACCAAGAATCGGAGAAACCGAGAAACGGGGAAACGGAGAAACCGAGAAACGGAGAAACGGAGAAACGGAGAAACGGAAAAACTGAGAAACGGAGAAACGGAGAAACGGAGAAACCGAGAAACGGAGAAACGGAGAAACGAAGAAACGCAGAAACGGAGAAACGGAGAAACGGAGAAACGGAGAAACCGAGAAACGGAGAAACGGAGAAACGAAGAAACGCAGAAACGGAGAAATCGAGAAACGGAGAAACCGAGAAACGGAGAAACCGAGAAACGGAGAAACCGAGAAACGGAGAAACGGAGAAACGGAGAAACGGAGAAATCGAGAAACGGAGAAACCGAGAAACGGAGAAACCGAGAAACCGAGAAACGGAGAAACGGAGAAACAGAGAAACGGAGAAACGGAGAAACCGAGAAACGGAGAAGCGGAGAAAAGGAGAAAAGGAGAAACGGAGAAGGAAACGAAGAAACGAACAAAGAAACGGAGAAACGAACAAAGAAACGGAGAAACGAACAAAGAAACGGAGAAACGAACAAAGAAACGGAGAAACGAGGAAAGAATCGGAGAAATAAATGGAGAAACGACGATATAAACGGTGAAACGAAGACAGAAACGGAGAAACGAAGAAACGATGAAAGAAGCGAAGAAACGAAGAAAGAAACGGAGATTCGAAAAAAGAAACGGAGAAACGGAGAAAGAAACGGAGAAACGGAGAAATAAACGGAGAAACGAAGAAATAAACGGAGAAACGAAGAAAGAAATGGAGAAACGAAGAAAGAAACGAAGAAAGAAACGGAGAAACGAAGAAAGAAACGGAGAAACGATGAAAGAAACGGAGAAACGAAGAAAGAAACGGAGAATCGGAGAAAGAAACGGAGAAACGAACAAACAAACGTTTCTCCGTTTCTCCGTTTCTCCGTTTCTCCGTTTCTCCGTTTCTCCGTTTCTCCGTTTCTCCGTTTCTCCGTTTCTCCGTTTCTCCGTTTCTCCGTTTCTCCGTTTCTCCGTTTCTCCGTTTCTCCGTTTCTCCGTTTCTCCGTTTCTCCGTTTCTCCGTTTCTCCGTTTCTCCGTTTCTCCGTTTCTCCGTTTCTCCGTTTCTCCGTTTCTCCGTTTCTCCGTTTCTCCGTTTCTCCGTTTCTCCGTTTCTCCGTTTCTCCGTTTCTCCGTTTCTCCGTTTCTCCGTTTCTCCGTTTCTCCGTTTCTCCGTTTCTCCGTTTCTCCGTTTCTCCGTTTCTCCGTTTCTCCGTTTCTCCGTTTCTCCGTTTCTCCGTTTCTCCGTTTCTCCGTTTCTCCGTTTCTCCGTTTCTCCGTTTCTCCGTTTCTCCGTTTCTCCGTTTCTCCGTTTCTCCGTTTCTCCGTTTCTCCGTTTCTCCGTTTCTCCGTTTCTCCGTTTCTCCGTTTCTCCGTTTCTCCGTTTCTCCGTTTCTCCGTTTCTCCGTTTCTCCGTTTCTCCGTTTCTCCGTTTCTCCGTTTCTCCGTTTCTCCGTTTCTCCGTTTCTCCGTTTCTCCGTTTCTCCGTTTCTCCGTTTCTCCGTTTCTCCGTTTCTCCGTTTCTCCGTTTCTCCGTTTCTCCGTTTCTCCGTTTCTCCGTTTCTCTTTTTCTCGGTTTCTCCGTTTCCCCGTTTCTCGGTTTCTCCGTTTCTTGGTTTCTCCGTTTCTCCGTTTCTCCGTTTCTCCGTTTCTCCGTTTCTCCGTTTCTCCGTTTCTCCGTTTCTCCGTTTCTCCGTTTCTCCGTTTCTCCGTTTCTCCGTTTCTCCGTTTCTCCGTTTCTCCGTTTCTCCATTTCTCCGTTTCTCCGTTTCTTTGTTCGTTTCTCCGTTTCTTTCTTCGTTACTCCGTTTCTTTCTTCGTTTCTCCGTTTCTTTCTTCGGTTCTCCGATTCTTTCTTCGTTTCTCCGTTTGTTTGTTCGTTTCTCCATTTATTTCTCCGTTTCTGCGTTTCTTTCTTCGTTTCTCCGTGTGTTTGTTCGTTTCTCCGTTTATTTCTTCGTTTCTCCATTTATTTCTACGTTTCTCCGTTCCTTTCTTCGTTTCTCCGTTTCTTTCTTCGTTTCACCGTTTCTTTCTTCGTTTCTCCGTTTCTTCCTTCGTTTCTTCGTTTCTCCGTTTCTCCGATTCTCCGTTCCTCCGTTTCTCCGTTTCTCCGTTTCTCCGTTTCGATTAAATGATTAAATGATTATAATAGTTATATTTTCTATTATAAATCATTTGAGCTATAGTTAAATTATACACTAATACTCTAAGTACGTATTTAATATATTTTTTAATCTCTTTAGCCTCCAGAAGAATTTTATTTATACTATTCACTGTATATAATAATTTACACAGAATCGGAAATAAATCTAATTATTTATTTATAGTAATAATTTTTTATTCACTTATTTTAAAAATTGGGATGTACTCTTTAAATGGTCGATCCATTTCTTCAATTTATTCATTAAATTGAATTAATCTATTCTTTATAATAACTTTAACAAAATTAATCCATATAATTATTATAGAACTCATGTTAAAATTTAATAATGAAATTTATTTTATTTGCCTAATTAATGTAATTATTGCCCCAATCATTTCTTAAACAAAAAAATCAATCATTATAATTATAGGATATTCATCTGTTATACAAACATCTATTATAGTTATTTTATTAATAATTAACGAGAATACATTCTAAACATATTTCATTTTATATTCAATAATTTCTTTACTTTTAATTTTTATATCTAAAATAATAAATATTAACTCTTCTTCCTTATTTAATATATTAACCTCTAACAACAGAAAAATTTATTTTATACTCAATAATTATTATGTACACAAATTTCCCACCTATAGCACTCTTTATACTGAAATAAATCGTCCTGGAGACATTAATAAATGCAAGAATAAAATTTACCGTGGAAGGTTTAATTTTACATTTATTCGAAAGATGAAACATACAAAAGTTTGTACAAAAGTATTAATTTATTTTATCGCACGGTAGGGAATATCATACAAATGGAAATACTTATCTCTAATGTCGGTAAATTGTACTTGTCGCGCCATCTATTTGTGCAAATTAGAACAATTCCTCGACAAACTTGAGCGTTTCTCCGCCAGGAGTTTTCACCCCTTAAGTGTAGTTTATCCCTTTCGCCATTAGATGGCAACACATGTAATTACCACGTTACAGGGATTTGTAATTGCGGGTTCAGAATATATTTGCATACATACAAACTATAATTCCGATATGTAGAGATATTCATTTATTTTATCCCACGGCTTCTTCGATCGTATTTGTTCGATCTAACCAAGTATTTCAAGAAATTGATGGCTTTTTATACCGAAACAATTTCAAAAATTGTTTAATCTACGGTCCAGCGACGGTTGTTAATAATTATGATAAATAAATGTCAAAATATTGCGAAGTCTGCGACGGCGAACGGTTTCAGTGAATGTTTGTTCATTTCAGCGATTGTTATTAACATGTACGCATGTTCCCTATATTGATCGAACAATATGCATCTTATTTATGTATTGCAATTAATTAAGAAACTTATCGAAATTGATTTTGATCGAGACTCCACGTTAAAACGTGTTTCGTAAAGTTTTAAAGCACGGAAAGTAACAATTGTTCATTAGATACATTAATTTAACATTTGCTTAATTCTTATAATTTACACAATACGCGTAGAAGTGGTATTTTTTACACAAAAGTGCCAAAATTCAATTAATCGCTTTTTTAGATAGAAAAATCACCGCGATAATTACTTGTGAATCGATAATCGATACGTGTAGCCTTGACAATTGCAGTTGGATCTCAGCGAAAAATTCCTCCGCGAACACAGAATATTTCAACGAAATGATATTTTAACGCATTATTTATACTAGGACATTCTTAATAATTGTTTAAAGTATGGTCCTACGATGGTTGTTAATAATTATGACAAACGAAACCCCGAGATATTGCGATATCTGGAAAGGCGAACGGTTTCGGTGAATATTTGTCCATTTCCGCGATTGTTACTAACATTTATGCATGTTCCGTACATTTATCTTACAATATGCATCTTATTTATGCATTAAATATGATTGGTTCGCCTACAGCAATTAATTTTGACCGAGATTCGAGGTATAAACGTGTTTCTTAATGTTTCAAAGCATGGGAAGTGGCAATTGTTTATTAGATACATTAATTTAACATTTGTTTCGTTCTTATAATTCTCGGAGTACGCGTGGAAGCTGTATTCTTTAAGTAAAAGCGTCGAAATTCAATTAATCGCTTTTCTAGATAGAAAAATCATCGTGATGGACGTTTGTGAATCGATTATCATTTCCAGCCTTGACAATGTCGGTTCGATCTCAATAACAACTATTCCATCGCGAAAAAAGAATATTTCAACGAAATGATATTTTAAGCCATGATTTATACTAGGACATTGTTAATAATTGTTTAAAGTATGGTCCTACGACGGTTGTTAATAATTATGACAAACAAACCCCGAGATATTGCGATATCTGGGAAGGCGAACGGTTTCGGTGAATATTTGTCCATTTCCGCGATTGTTACTAACATTTATGCATGTTCCCAATATTGATCGAATAATGTGCATCTTACTTAGGCTTCATAAATCATTAGCTAGTTTTCAGAAATTAATTGCGATCGGAAATGAAAGTAAAATATTTGTATTCATATATTTCTCAATTTGCAACCAATATTTATCTTCATAAGGAAATTATTGATTTACAATGCAAAAGAATATGCATTTTGTAAAATTAATAATCCCAACTTTTATAGTGCAAACCATTAATTAGTTTACAAATATTAATTTTCATTAAAAATCGAGAAATATATGTATACCAAACTATTAGTTAAATTTTCCGATAAAATTTAATTTTCATACTGTAATATAAAAGTTGGGAACTTGCAAAACTGTTTATAACAATCGCCTAGAGACATAAACATTCGCTATAGCAATACGCCTTCGCAGATTTCGCAATATCTTGATGTTTGTTTACATTATTATTAACAACCGTCGTAGGATCATACATTAGACAATTTTTAACAATGTACTAGTATAAATGATGCCTTAAAATATCATTTCGTTGAAATATTCTGTGTTCGCGGAGGAATTTTTCGCTGAGATCCAACTGCAATTGTCAAGGCTACACGTATCGATTATCGATTCACAAGTAATTATCGCGGTGATTTTTCTATCTAAAAAAGCGATTAATTGAATTTTGGCACTTTTGTGTAAAAAATACCACTTCTACGCGTATTGTGTAAACCATAAGAATTAAACAAATGTTAAATTAATGTATCTAATGAACCATTGTTACTTTCCGTGCTTTAAAACTTTACGAAACACTTTTTAACGCGGAGTCTCGATCAAAATCAATTTCGATATGTTTCTTAATTAATTGCAATACATAAATAAGATGCACATTGTTCGATCAATATAGGGAACATGCGTAAATGTTAATAACAATCGCTGAAATGAACAAACATTCACTGAAACAGTTCGCCTTCGCAGACTTCGCAATATCTTGACATTTATTTATCATAATTATTAACAACCGTCGCTGGACCGTAGATTAAACAATTTTTGAAATTCTTTCGGTACAAAAAGCCATCAATTTCTTGAAATATTTGGTTAGATCGAACAAATACGATCGAAGAAGCCGTGGGATAAAATAAATGAATATTTCTCTACATATCGGAATTATAGTTTGTATGTATGCAAATATATTCTGAACCCGCAATTACAAATCCCTGTAACGTGGTAATTACATGGGTTGCCATCTATTGGAGATAGGGTTAAACTACACTTAAGGGGTGAAAACACCTGGCGGAGAAACGCTCAAGTTTGTCGAGGAATTGTTCTAATTTCCACAAATAGATGGCGCGACAAGTACATTTACCGACATTAGAGATAAGTATTTCCATTTGTATGATATTCCCTACCGTGCGGTAAAATAAATAAATACTTTTGTACAAACTTTTGTATGTTTCATTTTTCGAATAAATGTAAAATTAAACCTTCCACGGTAAATTTTATTGTTGAATTTATTAATGTCTCCAGGACGATTTATTTCAGTATAAAGAATGCTATAGGTGGGAAATTTGTGTACATAATAATTATTGAGTATAAAATAATTTTTCTTTTATCAGAGGTTAATGTATTAAATAAGGAAGAAGAGTTAATCTTTATTATTTTATATATAAAAATTAAAATTAAAGAAATTATTGAATATAAAATGAAATATGTTAAAAATGTATTCTTGTTAATTATTAATAAAATAACTATAATAGATGTTTGTATAACAGATGAATATCCTATAATTATTATGATTGATTTTTGATTTAAGCAAATGATAGGGGCAATAATTACATTAATTAGGCAAATAAAATAAATTTCACTATTAAATTTTAATATGAGTTCTATAATAATTACAGGGATTAATTTTATTAAATTTATTATAAAGAATAGATTAATTCAATTTAATGAATAAATTAGAGAAATGAATCGAACATTTAAAGAGAACATCCCCATTTTTAAGATAAGTGAAAAAAAGATAATTATTATAAATAAATAATTAGATTTATTTCCGATTCTGTGTAAATTATTATATATAGTGAATAGTATAAATAAAATTCTTCTGGAGGCTAAAGAGATAAAAAAATATATTAAATATGTATTTAGAGTATTAGGGTCTAAGTTAACCATAGATCAAATGATTTATAATAGAAATCATAAATATTATAATCATTTAATCGAAACGGAGAAACGGAGAAACGGAGAAACGATGAAACGAAGGAAGAAACGGAGAAACGAAGAAAGAAAAGGAGAAACGAAGAAAGACGCGGAGAAACAAAAAAGAAACGGAGAAACGGAGAAATAAATGGAGAAACGAAGAAATAAACGGAGAAACGAAGAAAGAAACGGAGAAACGAAGAAAGAAACGTAGAATCGGAGAAATAAATGTAGAAACGAAGAAATAAACCGAGAAACGGAGAAAGAAATGGAAAAACGAACAAAGAAACGGAGAAACGAGCAATGAAACGGAGAAACGAACAAACAAAGGGAGAAACGATAAAAGAAACCGAGAAACGAACAAAGAAACGGAGAAATGAAGAAAGAAACGGAGAAATAAATGGAGAAACGAAGAAATAAACGGAGAAACGAAGAAAGAAACAGAGAAACGAAGAAAGAAACGGAGAAACGAAGAAAGAAACGGACAAACGAAGAAAGAAACGGAGAAACGAAGAAAGAAACGGAGAAACGAAGAAACGCAGAAAGAGACGGAGAAACGGAGAAATAAATGGAGAAACGAAGAAATAAACGGAGAAACGAAGAAAGAAACGGAGAAACGAAGAAAGAAACGGAGAAACGGAGATATAAATGGAGAAACGAAGAAAGAAACGGAGAAACGAACAAAGAAACGGAGAAGCGAACAAAGAAACGGAGAAACGAACAAAGAAACGGAGAAACGTACAAAGAAACAGAGAAACGAACAAAGAAACGGAGAAACGAAGTAAGAAACGGAGAAACGGAGAAATAAATGGAGGAACGAAGAAATAAACGGAGAAACGAAGAAAGAAACGGAGAAACGAAGAAAGGAACGGAGAAACGAACAAAGAAACGGAGAAACGAAGAAAGAAACGGAGAAATAAATGGAGAATCGAAGAAATAAACTGTGAAACGAAGAAAGAAACAGAGAAACAAAGAAAGAAACGGAGAAATGAACAAAGAAACGAAGAAACGAAGAAAGAAACGGAGAAACGAACACAGAAACGGAGAAACGAAGAAAGAATCGGAGAAATAATTGGAGAAACGAAGATATAAACGGAGAAACGAAGAAAGAAACGGAGAAACGAAGGAAGAAATGGAGAAACGAACAAAGAAACGGAGAAACGAACAATGAAACGGAGAAACGAACAAAGAAACGGAGAAACGGAGAAAGAAACGGAGAAACGAAGAGAGAAACGGAGAAACGAAGAAGGAAACGAAGAAACGAAGAAAGAAACGGAGAAACGAACAAAGAAACGGAGAAACGAACAAAGAAACGGAGAAACGAACAAAGAAACGGAGAAACGAAGAAAGAAACGGAGAAACGAACAAAGAAACGGAGAAACCAAGAAAGAATCGGAGAAATAAATGGAGAAACGAAGAAATAAACGGAGAAACGAAGAAAGAAACGGAGAAACAAAGAAAGAAACCGAGAAACGAAGAAAGAAACGGAGAAACAAAGAAACAAACGGAGAAACGAACAAAGAAACGGAGAAACGAAGTAAGAAACGGAGAAACGAAGTAAGAAACGGAGAAACGGAGAAATAAATGGAGGAACGAAGAAATAAACGGAGAAACGAAGAAAGAAACGGAGAAACGAAGAAAGAAACGGAGAAACAAAGAAAGAAACGGAGAAACGAAGAAAGAAACGGAGAAACGATGAAAGAAACGGAGAAACGAAGAAAGAAACGGAGAATCGGAGAAATAAATGGAGAAACGTAGATATAACCCGAGAAACGGAGAAAGAAACGGAGAAACGAACAAAGAAACGGAGAAACGAACAAAGAAACGGAGAAACGAACAAAGAAACGTTTCTCCGTTTCTCCGTTTCTCCGTTTCTCCGTTTCTCTGTTTCTCCGTTTCTCGGATTCTCCGTTTCTTGGTTTCTCCGTTTCTCCGTTTCTCGGTTTCTCCGATTCTCGATTTCTCCGTTTCTCCGTTTCTCGGTTTCTCCGTTTCTCCGTTTCTCGGTTTCTCGGTTTCTCCGTTTCTCCGTTTCTCCGTTTCTCCGTTTCTCCGTTTCTCCGTTTCTCGGTTTCTCAGTTTCTCCGTTTCTCGGTTTCTCCGTTTCTCCGTTTCTCCGTTTCTCCGTTTCTCGGTTTCTCCGTTTTTCCGTTTCTCGGTTTCTCCGTTTCTCCGTTTCTCGGTTTCTCAGTTTCTCCGTTTCTCGGTTTCTCCGTTTCTCCGTTTCTCCGTTTCTCGGTTTCTCCGTTTCTCCGTTTCTCCGTTTCTCCGTTTCTTTCATCGTTTCTCCGTTTCTTTGTTCGTTTCTCCATTTCTTTCATCGTTTCTCCGTTTCTTTCTCCGTTTCTCCGTTTCTTTCTTCGTTTCTCCTATTCTTTGTTCGTTTCTTCGTTTCTTTCTTTGTTTCTCCGTTTCTTTTTCGTTTCTCCGTTTATTTCTTCGTTTCTCCATTTATTTCTCCGTTTCTCCGTTTCTTTCTTCGTTTCCCCGTTTCTTTCTTCGTTTCTCCGTTTCTTTCTTCGTTTCTCCGTTTCTTTCTTCGTTTCTCCGTTTCATTCTTCGTTTCTCCGTTTCTTTTTCGTTTCTCCGTTTGTTTCTTCGTTTCTCCGTTTCTTTCTTCGTTTCTCCGTTTATTTCTTCGTTTCTCCATTTATTTCTCCGTTTCTCCGTTTCTTTCTTCGTTTCCCCGTTTCTTTGTTCGTTTCTCCGTTTCTTTCTTCGTTTGTCCGTTTCTTTCTTCGTTTCTCCGTTTATTTCTTCGTTTCTCCGTTTATTTCTTCGTTTCTCCATTTATTTCTCCGTTTCTCCGTTTCTTTCTTCGTTTCCCCGTTTCTTTGTTCGTTTCTCCGTTTCTTTCTTCGTTTGTCCGTTTCTTTCTTCGTTTCTCCGTTTATTTCTTCGTTTCTCCGTTTCCTTGTTCGTTTCTCCGTTTCTTTCATCGTTTCTCCGTTTCTTTCTTCGTTTCTCCGTTTGTTTGTTCGTTTCTCCATTTATTTCTCCGTTTCTCCGTTTCTTTCTTCGTTTCTCCGTTTCTTTCTTCGTTTCTCCGTTTCTTTGTTCGTTTCTCCGTTTCTTTCATCGTTTCTCCGTTTCTTTCATCGTTTCTCCGTTTCTTTCTCCGTTTCTCCGTTTCTTTCTTCGTTTGTCGGTTTCTTTGTTCGTTTCTCCGTTTCTTTGTTCGTTTCTCCGTTTCTTTCTTCGTTTCTCCGTTTCTTTCTTCGTTTCTCGGTCTCTTTCTTCGTTTCTCTGATTCTTTCTTCGTTTCTCCGTTTGTTTGTTCGTTTCTCCATTTATTTCTCCGTTTCTCCGTTTCTTTCTTCGTTTCTCCGTTTCTTTGTTCGTTTCTCCGTTTCTTTCTTCGTTTCCCCGTTTCTTTCTTCGTTTCTCCGTTTCTTTGTTCGTTTCTCCGTTTCTTTCTTCGTTTCTCCGTTTCTTTCTTCGTTTCTCCGTTTCTTTCTTCGTTTCTCCGTTTCTTTTTTCGTTTCTACGTTTCTTTCTTCGTTTCTCCGTTTCTTTCTTCGTTTCTCCGTTTGTTTGTTCGTTTCTCCGTTTATTTCTTCGTTTCTCCATTTATTTCTCCGCTTCTCCATTTCTTTCTTCGTTTCCCCGTTTCTTTGTTCGTTTCTCCGTTTCTTTGTTCGTTTCTTCGTTTCTTTGTTCGTTTCTCCGTTTCTTTCTTCGTTTCTCTGTTTCTTTGTTCGTTTCTCCGTTTCTTTGTTCGTTTCTCCGTTTCTTCGTTTCTTTCTTCGTTTCTCTGTTTCTTTCTTCGTTTCTCCGTTTGTTTCTTCGTTTCTCCATTTATTTCTCCGTTTCTCCGTTTCTTTCTTCGTTTCTCCGTTTCTTTCTTCGTTTCTCCGTTTATTTCTTCGTTTCTCCATTTATTTCTTCGTTTCTCCGTTTCTTTCTTCGTTTCTCCGTTTCTTTCTTCGTCTCTCCGTTTCTTTCTTCGTTTCTCCGTTTCTTTCGTCGTTTCTCCGTTTCTTCCTTCGTTTCTTCGTTTCTCCGTTTCTCCGATTCTCCGTTCCTCCGTTTCTCCGTTTCTCCGTTTCTCCGTTTCGATTAAATGATTAAATGATTATAATAGTTATAATTTCTATTATAAATCATTTGAGCTATAGTTAAATTATACACTAATACTCTAAGTACATATTTAATATATTTTTTAATCTCTTTAGCCTCCAGAAGAAATTTCTTTATACTATTTACTGTATATAATAATTTACACAGAATCGGAAATAAATCTAATTATTTATTTATAATAATTATTTTTTATTCACTTATTTTAAAAATTGGGATGTACTCTTTAAATGTTCGATTCATTTCTTTAATTTATTCATTAAATTGAATTAATCTATTCTTCATAATAACTTTAATAAAATTAATCCCTATAATTATATATTATAGAATTCATATTAAAATTTAGTGATGAAATATATTTTATTTGCCTAATTAATGTAATTATTGCCCCTATCATTTGCTTAAATAAAAAATCAATCAAAATAATAATAGGAGATTCATCTGTTATATTATACAAACATCTATTACAGTTATTTTATTAATAATTAACAAAAATACATTTTTAACATATTTCATTTTATATTCCATAATTTCTTTAATTTTAATTTTGATTTTTAAAATAATAAAGATTAACTCTTCTTCCTTATTTATTATATTAACCTCTAATAAAAAAAAATTATTTTATACTCAATAATTATTATGTACACAAATTTCCCACCTATAGCACTCTATATACTGAAATAAATCGTCCTAGAAACATTAATAAATTCAAGAATAAAATTTACCGTGGAAGGTTTAATTTTACATTCATTCGAAAGTTGAAACATACAGAAGTTTGTACAAAAGTATTAATTTATTTTATCGCACAGTAGGGAATATCATACAAATGGAAATACTTATCTCTAATGTCGGTAAATTGTTCTTGTCGCGCCATCTATTTGTGGAAATTAGAACAATTCCTCGACAAACTTGAGCGTTTCTCCGCCAGGTGTTTTCACCCCTTAAGTGTAGTTTAACCCTTTCTCCAATAGATGGCAACCCATGTAATTACCACGTTACAGGGATTTGTAATTGCGGTTTCAGAATATATTTGCATGCATACAAACTATAATTCCGATATGTAGAGAAGTATTCATTTATTTTATCCCACGGCTTCTTCGATCGTATTTGTTCGATCTAACCAAGTATTTCAAGCAATTTATGGCTTTTTATACCGAAACATTGTCAAAAATTGTTTAATCTACGGTCCAACGACGGTTGTTAATAATTATGATAAATAAATGACAAGATATTGCGAAGTCTGCGAAGGCGAACGGTTTCAGTGAATGTTTGTTCATTTCAGCGATTGTTATTAACATGTACGCATGTTCCCTATATTGATCGAACAATGTGCATCTTATTTATGTATTGCAATTAATTAAGAAACTTATCGAAATTGATTTTGATCGAGACTCCACGTTAAAACGTGTTTCGTAAAGTTTTAAAGCACGGAAAGTAACAATTGTTCATTAGATACATTAATTTAACATTTGTTTAATTCTTATAATTTACACAATACGCGTAGAAGTGGTATTTTTTACACAAAAGTGCCAAAATTCAATTAATCGCTTTTTTAGATAGAAAAATCACAGCGATAAATACTTGTGAATCGATAATCGATATGTGTAGCCTTGAGAATTGCAGTTGGATCTCAGCGAAAAATTCCTCGGCGAACACAGAATATTTCAACGAAATGATATTTTAAGGCATTATTTATACTAGGACATTGTTAATAATTGTCTAATGTATGGTTCTACAACGCTTGTTAATAAATATGATAAATAAACATCGAGATTTTGCAAAATCTGCGAAGACGAACGGTTTCGGAGAATGTTTGTTCATTTCTACGATTGTTACTAACATTTATACATGTTCTGAACATTTATCTTACAATATGCATCTTATTTATGCATTAAATATGATTGGTTCGCCTACAGCAATTAATTTTGAACGAGATTCGAGGTATAAACGTGTTTCTTAATGTTTCAAAGCATGGGAAGTGGCAATTGTTTATTAGATACATTAATTTAACATTTGTTTCGTTCTTATAATTTTCGGAATACGCGTGGAAGCTGTATTCTTTAAGTAAAAGCGTCGAAATTCAATTAATCGCTTTTCTAGATAGAAAAATCATCGTGATGGACGTTTGTGAATCGATAAACATTTCCAGCCTTGACAATGTCGGTTCGATCTCAATAACAACTATTCCATCGCGAAAAAAGAATATTTCAACGAAATGATATTTTAAGCCATGATTTATACTAGGACATTGTTAATAATTGTTTAAAGTATGGTCCTACGACGGTTGTTAATAATTATGACAAACAAACCCCGAGATATTGCGATATCTGGGAAGGCGAACGGTTTCGGTGAATATTTGTCCATTTCCGCGATTGTTACTAACATTTATGCATGTTCCCAATATTGATCGAATAATGTGCATCTTACTTAGGCATCATAAATCATTAGCTAGTTTTCAGAAATTAATTGCGATCGGAAATGAAAGTAAAATATTTGTATTCATATATTTCTCGATTTGCAACCAATATTTATCTTCATAAGGAAATTATTGATTTACAATGCAAAAGAATATGCATTTTGTAAAATTAATAATCCCAACTTTTACAGTGCAAACCATTAATTAGTTTACAAATATTAATTTTCATTAAAAATCGTGAAATATATGTATACCAAACTATTAGTTAAATTTTCCGATAAAATTTAATTTTCATTCTGTAATATAAAAGTTGGGAACTTGCAAAAATGTTTATAACAATCGCCTAGAGACATAAACATTCCCTATAGCAATACGCCTTCGCAGATTTCGCAATATCTTGATGTTTGTTTACATTATTATTAACAACCGTCGTAGGATCATACTTTAGACAATTTTTAACAATGTCCTAGTATAAATAATGCCTTAAAATATCATTTCGTTGAAATATTCTGTGTTCGCGGAGGAATTTTTCGCTGAGATCCAACTGACATTCTCAAGGCTACACGTATCGATTATCGATTCACAAGTATTCATCGCGGTGATTTTTCTATCCAGAACAGCGATTAATTAAATTTTGGCACTTTTATGTAAAAAATACCACTTCTACGCGTATTGTGTAAATTATAAGAATGAAACAAATGTTAAATTAATGTATCTAATAAACAATTGTCACTTTCCATGCTTTGAAACATTAAGAAACACGTTTTAACATCGAGCCTCGATCGAAATCAATTTCTATAAGTTTCTTAATTAATTGCAATACATAAATAAGATGCGCATTGTTCGATCAATATTGGGAACATGCATAAATGTTAGTAACAATCGTGGAAATGAACAAACATTCACCGATACCGTTCGCCTTCGTAGATTTCGCAATATCTTGTTGTTTATTTATCATGTTTATTAACAACCGTCGTAGGACCGTAGATTAAACAATTATTAACAATGTTCTAATATAAATAATGGCTAGAAAGCCATCAATTTGTTGAAATATTCGATTAGATCGAACAAAGACAATGGAAGTAACGGTAAGTCACTGGTAAGTGACCTTGCGGTGGGTATATAAGGAGCCGCCGATTGTTTAAAATTTCATTCTTCCTGGAGGCTCCAAGATGGACGGATCTCTTCGTTTTAGGTTTATGGAAGGGGGACCCCCCACCTTGGTAACTGGTACTGGCCGCCGGTAGGCGGTGGTCAGTACTGGCGACCACTCTCTCAATCCTTTCTTTTTTTTTTTTAATTGTTTCTTTGTCTAATTCATTTCATTTGTTCTCTGATTTTAATTTCTACTTGTTTTTACATGTTTATTCCTTTCCACTAACCAAATTCATTTCTATTTTCTATTATGCCTTGACTTTAGGTTTCTCTTAGGTTTCTCTTAGGTTTCTCTTAGATACATTCTCTTAGATGTACCGGAAAACGAAGAACGAAGAACGAAGAGGACTGATGTATTGCATCCTCCGCGGGACTGTTAATTCCAAGTATAGACTAAGTTAGTTTTAAGGTCACCATGTACGAATATCTGTCATCTGCCGAGCAATTATCCAATCTTTAGCTTCTTTTTGCTCGCTTGCTCGTATCTCAGTCCGGCCACCTCTGCTTGTTGCATAAGCAAGTGACCGGCCGTGGAGGTGGACCGAACGCTCGATCGCCGTCTCTTCTGGTGCGTCCGCTTTGAGAGAGAATATGCTGCGAACACAGGGGCAGGTGTTCCCACCGGTCCCTGCGGAAGCCCTTGTGCCACAAGACCCTCTCTTCGTCATCCTCCGTAAGTCAGGTCCACGCTATGCGTGGTTCCTGACGCGGAGTTGGGAGAAACGGGGCACTCTATATGAGTGGACGGCGTCGTGCATTTCCTCTTTAATCGGGCCCATTGGGGGGGAAACGGGACCGACCTAGTAGGACCAACTGCACGGTTCGTGTCGCGTCTTTCCCAATTTTGCCTAATTTTTCCATAATGTAATTGCTCGGCAGAATGAAACGAGGAGATCGAAGGAACATTGATTCCTTCTATCTCTGCAGTTAGAATAAGTTAGTTTTAAGGCTGTGATCTGCCAAGCAATTATCCAATCTTTAGCTTAATTTTGCTCGCTTCCTCGTTCCTCGGCCCGGTCACCACTGCTTCTTGTACAAGCAAGTGGCCGGCCGTGTAAGTAGTCCGAACGGTCTATCGCCGTCTCTTCCGGTGTGTCCGCTTCCAGAGGGGGCATGTTGCGAGCACAGGAGCAGGCATTTTTGCCGGTCCCTGCGAAAGCCTCCAAAATAAGACCCTCTCGTCGTAAAGATGGAGAAACGGGGCACTCCTCTAGGGGAGTGGTAGGCGTCGTTCGTTTTCTCTGGAATCGGAACCACGGAGGGGAAACGGGATAGACCTAGTAGGACCAACTGCACGGTTCGTGTCGCGTCTTTCCCAATTTTGCCTAATATTTCCATAATGTAATTGCTTGGCAGAACTAAACGAGGAGATCGAAGGAACATTGATTCCTTCCATCTCTTTGGTTTAGTATCTTCGTTTGTATCGCGTGTCGAGGGAGATCGATGGAACTTTGATTCCATCTATCTCTCTCCGGGTCTCCGCTCGCAGCAACCTCCACGTGGTGAGACCTGGTAATCGGTATTACTCGCGACGAACAATAATTATTCGTCGTGGGTAGTACCGAGCTAATCGGCTGCGAATTTAGAATAGTAATTTTTACGGTACAGTAGAGTACTTTACGGTACAGTACTTTCTACAAATAGAGTACTTTAAAGAACAACATTTTTGGAATGAGTATGAAAGTGCGAATATGTTAATGGATCGAAGAAAAGCGATTGTATTTCCGATGAATTGATGTATTGAAATAAAATCAATTTCACTGACAACGGAAACTTTATTTTTGTCCATTATTTGTTTCCATTTCTTTAACCCGATCCTATCAAACTGGTAAAACAACTTAAATCTATATGTCCTCGACTATCATGTTCCCCTGATACAAAGAAAATCGGGATCCATGATTCAGAAATTCGTTCGAAAGTCCTACAAATTTCCGATTCGCGGAAATTCTTGGAATTTGACGTCAATTCGAACAATCCGCGAAATCGTGCCACTTCCTCACATATCGTATACTGACACCAAGAGTACCAAAATCAAACATTTTCTAAAATTTATGCCTGAATTTCAACCATTGGTATCAGGAAAATACCAAAAATTTCGATTCTTCATGTATTAATCAAATGTTAAATTGATATATTTCATAGACAATTATTACTTTCCATGTTTTAAAACTTTAAGAAACATCTCTTTACTTTGAAGTTCGATCAAAATCAATTGCTAGAGGCGAATCAATCATTTTTAATGCATAAATAAGATGCACATTGTTCGATCAATATAGGGAACATGCGAAAATGTTAATAACAATCGCTGAAATGAACAAACATTCACCGAAAACATACGCCCTCGAAGATTTCGCAATATCTAGACGTTCATTTATCATAATTATTAACAACCGTCGTTGGACCGTAGATTAAACAATTTTTCACAATGTTCCGGTATAAATAATGGCTATAAAGCCATGAATTTCTTGAAGTATTTGGTTAGATCGAACAAATACAATCGAAGAAACCGTGCGATAAAATAAATGAATATTTCTCTATATATCGGAATTATAGTTTGTATGTATGCAAATATATTCTGAACCCGCAATTACAAATCCCTGTAACGTGGTAATTACATGGGTTGCCATCTATTGGAGAAAGGGTTAAACTACACTTAAGGGGTGAAAACACCTGGCGGAGAAACGCTCAAGTTTGTCGAGCAATTGTTCTAATTTCCACAAATAGATGGCGAGACAAGTACAATTTACCGACATTAGAGATAAGTATTTCCATTTGTATGATATTCCCTACCGTGGGATAAAATAAATAAATACTTTTGTACAAACTTTGGTATGTTTCATTTTTCGAATAAATGTAAAATTAAACCTTCCACGGTAAATTCTATTCTTGAATTTATTAATGTCTCCAGGACGATTTATTTCAGTATAAAGAGTGCTATAGGTGGGAAATTTGTGTACATAATAATTATTGGGTATAAAATAATTTTTCTTTTATTAGAGGTTAATATATTAAATAAGGAAGAAGAGTTAATCTTTATTATTTTATATATAAAAATTAAAATTAAAGAAATTATTGAATATAAAACGAAATATGTTAAAAATGTATTTTTGTTAATTATTAATAAAATAACTATAATAGATGTTTGTATAACAGATGAATATCCTATATATATTATGATTGATTTTTGATTTAAGCAAATGATAGGGGCAATAATTACATTAATTAGGCAAATAAAATAAATTTCATTACTAAATTTTAATATGAGTTCTATAATAATTATACGGATTAATTTATTAAAGTTATTATAAAGAATAGATTAATTCAATTTAATGAATAAATTAAAGAAATGAATCGAACATTTAAAGAGAACATCCCCATTTTTAAGATTAGTGAAAAAAAGATAATTATTATAAATAAATAATTAGATTTATTTCCGATTCTGTGTAAATTATTATATATAGTGAATAGTATAAATAAAATTCTTCTGGAGGCTAAAGAGATTAAAAAATATATTAAATATGTATTTAGAGTATTAGTGTCTAAGTTAACCATAGATAAAATGATTTATAATAGAAATTATAAATATTATAATCATTTAATCGAAACGGAGAAACGGAGAAACGGAGAAACGGAGAAACGATGAAACGAAGGAAGAAACGGAGAAACGAAGAAAGAAACGGAGAAACGAAGAGAGAAACGGAGAAATGAAGAAAGAAACGGAGAAACGGAGAAATAAATGGAGAAACGAAGAAATAAACGGAGAAACGAAGAAAGAAACGGAGAAACGAAGAAAGAAACGGAGAATCGGAGAAATAAATGTATAAACGAAGAAATAAACCGAGAAACGGAGAAACAAACGGAGAAACGGAGAAATAAATGGAGAAACGAAGAAATAAACGGAGAAACGAAGAAAGAAACGGAGAAACGAAGAACGAAACGGAGAAACGAAGAAAGAAACGGAGTAACGGAGAAAGAAACGGAGAATCGGAGAAGTAAATGGAGAAACGAAGAAATAAACCGAGAAACGGAGAAAGAAATGGAGAAGCGAACAAAGAAACGCAGAAACGAACAAAGAAACGGAGAAACGAACAAAGAAATGGAGAAACGAACAAAGAAACCGAGAAACGAACAAAGAAATGGAGAAATGAAGAAAGAAACGGAGAAACGGAGAAATAAATGGAGAAACGAAGAAATAAACGGAGAAACGAAGAAAGAAACGGAGAAACGAAGAAAGAAACGGAGAAACGAAGAAAGAAACGGAGAAACGAAGAAAGAAACGGAGAAACGAAGAAAGAAACGGAGAAACGAAGAAAGAACCGGAGAAACAAAGAAAGAAACGGAGAAACGAAGAAAGGAACGGAGAAACGAACAAAGAAACGGAGAAACGAAGAAAGAAACGGAGAAACGAAGAAAGAAACGGAGAAATGAAGAATGAAACGGAGAAACGGAGAAATAAATGGAGAAACGAAGAAATAAACGGAGAAACGAAGAAAGAAACGGAGAAACGAAGAAAGAAACGGAGAAACGAAGAAAGAAACAGAGAAACGGAGAAAGAAGCTGAGAAACGAAGAAAGAAACGGAGAAACGAAGAAACGGAGAAACGGAGAAATAAACCGAGAAACGGAGAAATAAATGGAGAAACCAAGAAATAAACGGAAAACGAAGAAAGAAACGGAGAAACAGAGAAAGAAACGGAGAAACGAAAAAAGAAACGGAGAAACGAAGAATTAAACGGAGAAACGAAGAATGAAATGGAGAATCGAAGAAAGAAACGGAGAAATAAATGCAGAAACGAAGATATAAACGGAGAAACAAACAAAGAAACGGAGAAGCGAAGAAACGATGAAAGAAACGGAGAAACGGAGAAATGAAAAAAGAAACGGAGAAACGAAGAAAGAAACGGAGAAACGGAGATATAAATGGAGAAACGAAGAAAGAAACGGAGAAACGAACAAAGAAACGGAGAAGCGAACAAAGAAACGGAGAAACGAACAAAGAAACGGAGAAACGAACAAAGAAACGGAGAAACGAACAAAGAAACGGAGAAACGAAGTAAGAAACGGAGAAACGGAGAAATAAATGGAGGAACGAAGAAATAAACGGAGAAACGAAGAAAGAAACGGAGAAACGTAGAAAGGAACGGAGAAACGAACAAAGAAACGGAGAAACGAAGAAAGAAACGGAGAAATAAATGGAGAATCGAAGAAATAAACTGTGAAACGAAGAAAGAAACGGAGAAACAAAGAAAGAAACGGAGAAATGAACAAAGAAACGAAGAAACGAAGAAAGAAACGGAGAAACGAACACAGAAACGGAGAAACGAAGAAAGAATCGGAGAAATAAATGGAGAAACGAAGATATAAACGGAGAAACGAAGAAAGAAACGGAGAAACGAAGAAAGAAACGGAGAAACGAAGAGAGAAACGGAGAAACGAAGAAGGAAACGAAGAAACGAAGAAAGAAACGGAGAAACGAACAAAGAAACGGAGAAACGAACAAAGAAACGGAGAAACGAAGAAAGAAACGGAGAAACGAAGAAAGAAACGGAGAAACGAACAAAGAAACGGAGAAACGAAGAAAGAATCGGAGAAATAAATGGAGAAACGAAGAAATAAACGGAGAAACGAAGAAAGAAACGGAGAAACAAAGAAAGAAACCGAGAAACGAAGAAAGAAACGGAGAAACGAAGAAAGAAACCGAGAAACGAAGAAGGAAACGGAGAAACGAACAAAGAAACGGAGAAACGAAGAAAGAATCGGAGAAATAAATGGAGAAACGAAGAAATAAACGGAGAACGAAGAAAGAAACGGAGAAACAAATAAAGAAACGGAGAAACGAAGAAAGAAACGGAGAAACGATGAAAGAAACGGAGAAACGAAGAAAGAAACGGAGAAACTATGAAAGAAACGGAGAAACGAAGAAAGAAACGGAGAAACGAACAAAGAAACGGAGAAACGAACAAAGAAACGTTTCTCCATTTCTCCGTTTCTCCGTTTCTCGGTTTCTCTGTTTCTCCGTTTCACGGATTCTCCGTTTCTTGGTTTCTCCGTTTCTCCGTTTCTCGGTTTCTCCGATTCTCGATTTCTCCGTTTCTCCGTTTCTCGGTTTCTCCGTTTCTCCGTTTCTCGGTTTCTCGGTTTCTCCGTTTCTCCGTTTCTCCGTTTCTCCGTTTCTCCGTTTCTCCGTTTCCCCGTTTCTCCGTTTCTCGGTTTCTCCGATTCTCCGTTTCTCCGTTTCTCGGTTTCTCCGTTTCTCCGTTTCTCCGTTTCTCGCTTTCCCCGTTTCTCCGTTTCTCGGTTTCTCCGTTTTTCCGTTTCTCGGTTTCTCCGTTTCTCCGTTTCTCGGTTTCTCCGATTCTCGGTTTCTCTGTTTCTCCGTTTCTCCGTTCCTCCGTTTCTCCGTTTCTCCGTTTCTCCGTTTCTCCGTTTCTCCGTTTCTCGGTTTCTCAGTTTCTCCGTTTCTCGGTTTCTCCGTTTCTCCGTTTCTCTGTTTCTCGGTTTCTCCGTTTCTCCGTTTCTCCGTTTCTCCTTTTCTTTCTTCGTTTCTCCGTTTCTTTGTTCGTTTCTCCATTTCTTTCATCATTTCTCCGTTTCTTTCTCCGTTTCTCCGTTTCTTTCTTCGTTTCTCCAATTCTTTGTTCGTTTCTTCGTTTCTTTCTTCGTTTCTCCGTTTGTTTCTTCGTTTCTCCATTTATTTCTCCGTTTCTCCGTTTCTTTCTTCGTTTCCCCGTTTCTTTCTTCGTTTCTCCGTTTCTTTGTTCGTTTCTCCGTTTCTTTCTTCGTTTCACCGTTTCATTCTTCGTTTCTCCGTTTCTTTTTCGTTTCTCCGTTTGTTTCTTCGTTTCTGCGTTTCTTTCTTCGTTTCTCCGTTTGTTTGTTCGTTTCTCCGTTTAGTTCTTCGTTTCTCCATTTATTTCTCCGTTTCTCCGTTTCTTTCTTCGTTTCCCCGTTTCTTTGTTCGTTTCTCCGTTTCTTTCTTCGTTTGTCCGTTTCTTTCTTCGTTTCTCCGTTTATTTCTTCGTTTCTCCGTTTCCTTGTTCGTTTCTCCGTTTCTTTCATCGTTTCTCCGTTTCTTTCTTCGTTTCTCCGTTTGTTTGTTCGTTTCTCCATTTATTTCTCCGTTTCTCCGTTTCTTTCTTCGTTTCTCCGTTTCTTCCTTCGTTTCTTCGTTTCTCCGTTTCTCCGATTCTCCGTTCGTCCGTTTCTCCGTTTCTCCGTTTCTCCGTTTCTCCGTTTCTCGGTTTCTCAGTTTCTCCTTTTCTCGGTTTCTCCGTTTCTCGGTTTCTCCGTTTCTCCGTTTCTCCGTTTCTCCGTTTCTCCGTTTCTCGGTTTCTCAGTTTCTCCTTTTCTCGGTTTCTCCGTTTCTCGGTTTCTCCGTTTCTCCGTTTCTCCGTTTCTCCATTTATTTCTCCGTTTCTCCGTTTCTTTCTTCGTTTCTCCTTTTCTTTCTTCGTTTCTCCGTTTCTTTGTTCGTTTCTCCGTTTCTTTCATCGTTTCTCCGTTTCTTTCTCCGTTTCTCCGTTTCTTTCTTCGTTTCTCCAATTCTTTGTTCGTTTCTTCGTTTCTTTCTTTGTTTCTCCGTTTCTTTGTTCGTTTCTCCGTTTCTTTCTTCGTTTCTCCGTTTCTTTGTTCGTTTCTCCGTTTCTTTTTCGTTTCTCCGTTTGTTTCTTCGTTTCTGCGTTTCTTTCTTCGTTTCTCCATTTATTTCTCCGTTTCTCCGTTTCTTTCTTCGTTTCCCCGTTTCTTTGTTCGTTTCTCCGTTTCTTTCTTCGTTTGTCCTTTTCTTTCTTCGTTTCTCCGTTTATTTCTTCGTTTCTCCGTTTCTTTGTTCGTTTCTCCGTTTCTTTGTTCGTTTCTCCGTTTCTTTCTTCGTTTCTCCGTTTGTTTCTTCGTTTCTCCGTTTATTTCTTCGTTTCTCCATTTATTTCTACGTTTCTCCGTTCCTTTCTTCGTTTCTCCGTTTCTTTCTTCGTTTCTCCGTTTCTTTCTTCGTTTCTCCGTTTCTTCCTTCGTTTCTTCGTTTCTGCGTTTCTCCTATTCTCCGTTCCTCCGTTTCTCCGTTTCTCCGTTTCTCCGTTTCTCCGTTTCGATTAAATGATTAAATGATTATAATAGTTATAATTTCTATTATAAATCATTTGAGCTATAGTTAAATTATACACTAATACTTTAAGTACATATTTAATATATTTTTTAATCTCTTTAGCCTCCAGAAGAATTTTATTTATACTATTTACTGTATATAATAATTTACACAGAATCGGAAATAAATCTAATTATTTATTTATAATAATTATTTTTTATTCACTTATTTTAAAAATTGGGATGTACTCTTTAAATGTTCGATTCATTTCTATAATTTATTCATTAAATTGAATCAATCTATTCTTTATAATAACTTTAACAAAATTAATCCCTATAATTATTATAGAACTCATGTTAAAATTTAATAATGAAATTTATTTTATTTGCCTAATTAATGTAATTATTGCCCCTATCATTTCTTAAACAAAAAAATCAATCATAATAATTATAGGATATTCATCTGTTATACAAACATCTATTATAGTTATTTTATTAATAATTAACGAGAATACATTTTAAACATATTTCATTTTATATTCAATAATTTCTTTAATTTTAATTTTTATATCTAAAATAATAAATATTAACTCTTCTTCCTTATTTAATATATTAACCTCTAACAAAGAAAAATTTATTTTATACTCAATAATTATTATGTACACAAATTTCCCACCTATAGCACTCTTTATACTGAAATAAATCGTCCTGGAGACATTAATAAATGCAAGAATAAAATTTACCGTGGAAGGTTTAATTTTACATTTATTCGAAAGATGAAACATACAAAAGTTTGTACAAAAGTATTAATTTATTTTATCGCGCGGTAGGGAATATCATACAAATGGAAATACTTATCTCTAATGTCGGTAAAATGTACTTGTCGCGCAATCTATTTGTGGAAATTAGAACAATTCCTCGACAAACTTGAGCGTTTCTCCGCCAGGAGTTTTCACCCCTTAAGTGTAGTTTATCCCTTTCGCCAATAGATGGCAACCCATGTAATTACCACGTTACAGGGATTTGTAATTGCGGGTTCAGAATATATTTGCATACATACAAACTATAATTCCGATATGTAGAGAAATATTCATTTATTTTATCCCACGGCTTCTTCGATCGTATTTGTTCGATCTAACCAAGTATTTCAAGAAATTGATGGCTTTTTATACCGAAACAATTTCAAAAATTGTTTAATCTACGGTCCAGCGACGGTTGTTAATAATTATGATAAATAAATGTCAAGATATTGCGAAGTCTGCGACGGCGAACGGTTTCAGTGAATGTTTGTTCATTTCAGCGATTGTTATTAACATGTACGCATGTTCTCTATATTGATCGAACAATGTGCATCTTATTTATGTATTGCAATTAATTAAGAAACTTATCGAAATTGGTTTTGATCGAGACTCCACGTTAAAACGAGTTTCGTAAAGTTTTAAAGCACGGAAAGTAACAATTGTTCATTAGATACATTAATTTAACATTTGCTTAATTCTTATAATTTACACAATACGCGTAGAAGTGGTATTTTTTACACAAAAGTGCCAAAATTCAATTAATCGCTTTTTTAGATAGAAAAATCACCGCGATAATTACTTGTGAATCGATAATCGATACGTGTAGCCTTGACAATTGCAGTTGGATCTCAGCGAAAAATTCCTCCGCGAACACAGAATATTTCAACGAAATGATATTTTAACGCATTATTTATACTAGGACATTCTTAATAATTGTTTAAAGTATGGTCCTACGATGGTTGTTAATAATTATGACAAACGAAACCCCGAGATATTGCGATATCTGGAAAGGCGAACGGTTTCGGTGAATATTTGTCCATTTCCGCGATTGTTACTAACATTTATGCATGTTCCGTACATTTATCTTACAATATGCATCTTATTTATGCATTAAATATGATTGGTTCGCCTACAGCAATTAATTTTGACCGAGATTCGAGGTATAAACGTGTTTCTTAATGTTTCAAAGCATGGGAAGTGGCAATTGTTTATTAGATACATTAATTTAACATTTGTTTCGTTCTTATAATTCTCAGAGTACGCGTGGAAGCTGTATTCTTTAAGTAAAAGCATCGAAATTCAATTAATCGCTTTTCTAGATAGAAAAATCATCGTGATGGACGTTTGTGAATCGATTAACATTTCCAGGCTTGACAATGTCGGTTCGATCTCAATAACAACTATTCCATCGCGAAAAAAGAATATTTCAACGAAATGATATTTTAAGCCATGATCAATACTAGGACATTGTTAATAATTGTTCAAAGTATGGTCCTACGACGGTTGTTAATAATTATGACAAACAAACCCCGAGATATTGCGATATCTGGGAAGGCGAACGGTTTCGGTGAATATTTGTCCATTTCCGCGATTGTTACTAACATTTATGCATGTTCCCAATATTGATCGAATAATGTGCATCTTACTTAGGCTTCATAAATCATTAGCTAGTTTTCAGAAATTAATTGCGATCGGAAATGAAAGTAAAATATTTGTATTCATATATTTCTCAATTTGCAACCAATCTTTCCTTATCTTCATAAGGAAATTATTGATTTACAATGCAAAAGAATATGCATTTTGTAAAATTAATAATCCCAACTTTTATAGTGCAAACCATTAATTAGTTTACAAATATTAATTTTCATTAAAAATCGAGAAATATATGTATACCAAACTATTAGTTAAATTTTCCGATAAAATTTAATTTTCATACTGTAATATAAAAGTTGGGAACTTGCAAAACTGTTTATAACAATCGCCTAGAGACATAAACATTCGCTATAGCAATACGCCTTCGCAGATTTCGCAATATCTTGATGTTTGTTTACATTATTATTAAGTCGTAGGATCATACATTAGACAATTTTTAACAATGTCCTAGTATAAATAATGCCTTAAAATATCATTTCGTTGAAATATTCTGTGTTCGCGGAGGAATTTTTCGCTGAGATCCAACTGACATTCTCAAGGCTACACGTATCGAATATCGATTCACAAGTATTCATCGCGGTGATTTTTCTACCCAGAACAGCGTGTAATTAAATTTTGGCACTTTTATGTAAAAAATACCACTTCTACGAGTTTGTGTAAACTATAAGAATTAAACAAATGTTAAATTAATGTAACTAATGAACCATTGTTACTTTCCGTGCTTTAAAACTTTACGAAACACTTTTTAACGCGGAGTCTCGATCAAAATCAATTTCGATATGTTTCTTAATTAATTGCAATACATAAATAAGATGCACATTGTTCGATCAATATAGGGAACATGCGTAAATGTTAATAACAATCGCTGAAATGAACAAACATTCACTACAACAGTTCGCCTTCGCAGACTTCGCAATATCTTGACATTTATTTATCATAATTATTAACAACCGTCGCTGGACCGTAGATTAAACAATTTTTGAAATTCTTTCGGTACAAAGAGCCATCAATTTCTTGAAATATTTGGTTAGATCGAACAAATACGATCGAAGAAGCCGTGGGATAAAATAAATGAATATTTCTCTACATATCGGAATTATAGTTTGTATGTATGCAAATATATTCTGAACCCGCAATTACAAATCCCTGTAACGTGGTAATTACATGGGTTGCCATCTATTGGAGATAGGGTTAAACTACACTTAAGGGGTGAAAACACCTGGCGGAGAAACGCTCAAGTTGGTCGAGGAATTGTTCTAATTTCCACAAATAGATGGCGCGACAAGTACATTTACCGACATTAGAGATAAGTATTTCCATTTGTATGGTATTCCCTACCGTGCGGTAAAATAAATAAATACTTTTGTACAAACTTTTGTATGTTTCATTTTTCGAATAAATGTAAAATTAAACCTTCCACGGTAAATTTTATTCTTGAATTTATTAATGTCTCCAGGACGATTTATTTCAGTATAAAGAATGCTATAGGTGGGAAATTTGTGTACATAATAATTATTGAGTATAAAATAATTTTTCTTTTATCAGAGGTTAATGTATTAAATAAGGAAGAAGAGTTAATCTTTATTATTTTATATATAAAAATTAAAATTAAAGAAATTATTGAATATAAAATGAAATATGTTAAAAATGTATCCTTGTTAATTATTAATAAAATAACTATAATAGATGTTTGTATAACAGATGAATATCCTATAATTATTATGATTGATTTTTGATTTAAGCAAATGATAGGGGCAATAGTTACATTAATTAGGCAAATCAAATAAATTTCATTATTAAATTTTAATATGAGTTCTATAATAATTACAGGGATTAATTTTATCAAAGTTATTATAAAGAATAGATTAATTCAATTTAATGAATAAATTAAAGAAATGAATCGAACATTTAATGAGAACATCCCCATTTATAAGATAAGTGAAAAAAAGATAATTATTATTAATAAATAATTAGATTTATTTCCGATTCTGTGTAAATTATTATATATAGTGAATAGTATAAATAAAATTCTTCTGGAGGCTAAAGAGATAAAAAAATATATTAAATATGTATTTAGAGTATTAGTGTCTAAGTTAACCATAGATCAAATGATTTATAATAGAAATTATAAATATTATAATCATTTAATCGAAACGGAGAAACGGAGAAACGGAGAAACGATGAAACGAAGGAAGAAACGGAGAAACGAAGAAAGAAACGGAGAAACGAAGAAAGAAACGGAGAAACGAAGAAAGAAACGGAGAAACGGAGAAATAAATGGAGAAACGAAGAAATAAACGGAGCAACGAAGAAAGAAACGGAGAATCGGAGAAATAAATGTAGAAACGAAGAAATAAACCGAGAAACGGAGAAAGAAACGGAGAAACGGAGAAATAAATGGAGAATCGAAGAAATAAACTGTGAAACGAAGAAAGAAACGGAGAAACAAAGAAAGAATCGGAGAAACAAAGAAAGGAACGGAGAAACGAAGAAAGAAACGGAGAAACGAAGAAAGAAACGGAGAAACGAAGAAAGAAACGGAGAAACGAAGAGAGAAACGGAGAATCGGAGAAATAAATGTAGAAACGAAGAAATAAACCGAGAAACGGGGAAAGAAACGGAAAAACGAACAAAGAAACGGAGAAACGAGCAATGAAACGGAGAAACGAACAAACAAAGGGAGAAACGAACAAAGAAACCGAGAAACGAACAAAGAAACGGAGAAATGAAGAAAGAAACGGAGAAACGGAGAAATAAATGGAGAAACGAAGAAATAAACGGAGAAACGAAGAAAGAAACAGAGAAACGAAGAAAGAAACGGAGAAACGAAGAAAGAAACGGACAAACGAAGAAAGAAACGGAGAAACGAAGAAAGAAACGGAGAAACGAAGAAACGAAGAAAGAAACGGGGAAACGGAGAAATAAATGGAGAAACGAAGAAATAAACGGAGAAACGAAGAAAGAAACGGGGAAACGAAGAAAGAAACGGAGAAGCGAAGAAAGAAACGGAGAAACGAAGAAAGAAACGGAGAATCGGAGAAAGAAACGGAGAAACGACCAAAGAAACGGAGAAACGAAGTAAGAAACGGAGAAACGGAGAAATAAATGGAGGAACGAAGAAATAAACGGAGAAACGAAGAAAGAAACGGAGAAACGAAGAAAGGAACGGAGAAACGAACAAAGAAACGGAGAAACGAAGAAAGAAACGGAGAAACGAAGAAAGAAACGGAGAAACGGAGAAATAAATGGAGAAACGAAGAAATAAACGGAGAAACGAAGAAAGAAACGGAGAAACGAAGAAAGAAACGGAGAAACGAAGAAAGAAACGGAGAAACGAACAAAGAAACGGAGAAATGAAGAAAGAAACGGAGAAACGGAGAAATAAATGGAGAAATTAAGAAATAACGGAGAAACGAAGAAAGAAACGGAGAATCGAAGAAGGAAACGGAGAAACGAAGAAAGAAACGGAGAAACGAAGAAAGAAATGGAGAAACGAAGAAAGAAACGGAGAAACGAAGGAAGAATTGGAGAAACGAACAAAGAAACGGAGAAACGAACAAAGAAACGGAGAAACGAACAAAGAAACGGAGAAGCGAAGAAACAATGAAAGAAACGGAGAAACGGAGAAATGAAAAAAGAAACGGAGAAACGGAGATATAAATGGAGAAACCAAGAAATAAACGGAGAAACGAAGAAAGAAACGGAGAAACAGAGAAAGAAACGGAGAAACGAAAAAAGAAACGGAGAAACGAAGAAATAAACGGAGAAATGAAGAATGAAACGGAGAATCGAAGAAGGAAACGGAGAAATAAATGCAGAAACGAAGATATAAACGGAGAAACGAACAAAGAAACGGAGAAGCGAAGAAACGATGAAAGAAACGGAGAAACGGAGAAATGGAAAAAGAAACGGAGAAACGAAGAAAGAAACGGAGAAACGGAGATATAAATGGAGAAACGAAGAAAGAAACGGAGAAACGAACATAGAAACGGAGAAGCGAACAAAGAAACGGAGAAACGAACAAAGAAACGGAGAAACGAACAAAGAAACGGAGAAACGAACAAAGAAACGGAGAAACGAAGTAAGAAACGGAGAAACGGAGAAATAAATGGAGGAACGAAGAAATAAACGGAGAAACGAAGAAAGAAACGGAGAAACGAAGAAAGGAACGGAGAAACGAACAAAGAAACGGAGAAACGAAGAAAGAAACGGAGAAATAAATGGAGAATCGAAGAAATAAACTGTGAAACGAAGAAAGAAACGGAGAAACAAAGAAAGAAACGGAGAAATGAACAAAGAAACGAAGAAACGAAGAAAGAAACGGAGAAACGAACACAGAAACGGAGAAACGAAGAAAGAATCGGAGAAATAAATGGAGAAACGAAGATATAAACGGAGAAACGAAGAAAGAAACGGAGAAACGAAGAAAGAAACGGAGAAACGAAGAGAGAAACGGAGAAACGAAGAAGGAAACGAAGAAACGAAGAAAGAAACGGAGAAACGAACAAAGAAACGGAGAAACGAACAAAGAAACGGAGAAACGAAGAAAGAATCGGAGAAATAAATGGAGAAACGAAGAAATAAACGGAGAAACGAACAAAGAAACGGAGAAACGAAGAAAGAATCGGAGAAATAAATGGAGAAACGAAGATATAAACGGAGAAACGAAGAAAGAAACGGAGAAACGAAGAAAGAAACGGAGAAGCGAAGAGAGAAACGGAGAAACGAAGAAGGAAACGAAGAAACGAAGAAAGAAACGGAGAAACGAACAAAGAAACGGAGAAACGAACAAAGAAACGGAGAAACGAAGAAAGAAACCGAGAAACGAAGAAAGAAACGGAGAAACGAACAAAGAAACGGAGAAACGATGAAAGAAACGGAGAAACGAAGAAAGAAACGGAGAAACGAACAAAGAAACGGAGAAACGAACAAAGAAACGTTTCTCCATTTCTCCGTTTCTCCGTTTCTCGGTTTCTCTGTTTCTCCGTTTCACGGATTCTCCGTTTCTTGGTTTCTCCGTTTCTCCGTTTCTCGGTTTCTCCGATTCTCGATTTCTCCGTTTCTCCGTTTCTCGGTTTCTCCGTTTCTCCGTTTCTCGGTTTCTCGGTTTCTCCGTTTCTCCGTTTCTCCGTTTCTCCGTTTCTCCGTTTCCCCGTTTCTCCGTTTCTCGGTTTCTCCGATTCTCCGTTTCTCGCTTTCCCCGTTTCTCCGTTTCTCGGTTTCTCCGTTTTTCCGTTTCTCGGTTTCTCCGTTTCTCCGTTTCTCGGTTTCTCCGATTCTCGGTTTCTCTGTTTCTCCGTTTCTCGGTTTCTCCGTTTCTCCGTTCCTCCGTTTCTCCGTTTCTCCGTTTCTCCGTTTCTCCGTTTCTCGGTTTCTCAGTTTCTCCGTTTCTCGGTTTCTCCGTTTCTCCGTTTCTCTGTTTCTCGGTTTCTCCGTTTCTCCGTTTCTCCGTTTCTCCGTTTCTCCTTTTCTTTCTTCGTTTCTCCGTTTCTTTGTTCGTTTCTCCATTTCTTTCATCGTTTCTCCGTTTCTTTCTCCGTTTCTCCGTTTCTTTCTTCGTTTCTCCAATTCTTTGTTCGTTTCTTCGTTTCTTTCTTTGTTTCTCCGTTTCTTTCTTCGTTTCTCCGTTTCATTCTTCGTTTCTCCGTTTCTTTTTCGTTTCTCCGTTTGTTTCTTCGTTTCTCCGTTTCTTTCTTCGTTTCTCCGTTTGTTTGTTCGTTTCTCCGTTTATTTCTTCGTTTCTCCATTTATTTCTCCGTTTCTCCGTTTCTTTCTTCGTTTCCCCGTTTCTTTGTTCGTTTCTCCGTTTCTTTCTTCGTTTGTCCGTTTCTTTCTTCGTTTCTCCGTTTATTTCTTCGTTTCTCCATTTATTTCTCCGTTTCTCCGTTTCTTTCTTCGTTTCTCCGTTTCTTTCTTCGTTTCTCCGTTTGTTTGTTCGTTTCTCCATTTATTTCTCCGTTTCTTTCTTCGTTTCTCCGTTTCTTTCTTCGTTTCTCCGTTTATTTCTTCGTTTCTCCGTTTCTTTGTTCGTTTCTCCGTTTCTTTCATCGTTTCTCCGTTTCTTTCTCCGTTTCTCCGTTTCTGTCTTCGTTTGTCCGTTTCTTTGTTCGTTTCTCCTTTTCTCTGTTCGTTTCTCCGTTTCTTTCTTCGTTTCTCCGTTTGTTTCTTCGTTTCTCCGTTTATTTCTTCGTTTCTCCATTTATTTCTACGTTTCTCCGTTCCTTTCTTCGTTTCTCCGTTTCTTTCTTCGTTTCTCCGTTTCTTTCTTCGTTTCTCCGTTTCTTCCTTCGTTTCTTCGTTTCTCCGTTTCTCCGATTCTCCGTTCCTCCGTTTCTCCGTTTCTCCGTTTCTCCGTTTCGGTTAAATGATTAAATGATTATAATAGTTATAATTTCTATTATAAATCATTTGAGCTATAGTTAAATTATACACTAATACTCTAAGTACATATTTAATATATTTTTTAATCTTTTAGCCTCCAGAAGAATTTTATTTATACTATTTACTGTATATAATAATTTACACAGAATCGGAAATAAATCTAATTATTTATTTATAATAATTATTTTTTATTCACTTATTTTAAAAATTGGGATGTACTCTTTAAATGTTCAATTCATTTCTATAATTTATTCATTAAATTGAAGCAATCTATTCTTTATAATAACTTTAATAAAATTAATCCCTATAATTATTATAGAATTCATATTAAAATTTAATAATGAAATTTATTTTATTTGCCTAAATAATGTAATTATTGCCCCTATTATTTGCTTATATAAAGAATCAATCAAAATAATTGTAGGATATTCATCTGTTATACAAACATCTATTATAGTTATTTTATTAATAATTAACAAAAATACATTTTTAACATATTTCATTTTATATTCAATAATTTCTTTAATTTTAATTTTTATATTTAAAATAATAAAGATTAACTCTTCTTCCTTATTTAATTTATTAACCTCTAATAAAAGAAAAATTATTTTATACTCAATAATTATTATGTACACAAATTTCCCACCTACAGCAACCTTTATACTGAAATAAATCGTCCTAGAAACATTAATAAATTCAAGAATAAAATTTACCTTGGAAGGTTTAATTTTACAATTATTCGAAAGATGAAACATACAAAAGTTTGTACAAAAGTATTAATTTATTTTATCGCACGGTAGGGAATATCATACAAATGGAAATACTTATCTTTAATGTCGGTAAATTGTACTTGTCGCGCCATCTATTTGGGGAAATTAGAACAATTCCTCGACATAGTTTAGCGTTTCTCCGCCAGGTGTTTTCGCCCCTTAAGTGTAGTTTATACCTTTCTCCAATAGATGGCAATCTATGTAATTAACACGTTACAGGGATTTGTAATTGCGGGTTCAGAATATATTTGCATACATACAAACTCTAATTCCGATATTTAGAGAAATATTCATTTATTTTATCGCACGGTTTCTTCGATTGTATTTGTTCGATCTAACCAAATATTTCAAGAAATTGATGGCTTTTTATACCGAAACATTGTCAAAAATTGTTTAATCTACGGTCCAACGACGGTTGTTAATAATTATGATAAATAAATGTCAAGATATTGCGAAGTCTGCGAAGGCGAACGGTTTCGGAGAAAGTTTGTTCATTTCTGCGATTGTTACTAACATTTATACATGTTCCCAATATTGATCGAATAATGTGCATCTTACTTAGGCATCATAAATCATTAGCTAGTTTTCAGAAATTAATTGCGATCGGAAATGAAAGTAAAATATTTGTATTCATATATTTCACGATTTGCAACCAATATTTATCTTCATAAGGAAATTATTGATTTACAATTCAAAAGAATATGCTGTAAAATTAATAATCCCAACTTTTACAGTGCAAACCAATAATTAGTTTACAAATATTAATTTTCATTAAAAATCGAGAAATATATGTATACCAAACTATTAGTTAAATTTTCCGATAAAATTTAATTTTCATACTGTAATATAAAAGTTGGGAACTTGCAAAAATGTTTATAACAATCGCCTAGAGACATAAACATTCGCTATAGCAATACGCCTTCGCAGATTTCGCAATATCTTGATGTTTGTTTACATTATTATTAACAACCGTCGTAGGATCATACGTTAGACAATTTTTAACAATGTCCTAGTATAAATAATGCCTTAAAATATCATTTCGTTGAAATATTCTGTGTTCGCGGAGGAATTTTTCGTTGAGATCCAACTGACATTCTCAAGGCTACACGCATCGATTATCGATTCACAAGTATTTATCGCGGTGATTTTTCTGTCTAAAAAAGCGATTAATTGAATTTTGGCACGTTTGTGTAAAAAATACCACTTCTACGCGTATTGTGTAAATTATAAGAATTAAACAAATGTTAAATTAATGTATCTGTGTAAATTATTATATATAGTAAATAGTATAAATAAAATTCTTCTGGAGGCTAAAGAGATTAAAATATATACTAAATATGTATTTAGAGTATTAGTGTCTAATTTAACCATAGATCAAATGATTTATGATAGAAATTATAAATATTATAATCATTTAATCGAAACGGAGAAACGAAGAAACGGAGAAACGATGAAACGAAGGAAGAAACGGAGAAACGAAGAAAGAAACGGAGAAACGAAGAAAGAAACGGAGAAACGAAGAAAGAAACGGAAAAACGGAGAAATAAATGGAGAAACGAAGAAATAAACGGACAAACGAAGAAATAAACGGAGAAACGAAGAAAGAAACGAAGAAAGAATCGGAGAAACGAAGAAAGAAACGGAGACGCGAAGAAAGAAACGGGGAAACTAAGAAAGAAACGGAGAAACGAACAAAGAAACGGAGAAACGGAGAAAGAAGCGGAGAAACGAACAAAGAAACGGAGAAACGAACAAAGCAACGGAGAAATAAATGGAGAAACGAAGAAATAAACGGAGAAACGAAGAAAGAATCGGAGAAATAAATGGAGAAACGAAGATATAAACGGTGAAACGAAGACAGAAACGGAGAAACGAAGAAACGATGAAAGGAACGGAGAAACGAAGAAAGAAACGGAGATTCGAAAAAAGAAACGGAGAAACGAAGAAAGAAACGGAGAAACGGAGAAAGAAACGAAGAAAGAAACGGAGAAACGACGAAAGAAAAGGAGAAACGAAGAAAGAAACGGAGAAACGAAGAAAGAAACGGAGAAACGAAGAAAGAATCGGAGAAACAAAGAAAGAAACGGAGAAACGCACAAAGAAACGGAGAAACGAACAAAGAAACGGAGAAACGAACAAAGAAACGGGGAAACGAACAAAGAAACGGAGAAACGAAGAAAGAAACGGAGAAACGAAGAAAGAAACGGAGAAACGAACAAAGAAACGGAGAAATGAAGAAAGAAACGGAGAAACGGAGAAATAAATGGAGAAACGAAGAAATAACGGAGAAACGAAGAAAGAAACGGAGAAACGAAGAAGGAAACGGAGAAACGAAGAAAGAAACGGAGAAACGAAGAAAGAAATGGAGAAACGAAGAAAGAAACTGAGAAACGAAGAAAGAAACGGAGAAACGAAGAAAGAAACGGAGAAACGAACAAAGAAACGGAGAAACGAACAAAGAAACGGAGAAACGAACAAAGAAACGGAGAAACGAACAAAGAAACGAAGAAACGGAGAAATAAATGGAGGAACGAAGAAATAAACGGAGAAACGAAGAAAGAAACGGAGAAACGAAGAAAGAAATGGAGAAACGAAGAAAGAAACGGAGAAACGAAGGAAGAAATGGAGAAACGAACAAAGAAACGGAGAAACGAACAAAGAAACGGAGAAACGAACAAAGAAACGGAGAAGCGAAGAAACAATGAAAGAAACGGAGAAATGAAAAAAGAAACGGAGAAACGGAGAAATAAATGGAGAAACCAAGAAATAAACGGAGAAACGAAGAAAGAAACGGAGAAACAGAGAAAGAAACGGAGAAACGAAAAAAGAAACGGAGAAACGAAGAAATAAACGGAGAAACGAAGAATGAAACGGAGAATCGAAGAAAGAAACGGAGAAATAAATGCAGAAACGAAGATATAAACGGAGAAACGAACAAAGAAACGGAGAAGCGAAGAAACGATGAAAGAAACGGAGAAACGGTGAAATGAAAAAAGAAACGGAGAAACGAAGAAAGAAACGGAGAAACGGAGATATAAATGGAGAAACGAAGAAAGAAACGGAGAAACGAACAAAGAAACGGAGAAGCGAACAAAGAAACGGAGAAACGAACAAAGAAACGGAGAAACGAACAAAGAAACGGAGAAACGAACAAAGAAACGGAGAAAAGAAGTAAGAAACGGAGAAACGGAGAAATAAATGGAGGAACGAAGAAATAAACGGAGAAACGAAGAAAGAAACGGAGAAACGAAGAAAGGAACGGAGAAACGACAAAGAAACGGAGAAACGAAGAAAGAAACGGAGAAATAAATGGAGAATCGAAGAAATAAACTGTGAAACGAAGAAAGAAACGGAGAAACAAAGAAAGAAACGGAGAAATGAACAAAGAAACGAAGAAACGAAGAAAGAAACGGAGAAACGAACACAGAAACGGAGAAACGAAGAAAGAATCGGAGAAATAAATGGAGAAACGAAGATATAAACGGAGAAACGAAGAAAGAAACGGAGAAACGAAGAAAGAAACGGAGAAACGAAGAGAGAAACGGAGAAACGAAGAAGGAAACGAATAAACGAAGAAAGAAACGGAGAAACGAACAAAGAAACGGAGAAACGAACAAAGAAACGGAGAAACGAAGAAAGAAACGGAGAAACGAAGAAAGAAACGGAGAAACGAAGAAAGAAACGGAGAAACGAACAAAGAAACGGAGAAATGAAGAAAGAAACGGAGAAACGGAGAAATAAATGGAGAAACGAAGAAATAACGGAGAAACGAAGAAAGAAACGGACAAACGAAGAAAGAAACGGAGAAACGAAGAAAGAAACGGAGAAACGAAGAAAGAAACGGAGAAACGAAGAAAGAAACGGAGAAACGAACAAAGAAACGGAGAAACGAAGAAAGAAACGGAGAAACGGTGAACTAATGGAGAAACGAAGAAATAAACGGAGAAACGAAGAAAGAAACGGAGAAACTAGGAAAGAAACGGAGAAACGAAGAGAGAAACGGAGAAACGATGAAAGAAACGGAGAAACGAAGAAAGAAACAGAGAAACGAACAAAGAAACAGAGAAACGAACAAAGAAACGGAGAAACGAAGAAAGAAACGGAGAAACGGAGAAATAAATTGAGAAACGAAGAAATAAACGGAGAAACGAAGAAAGAAACAGAGAAACGAAGAAAGAATCGGAGAAACGAAGAAAGAAACGGAGAAACGATGAAAGAAACGGAGAAACGAAGAAAGAAACAGAGAAACGAACAAAGAAGCAGAGAATCGAACAAAGAAACGGAGAAACGAAGAAAGAAACGGGGAAACGGAGAAATAAATGGAGAAACGAAGAAATAAACGGAGAAACGAAGAAAGAAACGGAGAAACAAAGAAAGAAACGGAGAAACGGTAAAATAAATGGAGAAACGAAGAAATAAACGGAGAAACGAAGAAAGAAACGAAGAAAGAAACGGAGAAACGAAGAAAGAAACGGAGAAACGATGAAAGAAACGGAGAAACGAAGAATGAAACGGAGAATCGGAGAAATAAATGGAGAAACGAAGAAATAAACCGAGAGACGGAGAAAGAAACGGAGAAACGAAGAAAGAAACGGAGAATCGGAGAAATAAATGGAGAAACGAAGAAATAAACCGAGAGACGGAGAAAGAAACGGAGAAACGAAGAAAGAAACGGAGAAACGAACAAAGAAACGGAGAAACGTTTCTCCATTTCTCCGTTTCTCCGTTTCTCGGTTTCTCCGTTTCCCCGTTTCTCCGTTTCTCGGATTCTACGTTTCTCGATTTCTCCGTTTCTAGGTTTCTATGTTTCTCCGTTTCTCCGTTTCTCCGTTTCTCCGTTTCTCCGTTTCTCCGTTTCTCCTTTTCTCCGTTTCTCGGTTTCTCCGTTTCTCCGTTTCTCGGTTTCTCGGTTTTTCCGTTTCTCGGTTTCTCCGTTTCTCCGTTTCTCCGTTTCTTTGTTCGTTTCTCCGTTTCTTTGTTCGTTTCTCCGTTTCATTCATCGTTTCTCCGTTTCTCCGTTTCTTTCTTCGTTTGTCCGTTTCTTTGTTCGTTTCTCCGTTTCTTTCTGCGTTTCTCTGTTTTTTTCTTCGTTTCTCGGTTTCTTTCTTCGTTTCTCCGATTCTTTCTTCGTTTCTCCGTTTGTTTGTTCGTTTCTCCGTTTATTTCTTCGTTTCTCCGTTTATTTCTCCGTTTCTCCGTTTCTCCGTTTCTTTCTTCGTTTCTCCGTTTCTTTGTTCGTTTCTCCGTTTCATTCATCGTTTCTCCGTTTCTCCGTTTCTTTCTTCGTTTGTCCGTTTCTTTGTTCGTTTCTCCGTTTCTTTCTGCGTTTCTCTGTTTTTTCTTCGTTTCTCCGTTTCTTTCTTCGTTTCTCCGATTCTTTCTTCGTTTCTCCGTTTGTTTGTTCGTTTCTCCGTTTATTTCTTCGTTTCTCCGTTTATTTCTTCGTTTCTCCGATTATTTCTCCGTTTCTCCGTTTCTTCGTTTCTTTCTTCGTTTCTCCGTTTATTTCTTCGTTTCTCCGTTTCATTCTTCGTTTCTGCGTTTCATTGTTCGTTTCTCTGTTTCTTTCTTCGTTTCTCCGTTTCTTTCGCCGTTTCTCGGTTTATTTCTTCGTTTCTCCGTTTCTTTCTTCGTTTCTCCGTTTCTTTCTTCGTTTCTCCGTTTCTTCCTTCGTTTCTTCGTTTCTCCGTTTCTCAGTTTCGCCGTTTCTCCGTTTCTCCGTTTCGTTTAAATGATTATAATATTTATAATTTCTATTATAAATCATTTGATCTATAGTTAAATTAGACACTAATACTCTAAATACATATTTAATATATTTTTTAATCTCTTTAGCTTCCAGAAGAATTTTATTTATACTATTTACTATATATAATAATTTACACAGAATCGGATATAAATCTAATTATTTATTTATAATAATTATTTTTTTTTCACTTATCTTAAAAATTGGGATGTACTCTTTAAATGTTCCATTCATTTCTTTAATTCATTCATTAAATTGAATTAATCTATTCTTTATAATAACTTTAATAAAATTAATCCCTATAATTATTATAGAACTCATGTTAAAATTTAATAATGAAATTTATTTTATTTGCGTAATTAATGTAATTATTGCCCCTATCATTACTTAAACAAAAAAATCAATCATAATAATTATAGGATATTCATCTGTTATACAAACATCTATTATAGTTATTTTATTAATAATTAACGAGAATACATTTTAAACATATTTCATTTTATATTCAATAATTTCTTTAATTTTAATTTTCATATCTAAAATAATAAATATTAACTCTTCTTCCTTATTTAATATATTAACCTCTAACAAAAGATAAATTATTTTATACTCAATAATTATTATGTACACAAATTTCCCACCTATAGCACTCTTTATACTGAAATAAATCGTCCTGGAGACATTAATAAATTCAAGAATAAAATTTACCGTGGTAGGTTTAATTTTACATTTATTCGAAAGATGAAACATACAAAAGTTTGTACAAAAGTATTAATTTATTTTATCGCACGGTAGGGAATATCATACAAAAGGAAATACTTATCTCTAATGTCGGTAAATTGTACTTGTCGCGCCATCTATTTGTGGAAATTAGAACAATTCTTCGCCAAATTTGAGCGTTTCTCCGCCAGGTGTTATCACCCCTTAAGTATAGTTTAACCCTTTCTCCAATAGATGGCAACCCATGTAATTACCACATTACAGGGATTTGTAACTGCGGGTTCAGAATATATTTGCATACATACAAACTATAATTCCGATATGTAGAGAAATATTCATTTATTTTATCCCACGGCTTCTTCGATCGTATTTGTTCGATCTAACCAAGTATTTCAAGAAATTGATGGCTTTTTATACCGAAACAATTTCAAAAATTGTTTAATCTACGGTCCAGCGACGGTTGTTAATAATTATGATAAATAAATGTCAAGATATTGCGAAGTCTGCGACGGCGAACGGTTTCAGTGAATGTTTGTTCATTTCAGCGATTGTTATTAACATGTACGCATGTTCTCTATATTGATCGAACAATGTGCATCTTATTTATGTATTGCAATTAATTAAGAAACTTATCGAAATTGGTTTTGATCGAGACTCCACGTTAAAACGTGTTTCGTAAAGTTTTAAAGCACGGAAAGTAACAATTGATCATTAGATACATTAATTTAACATTTGCTTAATTCTTATAATTTACACAATACGCGTAGAAGTGGTATTTTTTACACAAAAGTGCCAAAATTCAATTAATCGCTTTTTTAGATAGAAAAATCACCCCGATAATTACTTGTGAATCGATAATCGATACGTGTAGCCTTGAGAATTGTAGTTGGATCTCAGCGAAAAATTCCTCCGCGAACACAGAATATTTCAACGAAATGATATTTTAACGCATTATTTATACTAGGACATTGTTAATAATTGTCTAAAGTATGGTTCTACGACGCTTGTTAATAAATATGATATATAAACATCGAGATTTTGCAAAATCTGCGAAGACGAACGGTTTCGGAGAATGTTTGTTCATTTCTGCGATTGTTACTAACATTTATGCATGTTCCCAATATTGATCGAATAATGTGCATCTTACTTACGCATCATAAATCATTAGCTAGTTTTCAGAAATTAATTGCTATCGGAAATGAAAGTAAAATATTTGTATTCATATATTTCTCGATTTGCAACCAATATTTATCTTCATAAGGAAATTATTGATTTACAATGCAAAAGAATATGCATTTTCTAAAATTAAGAATCCCAACTTTTACAGTGCAAACCATTAATTAGTTTACAAGTATTAATTTTCATTAAAAATCGAGAAATATATGTATACCAAACTATTAGTTAAATTTTCCGATAAAATTTAATTTTCATACTGTAATATAAAAGTTGGGAACTTGCAAAAATGTTTATAACAATCGCCTAGAGACATAAACATTCGCTATAGCAATACGCCTTCGCAGATTTGGCAATATCTTGATGTTTGTTTACATTATTATTAACAACCGTCGTAGGATCATACATTAGACAATTTTTAACAATGTCCTAGTATAAATAATGCCTTAAAATATCATTTCGTTGAAATATTTTGTGTTCGCGGAGGAATTTTTCGCTGAGATCCAACTGACATTCTCAAGGCTACACGCATCGATTATCGATTCACAAGTATTTATCGCGGTGATTTTTCTATCTAAAAAAGCGATTAATTGAATCTTGGCACTTTTGTGTAAAAAATACCACTTCTACGCGTATTGTGTAAATTATAAGAACTAAACAAATGTTAAATTAATGTATCTAATGAACAATTGTTACTTTCCGTGCTTTAAAACTTTACGAAACACGTTTTAACGTGGAGTCTCGATCAAAATCAATTTCGATAAGTTTCTCAATTAATTGCAATACATAAATAAGATGCACATTGTTCGATCAATATAGGGAACATGCAAAAATGTTAATAACAAACGCTGAAATGAACAATCATTCACTGAAACCGTTCGCCGTCGCAGACTTCGCAATATCTTGACATTTATTTATCATAATTATTAACAACCGTCGCTGGACCGTAGATTAAACAATTTTTGAAATCGTTTCGGTATAAAAAGCCATCAATTTCTTCAAATATTTGGTTAGATCGAACAAATACGATCGAAGAAGTCGTGGGATAAAATAAATGAATATTTCTCTACATATCGGAATTATAGTTTGTATGCATGCAAATATATTCTGAACCCGCAATTACAAATCCCTGTAACGTGGTAGTTACATGGGTTGCCATCTATTGGAGAAAGGGTTAAACTACACTTAAGGGGTGAAAACACCTGGCGGAGAAACGCTCAAGTTTGTCGATGAATTGTTCTAATTTCCACAAATAAATGGCGCGACAAGTACAGTTTACCGACATTAGAGATAAGTATTTCCATTTGTATGATATTCCCTACCGTGCGATAAAATAAATAAATACTTTTGTACAAACTTTTGTATGTTTCAGTTTTCGAATAAATGTAAAATTAAGCCTTCCACGGTAAATTTTATTCTTGAATTTATTAATGTTTCTAGGACGATTTATTTCAGTATATAGACTGCTATAGGTGGGAAATTTGTGTACATAATAATTATTGAGTATAAAATAATTTTTCATTTATTAGAGGTAAATATATTCAATAAGGAAGAAGAGTTAATCTTTATTATTTTATATATAAACATTAAAATTAAAGAAATTATTGAATGTAACACGAAATATGTTAAAAATGTATTTTTGTTAATTATTAATAAAATAACTGTAATAGATGTTTGTATAACAGATGAATATCCTATAATTATTATGTTTGATTTTTCTGTTTAAGCAAATGATAGGGGCAATAATTACACTAATTAGGCAAATAAAATAAATTTCATTATTAAATTTTAATATGAGTTCTATAATAATTACAGGGATTAATTTTATTAATGTTATTATAAAGAATAGATTAATTCAATTTAATGAATAAATTAAAGAAATGAATCGCACATTTAAAGAGAACATCCCCATGTTTAAGATAAGTGAAAAAAAAAATTATTATAAATAAATAATTAGATTTATTTCCGATTCTGTGTAAATTATTATATATAGTAAATAGTATAAACAAAATTCTTCTGGGGCTAAAGAGATTAAAAAATATATTAAATATGTATTTAGAGTATTAGTGTCTAATTTAACCATAGATCAAATGTTTTATAATAGAAATTATAAATATTATCATCATTTAATCGAAACGGAGAAACGGAGAAACGGTGAAACGATGAAACGAAGGAAGAAACGGAGAAACGAAGAAAGAAACGGAGAAACGAAGAAAGAAACGGAGAAATGAAGAAAGAAACGCAGAAACGAAGAAAGAAACGGAGAAACGAAGAAAGAAACGGAGAAACGAAGAAATAAACGGAGAAACGAAAAATGAAACGGAGAATCGGAGAAACAAATGGAGAAACGAAGAAATAAACCGAGAAACGGAGGAAGAAACGGAGAAACGAACAATGAAACGGAGAAACGAACAAAGAAACGGAGAAACGAACAAAGAAACCGAGAAACGAACAAAGAAACCGATAAACGAACAAAGAAACGGAGAAATGAAGAAAGAAACGGAGAAACGGAGAAATAAATGGAGAAACGAAGAAATAAACGGAGAAACGAAGAAAGAAACGGAGAAACGAAGAAAGAAACGGAGAAATTTAGAAAGAAACGGAGAAACGAAGAAAGAAACGGAGAAACAAACAAAGAAACGGAGAAACGAACAAAGAAACGGAGGAACGGAGAAAGAAGCGGAGAAACGAAGAAAGAAACGGAAAACCGAAGAAAGAAACGGAGAAACGAAGAAAGAAACAGGGAAGCGAACAAAGAAACGGAGAAACGAAGAAAGAAACGGGGAATCGAACAAAGAAACGGAGAAACGAAGAAAGAAACGGAGAAACGGAGAAATAAACGGAGAAACGAAGAAAGAAACGGAGAAACGAAGAATGAAACGGAGAAACGAAGAATGAAACGGAGAATCGGAGAAACAAATGGAGAAACGAAGAAATAAACCGAGAAACGGAGGAAGAAACGGAGAAACGAACAATGAAACGGAGAAACGAACAAAGAAACGGAGAAACGAACAAAGAAACCGAGAAACGAACAAAGAAACCGATAAACGAACAAAGAAACGGAGAAATGAAGAAAGAAACGGAGAAACGGAGAAATAAATGGAGAAACGAAGAAATAAACGGAGAAACGAAGAAAGAAACGGAGAAACGAAGAAAGAAACGGAGAAATTTGGAAAGAAACGGAGAAACGAAGAAAGAAACGGAGAAACGAACAAAGAAACGGAGAAACGAACAAAGAAACGGAGGAACGGAGAAAGAAGCGGAGAAACGAAGAAAGAAACGGAAAACCGAAGAAAGAAACGGAGAAACGAAGAAAGAAACGGAGAAGCGAACAAAGAAACGGAGAAACGAACAAAGAAACGGAGAAACGAACAAAGAAACTGAGAAACGGAGAAATAAATGGAGAAACGAAGAAATAAACGGAGAAACGAAGAAAGAACCGGAGAAACGAAGAAAGAACCGGAGAAACGAAGAAAGAAACGGAGAAACTGAGAAAGAAACGGAGAAACGAAGAAAGAAACGGAGAAACGAAGAAAGAAACGGAGAAACGGAGAAATAAATGTAGAAACGAAGAAATAAACGGAGAAATGAAGAAAGGAACGGAGAAACGAAGAAAGAAACAGAGAAACGGAGAAAGAAACGGAGAAACGGAGAAATAAATGGAGAAACGAAGAACTAACGTAGAAACGAAGAAACAAACGGAGAAACGAAGAAAGATACGGAGAAACGAAGAAAGAAACGGAGAAACGAACAAAGAAACGGAGAAACGGAGAAACGAAGAAAGAAACCGAGAAACGAACAAAGAAACGGAGAAACGAAGAAAGAAATGGAGAAACGAAGAAACAAACCGAGAAACGAAGGAAGAGACGGAGAAACGAACAAAGAAACGGAGAAACGTTTCTCCGTTTCTCGGTTTCTCCGCTTCTCGGTTTCTCCGTTTCTCCGTTTCTCCGTTTCTCGGTTTCTCCGTTTCTCCGTTTCTCTGTTTCTCCGGTTGTTTCTTCGTTTCTCCGTTTCTTTGTTCGTTTCTCCGTTTCTTTCATCGTTTCTCCGTTTCTTTCTCCGTTTCTTCGTTTCTTTCTTCGTTTGTCCGTTTCTTTGTTCGTTTCTCCGTTTCTTTGTTCGTTTCTCCGTTTCATTGTTCGTTTCTCCGTTCCTTTCTTCGTTTCTCCGTTTCTTTCATCGTTTCTCCGATTCTTTCTTCGTTTCTCCGTTTGTTTGTTCGTTTCTCCATTTATTTCTCCGTTTCTCCGTTTCTTTCTTAGTTTCTGCGTTTATTTCTACGTTTCTCCATTTATTTCTCCGTTTCTTTAATCATTTCTCCGTTTCTTTGTCCGCTTCTCCGTTTCTCCGTTTCTTTGTTCGTTTCTACGTTCCTTTCTTCGTTTCTCCGTTTATTTCTTCATTTCTCCATTTACTTCTCCGTTTCTCCGTTTCTTTCTCCGTTTCTCGGTTTATGTCTTCGTTTCTCCATTTATTTCTCCGTTTCTTCGTGTCTTTGTTCGTTTCTCCGTTTCTTTCTTCGTTTCTCCATTTATTTCTCCGCTTCTCCGTTTCTTTGTTCGTTTCTCCGTTTCTTTCTTCGTTTCTCCGTTTCTTTCTTCGTTTCTTTGTTTCTTTCTTCGTTTCTCCGTTTCTTTCTTCGTTTCTCCGTTTGTTTCTTCGTTTCTCCATTTATTTCTCCGTTTCTCCGTTTCTTTCTTCGTTTATCAGTTTCTGTCTTCGTTTCTCCGTTTATTTCTTCGTTTCTCCTTTATTTCTTCGTTTCTCCGTTTCTTTCATCGTTTCTCCGTTTCTTTCTCCGTTTCTTTCTTCGTTTCTCCGTTTCTTCCTTCGTTTCTTCGTTTCTCCGTTTCTCCGTTTCTCCGTTTCTGCGTTTCACCGTTTCTCCGTTTCGATTAAATGATTATAATAGTTATAATTTCTATTATAAATCATTTGAGCTATAGTTAAATTATACACTAATTCTCTAAATACATATTTAGTATATTTTTTAATCTCTTTAGCCTCCAGAAGAATTTTATTTATACTATATAGTGTATATAATAATTTACACAGAATCGGAAATGAATCTAATTATTTATTTATAATAATTATTTTTTATTCACTTATTTTAAAAATTGGGATGTACTCTTTAAATTTTCCATTCATTTCTTTAATTTATTCATTAAATTGAATTAATCTATTCTTTGTAATAACTTTAATAAAATTAATCCCTATAATTATTATAGAATTCATATTAAAATTTAATAATGAAATTTATTTTATTTGCCTAAATAATGTAATTATTGCCCCTATTATTTGCTTATATAAAAAATCAATCAAAATAATTATAGGATATTCATCTGTTATACAAACATCTATTATAGTTATTTTATTAATAATTAACAAAAATACATTTTTAACATATTTCATTTTATATTCAATAATTTCTTTAATTTTAATTTTTATATTTAAAATAATAAAGATTAACTCTTCTTCCTTATTTAATATATTAACCTCTAATAAGAGAAAAATTATTTTATTCTCAATAATTATTATGTACACAAATTTCCCACCTACAGCACCCTTTATACTGAAATAAATCGTCCTAGAAACATTAATAAATTCAAGAATAAAATTTACTTTGGAAGGTTTAGTTTTACATTTATTCGAAAGATGAAACATACTAAAGTTTGTACAAAAGTATTTATTTATTTTATCGCACGGTAGGGAATATCATACAAATGGAAATACTTATCTTAAATGTCGGTAAATTGTACCTGTCGCGCCATCTATTTGTGGAAATTAGAACAATTCCACGACAAACTTGAGCGTTTCTCCGCCAGGTGTTTTCACCCCTTAAGTGTAGTTTAACCCTTTCTCCAATAGTTGGCAACCCATGTAATTACCACATTACAGGGATTTGTAACTGCGGGTTCAGAATATATTTGCATACATACAAACTATAATTCCGATATGTAGAGAAATATTCATTTATTTTATCCCACGGCTTCTTCGATCGTATTTGTTAGATCTAACCAAGTATTTCAAGAAATTGGTGGCTTTATAGCCATTATTTATATCGGAACATTGTGGAAAATTGTTTAACAAAGAAACAGAGACACACGAACAAAGAAACGGAGAAACGAAGAAAGAAACGGAGAAACGAAGATGTAACGGAGGAACGATGAAAGAAACGGAGAAATAAATGGAGAAACGAAGATAGAAACGGAGAAACGAAGAAAGAAACGGAGAAACGAAGAAACGATGAAAGAAACGGAGAAACGGAGAAACAAATGGTGAAACGATGAAAGAAACGGAGAAACGAAGAAATAAACCGAGAAACGGAGAAACGAAGAAAGAAATGGAGAAACGAAGAAAGAAACGGAGAAACAAAGAAAGAAACGGAGAAACGAACAAAGAAACGGAGTAACGAAGAAAGAAACGAAGAAACGGAGAAAGAAACGGAGAAACGAAGAAATAAACGGAGAAACGAAGAAAGAAACGGAGAAACAAAGAAAGAAACGGAGAAACGAACAAAGAAACGGAGAAACGAAGAAATAAACGGAGAAACGAACAAAGAAATGGAGAAACGAACAAAGAAACGGAGAAACAAAGAGAGAAACGGAGAAACGATGAATGAAACGGAGAAACGAAGAAAGAAACGGAGAAACGGAGAAATAAATGGAGAAACGAAGAAATAAACGGAGAAACGAAGAAAGTAACGGAGAAACAAAGAAAGAAACGGAGAAACGGTGAAATAAATGGAGAAACGAAAAAATAAACGGAGAAACGAAGAAAGAAACGGAGAAACGAAGAAAGGAACGGAGAAACGAAGAAAGAAACGGAGAAACGAAGAAAGAAACGAAGAAACGGAGAAATAAATGGAGAATCGAAGAAATAAACTGTGAAACAAAGAAAGAAACGGAGAAACAAAGAAAGAAACGGAGAAACGAAGAAAGAAACGGAGAAACGAAGAAAGAAACGGAGAGACGGTGAAATAAATGGAGAAACGAAGAAATAAACGGAGAAATGAAGAAAGAAACGGAGAAACGAAGAAAGAGACGGAGAAACGGAGAAATAAATGGAGAAAGGAAGAAATAAACGGAGAAACGAAGAAACAAACGGAGAAACAAAGAAAGAAACGGAAAAACGAAGAAAGAAACGGAGAAACGAAGAAAGAAACGGAGAAACGAAGAAAGGAACGGAGAAACGAACAAAGAAACGGAGAAACGAAGAAAGAAACGGAGAAATAAATGGAGAATCGAAGAAATAAACTGTGAAACGAAGAAAGAAACGGAGAAACAAAGAAAGAAACGGAGAATCGAACAAAGAAACGGAGAAACGAAGAAAGAAACGGAGAAACGGTGAAATAAATGGAGAAACGAAGAAATAAACGGAGAAACGAAGCAAGAAACGGAGAAACGAAGAAAGAAACGGAGAAACGGAGAAATAAATGGAGGAACGAAGAAATAATCGGAGAAACGAAGAAAGAAACGGAGAAACGAAGAAAGGAACGGAGAAACGAACAAAGAAACGGAGAAACGAAGAAAGAAACGGAGAAATGAACAAAGAAACGGAGAAACGAAGAAATAAACGGAGAAACGAAGAAAGAAATGGAGAAACGAAGAAAGAAACGAAGAAACGAAGAAAGAAACGGAGAAACGAAGAAAGAAACGGAGAATCGGAGAAATAAATGGGGAAACGAAGAAATAAACCGAGAAACGGGGAAATAAACGGAGAAACAAACAAAGAAACGGAGAAACGAACAAAGAATCGGAGAAACGGACAAAGAAACGGAGAAACGAACAAAGAATCGGAGAAACGAAGAAAGAAACGAAGAATGAAACGAAGACACGAAGAAAGAAACGGAGAAACGAAGAAAGAAACGGAGAAACGAAGAAAGAAACGGAGAAACGAAAAAAGAAACGGAGAAACGTTTCTCCATTTCTCCGTTTCCCCGTTTCTCGGTTTCTCCGTTTCTCCGTTTCTCCGTTTCCCGGTTTCTCCGTTTCTCCGTTTCTCCGTTTCTCGGTTTCTCCGTTTCTCCGTTTCTCGCTTTCCCCGTTTCTCCGTTTCTCCGTTTCTGCGCTTCTCCGTTTCTCCGTTTCTGCGCTTCTCCGTTTCTCCGTTTCTCCGTTTCTCCGTTTCTCCGTATCTCGGTTTCTCCGTTTCTCGGTTTCTCCGTTTCTCCGTTTCTCCGTTTCACTGTTTTTTGTTCGTTCCTCCGTTACTTTCTTCGATTCTCCGTTTATTTCTTCGTTTCTCCATTTATTTCTCCGATTCTCCGTTTCTTTCTTCGTTTCTCCGTTTCTTTCTTCGTTTCTTCGTTTCTTTCTTCGTTTCTCCGTTTCTTTCATCATTTCTCCGTTTCTTTCTTCGTTCCTCCGTTTCTTTCTTCGATTCTCCGTTTATTTCTTCGTTTCTCCATTTATTTCTTCACTTCTCCGTTTCTTTGTACGTTTCTCCGTTTCTTTGTTCGTTTCTCCGTTTCTTTGTTCGTTTCTCCGTTTCTTTGTTCGTTTCTCCGTTTCTTTCTTCGTTTCTCCGTTTGTTTCTTCGTTTCTCCGTTTGTTCCTTCGTTTCTTCGTTTCTCCGTTTCTCCGTTTCTCCGTTTCTGCGTTTCTCCGTTTCTCCGTTTCGATTAAATGATTATAATAGTTATAATTTCTATTATAAATCATTTGAGCTATAGTTAGATTATACACTAATACTCTAAATACATATTTAATATATTTTTTAATCTCTTTAGCCTCCAGAAGAATGTTATTTGTACTATTTACTGTATATAATAATTTACACAGAATCGGAATTAAATCTAATTATATATTTATAATAATTATTTTTTATTCACTTATTTTAAAAATTGGGATGTACTCTTTAAATGTGCGATCCATTTCTTTAATTTATTCATTAAATTGAAATAATCTATTCTTTATAATAACTTTAATAAAATTAATCCTTATAATTATTATAGAACTCATATTAAAATTTAATAATGAAATTTATTTTATTTGCCTAATTAATGTAACTATTGCCCCTATCATTTGCTTAAACAAAAAAATCAATCATAATAATTTTAGGATATTCATGTGTTATACAAACATCTATTATAGTTATTTTATTAATAATTAACAAGAATACATTTTTAACATATTTCATTTTATATTCAATAATTTCTTTAATTTTAATTTTTATATCTAAAATAATAAATATTAACTCTTCTTCCTTATTTAATATATTAACCTCTAATAAAAGAAAAATTATTTTATACTCAATAATTATTATGTACACAAATTTCTCACCTATTGCACTCTTTATACTGAAATACATCGTCTTGGAGACATTAATATATGCAAGAATAAATTTTACCGTGGAAGGTTTAATTTTACATTCATTCGAAAGATGAAACGTACAAAAGTTTGTACAAAAGTATTAATTTATTTTATCGCACGGTAGGAAATATCATACAAATGGAAACACTTATCTCTAATGTCGGTAAATGGTACTTGTCGCGCCATCTATTTGTGGAAATTAGAACAATTCCTCGACAAACTTGAGCGTTTCTCCGCCAGGTGTTTTCACCCCTTAAGTGTAGTTTAAACCTTTCTCCAATAGATGGCAACCCATGTAATTACCACGTTACAGGGATTTGTAATTGCGGGTTCAGAATATATTTGCATACATACAAACTATAATTTCGATATGTAGAGAAGTATTCATTTATTTTATCCCACGGCTTCTTCGATCGTATTTGTTCAATCTAACCAATTACTTCAAGAAATTGATGGCTTTTTGTACCGAAAGAATTTCAAAAATTGTTTAATCTACGGTCCAGCGATGGTTGTTAATAATTATAATAAATAAATGTCAAGATATTGCGAAGTCTGCGAAGGCGAACTGTTTCAGTGAATGTTTGTTCATTTCAGCGATTGTTATTAACATTTACGCATGTTCCCTATATTGATCGAACAATGTGCATCTTATTTATGTATTGCAATTAATTAAGAAACATATCGAAATTGATTTTGATCGAGACTCCGCGTTAAAACGTGTTTCGTAAAATTTTAAAGCACGGAAAGTAACAAAGGTTCATTAGATACATTAATTTAACATTTGTTTAATTCTTCTAGTTTACACAAAACTCGTAGAAGTGGTATTTTTTACATAAAAGTGCCAAAATTTAATTAATCGCTGTTCTGGATAGAAAAATCACCGCGATGAGTACTTGTGAATCGATAATCGATACGTGTAGCCTTGAGAATGTCAGTTGGATCTCAGCGAAAAATTCCTCCGCGAACACAGAATATTTCAACGAAATGATATTTTAAGGCATTATTTATACTAGGACATTGTTAAAAATTGTCTAATGTATGATCCTACGACGGTTGTTAATAATAATGTAAACAAACATCAAGATATTGCGAAATCTGCGAAGGCGTATTGCTATAGCGAATGTTTATGTCTCTAGGCGATTGTTATAAACATTTTTGCAAGTTCCCAACTTTTATATTACAGAATGAAAATTAAATTTTATCGGAAAATTTAACTAATAGTTTGGTATACATATATTTCACGATTTTTAATGAAAATTAATATTTGTAAACTAATTAATGGTTTGCACTGTAAAAGTTGGGATTATTAATTTTACAAAATGCATATTCTTTTGCATTGTAAATCAATAATTTCCTTATGAAGATAAATATTGGTTGCAAATCGAGAAATATATGAATACAAATATTTTATTTTCATTTCCGATCGCAATTAATTTCTGAAAACTAGCTAATGATTTATGATGCCTAAGTAAGATGCACATTATTCGATCAATATTGGGAACATGCGTAAATGTTTATAACAATCGCGGAAATGGACAAATATTCACCGAAACCGTTCGCCTTCCCAGATATCGCAATATCTCGGGGTTTGTTTGTCATAATTATTAACAACCGTCGTAGGACCATACTTTAAACAATTATTAACAATGTCCTAGTATAAATCATGTCTTAAAATATCATTTCGTTGAAATATTCTTTTTTCGCGATGGAATAGTTGTTATTGAGATCGAACCGACATTGTCAAGGCTGGAAATGTTTATCGATTCACAAACGTCCATCACGATGATTTTTCTGTCTAGAAAAGCGATTAATTGAATTTCGACGCTTTTACTTAAAGAATACAGCTTCCACGCGTATTCCGAAAATTATAAGAACGAAACAAATGTTAAATTAATGTATCTAATAAACAATTGCCACTTCCCATGCTTTGAAACATTAAGAAACACGTTTATACCTCGAGTCTCGGTCAAAATTAATTGCTGTAGGCGAACCAATCATATTTAATGCATAAATAAGATGCATATTGTAAGATAAATGTTCAGAACATGTATAAATGTTAGTAACAATCGTAGAAATGAACAAACATTCTCCGAAACCGTTCGTCTTCGCAGATATTGCAAAATCTCGATGTTTATTTATCATATTTATTAACAAGCGTCGTAGAACCATACATTAGACAATTATTAACAATGTCCTAGTATAAATAATGCCTTAAAATATCATTAAGTTGAAATATTCTGTGTTCGCGGAGGAATTTTTGCTGAGATCCAACTGCAATTCTCAAGGCTGCACGCATCGATATCGATTCACAAGTATCTATCGCGGTGATTTTTCTGTCTAAAAAAGCGATTAATTGAATTTTGGCACGTTTGTGTAAAAAATACCACTTCTACGCGTATTGTGTAAATTATAAGAATTAAACAAATGTTAAATTAATGTATCTAATGAACAATTGTTACTTTCCGTGCTTTAAAACTTTACGAAACACGTTTTAACGTGGAGTCTCGATCAAAACCAATTTCGATAAGTTTCTTAATTAATTGCAATACATAAATAAGATGCACATTGTTCGGTCAATATAGAGAACATGCGTACATGTTAATAACAATCGCTGAAATGAACAAACATTCACTGAAACCGTTCGCCTTCGCAGACTTCGCAATATCTTGACATTTATTTATCATAATTATTAACAACCGTCGTTGGACCGTAGATTAAACAATTTTTGACAATGTTTCGGTATAAAAGCCATCAATTTCTTGAAATATTTGGTTAGATCGAACAAATACGATCGAAGAAGCCGTGGTATAAAATAAATGAATATTTCTCTACATATCGGAATTATAGTTTGTATGTATGCAAATATATTCTGAACCCGCAATTACAAATCCCTGTAACGTGGTAATTACATGGGTTGCCATCTATTGGAGAAAGGGTTAAACTACACTTAAGGGGTGAAAACACCTGGCGGAGAAACGCTCAAGTTTGTCGAGGAATTGTTCTAATTTCCACAAATAGATGGCGCGACAAGTACAATTTACCGACATTAGAGATAAGTATTTCAATTTGTATGATATTCCCTACCGTGCGATAAAATAAATAAATACTTTTGTACAAACTTTTGTATGTTTCATTTTTCGAATAAATGTAAAATTAAACCTTCCACGGTAAATTTTATTCTTGAATTTATTAATGTCTCCAGGACGATTTATTTCAGTATAGAGAATGCTATAGGTGGGAAATTTGTCTACATAATAATCATTGAGTATAAAATAATTTTTCTTTTATCAGAGGTTAATGTATTAAATAAGGAAGAAGAGTTAATCTTTATTATTTTATATATAAAAATTAAAATTAAAGAAATTATTGAATATAAAACGAAATATCTTAAAAATGTATTTTTGTTAATTATTAATAAAATAACTATAATAGATGTTTGTATAACAGATGAATATCCTATAATTATTATGATTGATTTTTGATTTAAGCAAATGATAGGGGCAATAATTACATTAATTAGGCAAATAAAATAAATTTCATTATTAAATTTTAATATGAGTTCTATAATAATTACAGGGATTAATTTTATTAAAGTTATTATAAAGAATAGATTAATTCAATTTAATGAATAAATTAAAGAAATGAATCGAACATTTAAAGAGAACATCCCCATGTTTAAGTTAAGTGAAAAAAAGATAATTATTATAAATAAATAATTAGATTTATTTCCGATTCTGTGTAAATTATTATATATAGTAAATAGTATAAATAAAATTCTTCTGGAGGCTAAAGAGATTAAAATATATATTAAATATGTATTTAGAGTATCAGTGTCTAATTTAACCATAGATCAAATGATTTATAATAGAAATTATAAATATTATAATCATTTAATCGAAACGGAGAAATGAAGAAAGAAACGGAGAAACGAAGAAAGAAACAGAAAAACGGAGAAATAAATGGAGAAACGAAGAAATAAACGGACAAACGAAGAAATAAACGGAGAAACGAAGAAAGAAACGAAGAAAGAATCGGAGAAACGAAGAAAGAAACGGAGACACGAAGAAAGAAACGGGGAAACTAAGAAAGAAACGGAGAAACGAAGAAAGAAACGGAGAAACGAAGAACGAAACGGAGAAACGAACAAAGAAACGGAGAAACGGAGAAAGAAGCGGAGAAAGGAACAAAGAAACGGAGAAACGAACAAAGAAACGGAGAAATAAATGGAGAAACGAAGAAATAAACGGAGAAACGAAGAAAGAAACGGAGAAATAAATGGAGAAACGAAGAAATAAACGGAGAAACGAAGAAAGAAACGGAGAAACGAAGAAAGAAACGGAGAAACGAAGAAAGAAACAGAGAAACGAACAAAGAAACGGAGAAACGAAGATAGAAACGGAGAAACGGAGAAATAAATGGAGAAACGAAGAAATAAACGGAGAAACGAAGAAAGAAACGAAGAAACGAAGAAAGAAACGGAGAAACGAAGAAAGAAACGGAGAAACGATGAAAGAAACGGAGAAACGAAGAAAGAAACAGAGAAACGAACAAAGAAACAGAGAAACGAACAAAGAAACGGAGAAACGAAGAAAGAAACGGAGAAGCGAAGAAAGAAACGAAGAAAGAAACGGAGAAACAAAGAAAGAAACGGAGAAACGGTGAAATAAATGGAGAAACGAAGAAATAAACGGAGAAACGAAGAAAGAAACGGAGAAACGAAGAAAGAAACGGAGAAATAAATGGAGAAATAAATGGAGAAACGAAGAAAGAAACGGAGAAACGATGAAAGAAACAGAGAAACGAACAAAGAAACAGAGAAACGAACAAAGAAACGGAGAAACGAAGAAAGAAACGGAGAAACGGTGAAATAAATGGAGAAACGAAGAAATAAGCGGAGAAACGAAGAAAGAAACGGAGAAACGAAGAAAGAAACGGAGAAACGAAGAAAGAAACGGAGAAACGATGAAAGAAACGGAGAAACGAAGAAAGAAACAGAGAAACGAACAAAGAAACAGAGAAACGAACAAAGAAACGGAGAAACGAAGAAAGAAACGGAGAAACGGAGAAATAAATGGAGAAACGAAGAAATAAACGGAGAAACGAACAAAGAAACAGAGAAACGAACAAAGAAACGGAGAAAGGAAGAAAGAAACGGAGAAACGGAGAAATAAATGGAGAAACGAAGAAATAAACCGAGAAACGGAGAAAGAAACGGAGAAACGATGAAAGAAACGGAGAAACGAAGAAAGAAACAGAGAAACGAACAAAGAAACAGAGAAACGAACAAAGAAACGGAGAAACGAAGAAAGAAACGGAGAAACGGAGAAATAAATGGAGAAACGAAGAAATAAACGGAGAAACGAAGAAAGAAACGGAGAAACAAAGAAAGAAACGGAGTAACGGTGAAATAAATGGAGAAACGAAGAAATAAACGGAGAAACGAAGAAAGAAACGGAGAAACGAAGAAGGAAACGGAGAAACGAAGAAAGAAACGGGGAAACGATGAAAGAAACGGAGAAACGAAGAAAGAAACAGAGAAACGAACAAAGAAACGGAGAAACGAACAAAGAAACGTTTCTCCGTTTCTCGGTTTCTCCGTTTCTCCGTTTCTTTGTTTCTCCGTTTCTCCGTTTCTCCGTTTCTCGGTTTCTCCGTTTCTCCGTTTCTCGGTTTTTCCGTTTCTCCGTTTCTCCGTTTCACCGTTTTTTGTTCGTTCCTCCGTTTCTTTCTTCGATTCTGCGTTTATTTCTTCGTTCCTCCATTTATTTCTCCGTTTCTACGTTTCTTTGTTCGTTTCTCCGTTTCCTTCTTCGTTTCTCCGTTTCTTTCTTCGTTTCTCCGTTTCTTTCTTCGTTTCTTCGTTTCTTTCTTCGTTTCTCCGTTTCTTTCATCGTTTCTCCGTTTCTTTCTTCGTTCCTCCGTTTCTTTCTTCGATTCTCCGTTTATTTCTTCGTTTCTCCATTTATTTCTCCGCTTCTCCGTTTCTTTGTACGTTTCTTCGTTTCTTTGTTTGTTTCTCCGTTTCTTTCATAGTTTCTCCGTTTCTTTGTTCGTTTCTACGTTTCTTTCTTCGTTTCTCCGTTTCTTTCTTCGTTTCTCCATTTATTTCTCCGTTTCTCCGTTTCTTTATTCGATTCTCCGTTTCTTTGTCCGTTTCTTTGCCCGTTTCTCGGTTTCTCCGTTTCTTTGTTCGTTTCTCCGTTCCTTTCTTCGTTTCTCCGTTTATTTCTTCGTTTCTCCATTTACTTCTACGTTTCTCCGTTTCTTTCGCCATTTCTCGGTTTATTTCTTCGTTTCTCCATTTATTTCTCCGTTCCTTCGTTTCTTTGTTCGTTTCTCCGTTTCTTTCTTCGTTTCTCCGTTTCTTTCTTCTTTCCTCCGTTTCTTGTTCGTTTCTCTGTTTCTTTCTTCGTTTCTCCATTTATTTCTCCGTTTCTCCGTTTCTTTTTTCGTTTCTCCGTTTCTTTGTTCGTTTCTCCATTTCTTTGTTCGTTTCCCCATTTATTTCTCCGTTTCTCCGTTTCTTTGTTCGTTTCTCCGTTTCTTTGTTCGTTTCTCCGTTTCTTTCATAGTTTCTCCGTTTCTTTGTTCGTTTCTCCGTTTCTTTCTTCGTTTCTCCGCTTCTTTCTTCGTTTCTCCGTTTCTTTCTTCGTTTCTTCGTTTCTTTCTTCGTTTTTCCGTTTCTTTCTTCGTTTCTGCGTTTGTTTCTTCGTTTCTACATTTTTTTCTCCGTTTCTCCGTTTCTTTCTTCGTTTCTCCGTTTCTTTCTTCGTTTCTCCGTTTATTTCTTCGTTTCTCCGTTTCTTCCTTCGTTTCTTCGTTTCTCCGTTTCTCCGTTTCTCCGTTTCTCCGTTTCTGCGTTTCTCCGTTTCTCCGTTTCGATTAAATGATTATAATAGTTATAATTTCTATTATAAATCATTTGAGCTATAGTTAAATGATACACTAATACTCTAAATACATATTTAATATATTTTTTAATCCCTTTAGCCTCCAGAAGAATATTATTTATACTATTAACTCTATATAATAATTTACACAGAATCGCAAATAAATCTAACTATTTATTTATAATAATTGTTTTTTATTCACATATTTTAAAAATTGGGATGTACTCTTTAAATGTTCGATACATTTCTTTAATTTATTCATTAAATCGAATTAATCTATTCTTTATAATAACTTTAATAAAATTAATCCCTATAATTATTATAGAATTCATATTAAAATGTAATATTGAAATTTATTTTATTTGCCTAATTAATGTACTTATTGCCCCTATCATTTGCTTAAATAAAAAATCAATCAAAATAATTATAGGATATTCATCTGTTATAAAAACGTCTATTATATTTATTTTATTAATAATTAACAAAAATACATTTTTAACAATTTCATTTTATATTCAATAATTTCTTTAATTTTAATTTTTATATTTAAAATAATAAAGATTATCTCTTCTTCCTTATATAATATATTAACCTCTAATAAAAGAAAAATTATTTTATACTCAATAATTATTATGTACACAAATTTCCCACCTAAAGCTCCCTTTATACTGAAATAAATCGTCCTAGAAACATTAATAAATTCAAGAATAAAATTTACCTTTGAAGGTTTAATTTTACATTTATTCGAAAGATGAAACGTACTAAAGTTTGTACAAAAGTATTTATTTATTTTATCGCACGGTAGGGAATATCATACAAAAGGAAGTACTTATCTCTAATGTCGGTAAATTGTACTTGTCGCGCCATCTATTTGTGGAAATTAGAACAATTCCTCGACATACTTGAGCGTTTCTCCGCCAGGTGTTCTCGCCCCTTAAGTGTAGTTTATCCATTTCTCCAATAGATGGCAACCCATGTAATTACCACGTTACAGGGATTTGTAATTGCGGGTTCAGAATATATTTGCATACATACAAACTATAATTCCGATATTTAGAGAAATATTCATTTATTTTATCGCACGGTTTCTTCGATTGTATTTGTTCGATCTAACCAAATACTTCAAGAAATTGATGGCTTTATAGCCATTATTTATATCGGAACATTGTGGAAAATTGTTTAACAAAGAAACAGAGACACACGAACAAAGAAACGGAGAAACGAAGAAAGAAACGGAGAAACGAAGATGTAACGGAGGAACGATGAAAGAAACGGAGAAATAAATGGAGAAACGAAGATAGAAACGGAGAAACGAAGAATGAAACGGAGAAACGAAGAAACGATGAACGAAACGGAGAAACGAAGAAAGAAATCGAGAAACGAAGAAAGAAACGGAGAAACCGAGAAATAAATGGAGTAACGAAGAAATAAACGGAGAAACGAAGAAAGAAACGGCGTAACGAAGAAGCGAAGAAAGAAACCGAGAAACGAAGAAAGAAACGAAGACACGAAGAAAGAAACGGAGAAACGAAGAAAGAAACGGAGAAACGAACAAAGAAACGGAGAAACGAACAAAGAAACGGAGAAACGAACAAAGAAGCGGAGAAACGAACAAAGAAACGGAGAAACGAACAAAGAAACGGAGAAATAAATGGAGAAACGAAGAAATAAACGGAGAAACGAAGAAAGAAACGGAGAAACGAAGAAAGGAACGTAGAAACGAACAAAGAAACGGAGAAACGAAGAAAGAAACGGAGAAACGGAGAAATAAATGGAGAATCGATGAAATAAACTATGAAACGAAGAAAGAAACGGAGAAACAAAGAAAGAAACGGGAAAACGAACAAAGAAACGGAGAAACGAAGAAAGAAACGGAGAAACGAAGAAAGAAACGGAGAAACGAAGAAAGAAACGGAGAAACGAAGAAAGAAACGGAGAAACGGAGAAATGAATGGAGAATCGATGAAATAAACTGTGAAACGAAGAAAGAAACGGAGAAACAAAGAAAGAAACGGGAAAACGAACAAAGAAACGGAGAAACGAAGAAAGAAACGGAGAAACGAAGAAAGAAACGGAGAAACGAAGAATGAAACGGAGAAACAAAGAAAGAAACGGAGAAACGAAGAAAGAAACGAAGCAACGAAGAAAGAAACGGACAAACGAAGCAAGAAACGGAGAAACGATGAAAGAAACGGAGAAACGAAGAAAGAAACGGAGAAACGATGAAAGAAACGGAGAAACGAAGAAAGAAACGGAGAAACGAAAAAAGAAACGGAGAAACGAAGAAAGAAACGGAGAAACGGAGAAATGAATGGAGAATCGATGAAATAAACTGTGAAACGAAGAAAGAAACGGAGAAACGAAGAAAGGAACGGAGAAACGAACAAAGAAACGGAGAAACAAAGAAAGAAACGGAGAAACGAAGAAAGAAACGGAGAAACGGAGAAATGAATGGAGAATCGATGAAATAAACTGTGAAACGAAGAAAGAAACGGAGAAACAAAGAAAGAAACGGGAAAACGAACAAAGAAACGGAGAAACGAAGAAAGAAACGGAGAAACGAAGAAAGAAACGGAGAAACGAAGAAAGAAACGGAGAAACGAAGAAAGAAACGGAGAAACGGAGAAATGAATGGAGAATCGATGAAATAAACTGTGAAACGAAGAAAGAAACGGAGAAACGAAGAAAGGAACGGAGAAACGAACAAAGAAACGGAGAAACAAAGAAAGAAATGGAGAAACGAAGAAAGAAATGGAGAAACGAAGAAAGAAACGAAGAAACGAAGAAAGAAACGGAGAAACGAAGAAAGAAACGGAGAAACGATGAAAGAAACGGAGAAACGAAGAAAGAAACGGAGAATCGGCGAAATAAGTGGAGAATCGAAGAAATAAACCGAGAAACGGAGAAATAAATGGAGAAACGAAGAAAGAAACGGAGAAACGAAGAAAGAAACGGAGAAGCGAAAAAAGAGACGGAGAAACGATGAAAGAAGCGGAGAAACGGTGAAATAAATGGAGAAACGAAGAAATAAACGGAGAAACGAAGAAAGAAACGGAGAAACAAAGAAAGAAACGGAGAAACGAACAAAGAAACGGAGAAACAAAGAAAGAAACGGAGAAACGAAGAAAGAAACGAAGCAACGAAGAAAGAAACGGACAAACGAAGCAAGAAACGGAGAAACGATGAAAGAAACGGAGAAACGAAGAAAGAAACGGAGAAACGATGAAAGAAACGGAGAAACGAAGAAAGAAACGGAGAAACGAAAAAAGAAACGGAGAAACGAAGAAAGAAACGGAGAAACGGAGAAATAAATGGAGAAACCAAGAAAGAAACGGAGAAACAAAGAAAGAAACGGAGAAACGAACAAAGAAACGGAGAAACGAAGAAATAAACGGAGAAACGAAGAAAGAAATCGAGAAACGAAGAAAGAAACGAAGAAAGAAACGGAGAAACGAAGAAAGAAACGGAGAAACGATGAAAGAAACGGAGAAACGATGAAAGAAACGGAGAATCGGAGAAAGAAACGGAGAAACGAACAAAGAAACGTTTCTCCGTTTCTCCGTTTCTCTGTTTCTCTGTTTCTCGCTTTCTCCGTTTCTCCGTTTCTCCGTTTCTCCGTTTCTCCGTTTCTCTGTTTCTCGGTTTCTCCGTTTCTCCGTTTCTCGGTTTCTCCGTTTCTTGGTTTCTCCGTTTCTCCGTTTCTCGGTTTCTCCGATTCTCGATTTCTCCGTTTCTCCGTTTCTCGGTTTCTCCGTTTCTCGGTTTCTCCGTTTCTCCGTTTCTCCGTTTCTCCGTTTCTCGGATTCTCCGTTTCTCCGTATCTCCGTTTTTCGGTTTCCCCGTTTCTCCGTTTCTCCGTTTCTCGCTTTCCCCGTTTCTCGGTTTCTCCGTTTCTCGGTTTCTCCGTTTTTCCGTTTCTCGGTTTCTCCGTTTCTCGATTTCTCCGATTCTCGGTTTCTCGGTTTCTCGGTTTCTCCGTTTCTCCGTTTCTCCGTTTCTCCGTTTCTCCGTTTCTCCGTTTCTCCGTTTCTCCGTTTCTCCGTTTCTCCGTTTCTCCGTTTCTCCGTTTCTCCGTTTCTCCGTTTCTCCGTTTCTCCGTTTCTCCGTTTCTCCGTTTCTCCGTTTCTCCGTTTCTCCGTTTCTCCGTTTCTCCGTTTCTCCGTTTCTCCGTTTCTCCGTTTCTCCGTTTCTCCGTTTCTCCGTTTCTCCGTTTCTCCGTTTCTCCGTTTCTCCGTTTCTCCGTTTCTCCGTTTCTCCGTTTCTCCGTTTCTCCGTTTCTCCGTTTCTCCGTTTCTCCGTTTCTCCGTTTCTCCGTTTCTCCGTTTCTCCGTTTCTCCGTTTCTCCGTTTCTCCGTTTCTCCGTTTCTCCGTTTCTCCGTTTCTCCGTTTCTCCGTTTCTCCGTTTCTCCGTTTCTCCGTTTCTCCGTTTCTCCGTTTCTCCGTTTCTCCGTTTCTCCGTTTCTCCGTTTCTCCGTTTCTCCGTTTCTCCGTTTCTCCGTTTCTCCGTTTCTCCGTTTCTCCGTTTCTCCGTTTCTCCGTTTCTCCGTTTCTCCGTTTCTCCGTTTCTCCGTTTCTCCGTTTCTCCGTTTCTCCGTTTCTCCGTTTCTCCGTTTCTCCGTTTCTCCGTTTCTCCGTTTCTCCGTTTCTCCGTTTCTCCGTTTCTCCGTTTCTCCGTTTCTCCGTTTCTCCGTTTCTCCGTTTCTCCGTTTCTCCGTTTCTCCGTTTCTCCGTTTCTCCGTTTCTCCGTTTCTCCGTTTCTCCGTTTCTCCGTTTCTCCGTTTCTCCGTTTCTCCGTTTCTCCGTTTCTCCGTTTCTCCGTTTCTCCGTTTCTCCGTTTCTCCGTTTCTCCGTTTCTCCGTTTCTCCGTTTCTCCGTTTCTCCGTTTCTCCGTTTCTCCGTTTCTTTCTTCGTTACTCCGTTTCTTTCTTCGTTTCTCCGTTTCTTTCTTCGTTTCTCCGATTTTTTCTTCGTTTCTCCGTTTGTTTGTTCGTTTCTCCGTTTATTTCTTCGTTTCTCCATTTATTTCTCCGTTTCTGCGTTTCTTTCTTCGTTTCTCCGCGTGTTTGTTCGTTTCTCCGTTTATTTCTTCGTTTCTCCATTTATTTCTCCGTTTCTCCGTTTCTTTCGTCGTTTCCCCGTTTCTTTGTTCGTTTCTCCGTTTCTTTCTTCGTTTGTCCGTTTCTTTCTTCGTTTCTCCGTTTATTTCTTCGTTTCTCCGTTTCTTTGTTCGTTTCTCCGTTTCTTTCATCGTTTCACCGTTTCTTTCTTCGTTTCTCCGTTTCTTCCTTCGTTTCTTCGTTTCTCCGTTTCTCCGATTCTCCGTTCCTCCGTTTCTCCGTTTCTCCGTTTCTCCGTTTCTCCGTTTCGATTAAATGATTAAATGATTATAATAGTTATATTTTCTATTATAAATCATTTGAGCTATAGTTAAATTATACACTAATACTCTAAGTACATATTTAATATATTTTTTAATCTCTTTAGCCTCCAGAAGAATTTTATTTATACTATTCACTGTATATAATAATTTACTCAGAATCGGAAATAAATCTAATTATTTATTTATAATAATAATTTTTTATTCACTTATTTTAAAAATTGGGATGTACTCTTTAAATGGTCGATTCATTTCTTTAATTTATTCATTAAATTGAATTAATCTATTCTTTATAATAACATTAACAAAATTAATCCCTATAATTATTATAGAACTTATGTTAAAATTTAATAATGAAATTTATTTTATTTGCCTAATTAATGTAATTATTGCCCCTATCATTTCTTAAACAAAAAAATCAATCATAATAATTATAGGATATTCATCTGTTATACAAACATCTATTATAGTTATTTTATTAATAATTAACGAGAATACATTTTAAACATATTTCATTTTATATTCAATAATTTCTTTAATTTTAATTTTTATATCTAAAATAATAAATATTAACTCTTCTTCCTTATTTAATATATTAACCTCTAACAAAGAAAAATTTATTTTATACTCAATAATTATTATGTACACAAATTTCCCACCTATAGCACTCTTTATACTGAAATAAATCGTCCTGGAGACATTAATAAATGCAAGAATATAATTTACCGTGGAAGGTTTAATTTTACATTTATTCGAAAGATGAAACATACAAAAGTTTGTACAAAAGTATTAATTTATTTTATCGCACGGTAGGGAATATCATACAAATGGAAATACTTATCTCTAATGTCGGTAAATTGTACTTGTCGCGCCATCTATTTGTGCAAATTAGAACAATTCCTCGACAAACTTGAGCGTTTCTCCGCCAGGAGTTTTCACCCCCTAAGTGTAGTTTATCCCTTTCGCCAATAGATGGCAACACATGTAATTACCACGTTACAGGGATTTGTAATTGCGGGTTCAGAATATATTTGCATACATACAAACTATAATTCCGATATGTAGAGAAGTATTCATTTATTTTATCCCACGGCTTCTTCGATCGTATTTGTTCGATCTAACCAAGTATTTCAAGAAATTGATGGCTTTTTATACCGAAACATTGTCAAAAATTGTTTAATCTACGGTCCAGCGACGGTTGTTAATAATTATGATAAATAAATGTCAAGATATTGCGAAGTCTGCGAAGGCGAACTGTTTCAGTGAATGTTTGTTCATTTCAGCGATTGTTATTAACATGTACGCATGTTCCCTATATTGATCGAACAATGTGCATCTTATTTATGTATTGCAATTAATTAAGAAACTTATCGAAATTGATTTTGATCGAGACTCCACGTTAAAACGTGTTTCGTAAAGTTTTAAAGCACGGAAAGTAACAATTGTTCATTAGATACATTAATTTAACATTTGCTTAATTCTTATAATTTACACAATACGCGTAGAAGTGGTATTTTTTACACAAAAGTGCCAAAATTCAATTAATCGCTTTTTTAGATAGAAAAATCACCGCGATAATTACTTGTGAATCGATAGTCGATACGTGTAGCCTTGACAATTGCAGTTGGATCTCAGCGAAAAATTCCTCCGCGAACACAGAATATTTCAACGAAATGATATTTTAACGCATTATTTATACTAGGACATTGTTAATAATTGTTTAAAGTATGGTCCTACGATGGTTGTTAATAATTATGACAAACGAAACCCCGAGATATTGCGATATCTGGAAAGGCGAACGGTTTCGGTGAATATTTGTCCATTTCCGCGATTGTTACTAACATTTATGCATGTTCCGTACATTTATCTTACAATATGCATCTTATTTATGCATTAAATATGATTGGTTCGCCTACAGCAATTAATTTTGACCGAGATTCGAGGTATAAACGTGTTTCTTAATGTTTCAAAGCATGGGAAGTGGCAATTGTTTATTAGATACATTAATTTAACATTTGTTTCGTTCTTATAATTCTCGGAGTACGCGTGGAAGCTGTATTCTTTAAGTAAAAGCGTCGAAATTCAATTAATCGCTTTTCTAGATAGAAAAATCATCGTGATGGACGTTTGTGAATCGATTATCATTTCCAGCCTTGACAATGTCGGTTCGATCTCAATAACAACTATTCCATCGCGAAAAAAGAATATTTCAACGAAATGATATTTTAAGCCATGATCTATACTAGGACATTGTTAATAATTGTTTAAAGTATGGTCCTACGACGGTTGTTAATAATTATGACAAACAAACCCCGAGATATTGCGATATCTGGGAAGGCGAACGGTTTCGGTGAATATTTGTCCATTTCCGCGATTGTTACTAACATTTATGCATGTTCCCAATATTGATCAAATAATGTGCATCTTACTTAGGCTTCATAAATCATTAGCTAGTTTTCAGAAATTAATTGCGATCGGAAATGAAAGTAAAATATTTGTATTCATATATTTCTCAATTTGCAACCAATATTTATCTTCATAAGGAAATTATTGATTTACAATGCAAAAGAATATGCATTTTGTAAAATTAATAATCCCAACTTTTATAGTGCAAACCATTAATTAGTTTACAAATATTAATTTTCATTAAAAATCGAGAAATATATGTATACCAAACTATTAGTTAAATTTTCCGATAAAATTTAATTTTCATACTGTAATATAAAAGTTGGGAACTTGTAAAACTGTTTATAACAATCGCCTAGAAACATAAACATTCGCTATAGCAATACGCCTTCGCAGATTTCGCAATATCTTGATGTTTGTTTACATTATTATTAACAACCGTCGTAGGATCATACATTAGACAATTTTTAACAATGTCCTAGTATAAATAATGCCTTAAAATATCATTTCGTTGAAATATTCTGTGTTCGCGGAGGAATTTTTCGCTGAGATCCAACTGACATTCTCAAGGCTACACGTATCGATTATCGATTCACAAGTATTCATCGCGGTGATTTTTCTACCCAGAATAGCGATTAATTAAATTTTGGCACTTTTATGTAAAAAATACCACTTCTACGAGTTTTGTGTAAACCATAAGAATTAAACAAATGTTAAATTAATGTATCTAATGAACCATTGTTACTTTCCGTGCTTTAAAACTTTACGAAACACTTTTTAACGCGGAGTCTCGATCAAAATCAATTTCGATATGTTTCTTAATTAATTGCAATACATAAATAAGGTGCACATTGTTCGATCAATATAGGGAACATGCGTAAATGTTAATAACAATCGCTGAAATGAACAAACATTCACTGAAACAGTTCGCCTTCGCAGACTTCGCAATATCTTGACATTTATTTATCATAATTATTAACAACCGTCGCTGGACCGTAGATTAAACAATTTTTGAAATTCTTTCGGTACAAAAAGCCATCAATTTCTTGAAATATTTGGTTAGATCGAACAAATACGATCGAAGAAGCCGTGGGATAAAATAAATGAATATTTCTCTACATATCGGAATTATAGTTTGTATGTATGCAAATATATTCTGAACCCGCCATTACAAATCCCTGTAACGTGGTAATTACATGGGTTGCCATCTATTGGAGATAGGGTTAAACTACACTTAAGGGGTGAAAACACCTGGCGGAGAAACGCTCAAGTTGGTCGAGGAATTGTTCTAATTTCCACAAATAGATGGCGCGACAAGTACATTTACCGACATTAGAGATAAGTATTTCCATTTGTATGGTATTCCCTACCGTGCGGTAAAATAAATAAATACTTTTGTACAAACTTTTGTATGTTTCATTTTTCGAATAAATGTAAAATTAAACCTTCCACGGTAAATTTTATTCTTGAATTTATTAATGTCTCCAGGACGATTTATTTCAGTATAAAGAATGCTATAGGTGGGAAATTTGTGTACATAATAATTATTGAGTATAAAATAATTTTTCTTTTATCAGAGGTTAATGTATTAAATAAGGAAGAAGAGTTAATCTTTATTATTTTATATATAAAAATTAAAATTAAAGAAATTATTGAATATAAAATGAAATATGTTAAAAATGTATTCTTGTTAATTATTAATAAAATAACTATAATAGATGTTTGTATAACAGATGAATATCCTATAATTATTATGATTGATTTTTGATTTAAGCAAATGATAGGGGCAATAGTTACATTAATTAGGCAAATAAAATAAATTTCATTATTAAATTTTAATATGAGTTCTATAATAATTACAGGGATTAATTTTATCAAAGTTATTATAAAGAATAGATTAATTCAATTTAATGAATAAATTAAAGAAATGAATCGAACATTTAATGAGAACATCCCCATTTTTAAGATAAGTGAAAAAAAGATAATTATTATAAATAAATAATTAGATTTATTTCCGATTCTGTGTAAATTATTATATATAGTGAATAGTATAAATAAAATTCTTCTGGAGGCTAAAGAGATAAAAAAATATATTAAATATGTATTTAGAGTATTAGTGTCTAAGTTAACCATAGATCAAATGATTTATAATAGAAATTATAAATATTATAATCATTTAATCGAAACGGAGAAACGGAGAAACGGAGAAACGATGAAACGAAGGAAGAAACGGAGAAACGAAGAAAGAAACGGAGAAACGAAGAAAGAAACGGAGAAACGAAAAAGAAACGGAGAAACGGAGAAATAAATGGAGAAACGAAGAAATAAACGGAGAAACGAAGAAAGAAACGGAGAAACGAAGAAAGAAACGGAGAAGCGAAGAAAGAAACGGAGAAACGCAGAAAGAAACGGAGAATCGGAGAAAGAAACGGAGAAACGAACAAAGAAACGGAGAAACGAAGTAAGAAACGGAGAAACGGAGAAATAAATGGAGGAACGTAGAAATAAACGGAGAAACGAAGAAAGAAACGGAGAAACGAAGAAAGGAACGGAGAAACGAACAATGAAACGGAGAAACGAACAAAGAAACGGAGAAACGGAGAAAGAAGGGGAGAAACGAAGAAAGAAACGGAGAAGCGAAGAAATAAACCGAGAAACGGAGAAATAAATGGAGAAACCAAGAAATAAACGGAGAGACGAAGAAAGAAACGGAGAAACAAAGAAAGAAACGGAGAAACGAAGAAAGGAACGGAGAAACGAACAAAGAAACGGAGAAACGAAGAAAGAAACGGAGAAATAAATGGAGAAACGAAGATATAAACGGAGAAACGAAGAAAGAAACGGAGAAATAAATGCAGAAACGAAGATATAAACGGAGAAACGAACAAAGAAACGGAGAAGCGAAGAAACGATGAAAGAAACGGAGAAACGGAGAAATGGAAAAAGAAACGGAGAAACGGAGAAATAAATGGAGAAACCAAGAAATAAACGGAGAAACGAAGAAAGAAACGGAGAAACAGAGAAAGAAACGGAGAAACGAAAAAAGAAACGGAGAAACGAAGAAAGAATCGGAGAAACGAACACAGAAACGGAGAAACGAAGAAAGAATCGGAGAAATAAATGGAGAAACGAAGAAAGAAACGGAGAAACAAAGAAAGAAACGGAGAAATGAACAAAGAAACGAAGAAACGAAGAAGGAAACGGAGAAACGAACACAGAAACGGAGAAACGAAGAAAGAATCGGAGAAATAAATGGAGAAACGAAGATATAAACGGAGAAACGAAGAAAGAAACGGAGAAACGAACAAAGAAACGAAGAAACGAAGAAAGAAACGGAGAAACGAACAAAGAAACGGAGAAACAAATAAATGGAGAAACGAAGATATAAACGGAGAAACGAAGAAAGAAACGGAGAAACGAACAAAGAAACGAAGAAACGAAGAAAGAAACGGAGAAACGAACAAAGAAACGGAGAAACGAAGAAAGAAACGGAGAAACGAACAAAGAAACGGAGAAACGAAGAAAGAATCGGAGAAACGAACACAGAAACGGAGAAACGAAGAAAGAATCGGAGAAATAAATGGAGAAACGAAGAAAGAAACGGAGAAACAAAGAAAGAAACGGAGAAATGAACAAAGAAACGAAGAAACGAAGAAGGAAACGGAGAAACGAACACAGAAACGGAGAAACGAAGAAAGAATCGGAGAAATAAATGGAGAAACGAAGATATAAACGGAGAAACGAAGAAAGAAACGGAGAAACGAACAAAGAAACGAAGAAACGAAGAAAGAAACGGAGAAACGAACAAAGAAACGGAGAAACGGAGAAAGAATCGGAGAAATAAATGGAGAAACGAAGATATAAACGGAGAAACGAAGAAAGAAACGGAGAAACGAAGAAAGAAACGGAGAAACGAAGAGAGAAACGGAGAAACGAAGAAGGAAACGAAGAAAAGGAGAAACGAACAAAGAAACGTTTCATCGTTTCTCCGTTTCTCTGTTTCTCGGTTTCTCCGTTTCTCCGTTTCTCCGTTTCTCGGTTTCTCCGTTTCTCCGTTTCTCCGTTTCTCCGTTTCTCGGATTCTCCGTTTCTCCGTATCTCCGTTTCTCGGTTTCTCCGTTTCTCCGTTTCTCCGTTTCTCGCTTTCCCCGTTTCTCAGTTTCTCCGTTTCTCGGTTTCTCCGTTTTTCCGTTTCTCGGTTTCTCCGTTTCTCGGTTTCTCCGATTCTCGGTTTCTCCGTTTCTCCGTTTCTCGGTTTCTCCGTTTCTCCGTTTCTCGGTTTCTCCGTTTCTCCGTTTCTCAGTTTCTCCGTTTCTCGGTTTCTCCGTTTCTCCGTTTCTCGGTTACTCCGTTTCTTGGTTTCTCCGTTTCTCCGTTTCACGCTTTCCCCGTTTCTCAGTTTCTCCGTTTCTCGGTTTCTCCGTTTTTCCGTTTCTCGGTTTCTCCGTTCCTCGGTTTCTCCGATTCTCGGTTTCTCCGTTTCTCGGTTTCTCCGTTTCTCCGTTTCTCGGTTTCTCCGTTTCTCCGTTTCTCCGTTTCTCAGTTTCTCCGTTTCTCCGTTTCTCCGTTTCTCGGTTTCTCCGTTTCTCCGTTTCTCCGTTTCTCCGTTTCTCCGTTTCTCCGTTTCTCCGTTTCTCCGTTTCTCCGTTTCTCCGTTTCTCCGTTTCTCCGTTTCTCCGTTTCTCCGTTTCTCCGTTTCTCCGTTTCTCCGTTTCTCCGTTTCTCCGTTTCTCCGTTTCTCCGTTTCTCCGTTTCTCCGTTTCTCCGTTTCTCCGTTTCTCCGTTTCTCCGTTTCTCCGTTTCTCCGTTTCTCCGTTTCTCCGTTTCTCCGTTTCTCCGTTTCTCCGTTTCTCCGTTTCTCCGTTTCTCCGTTTCTCCGTTTCTCCGTTTCTCCGTTTCTCCGTTTCTCCGTTTCTCCGTTTCTCCGTTTCTGCGTTTCTCCGTTTCTCCGTTTCTCCGTTTCTCTGTTTCTCCGTTTCTCGGATTCTCCGTTTCTTGGTTTCTCCGTTTCTCCGTTTATCGGTTTCTCCGTTTCTCCGTTTCTCGGTTTCTCCGTTTCTCCGTTTCTCCGTTTCTCCGTTTCTCCGTTTCTCCGTTTCTCCGTTTCCCCGTTTCTCCGTTTCTCGGTTTCTCCGTTTCTCCGTTTCTCCGTTTCTCGGTTTCTCGGTTTCTCCGTTTCTCCGTTTCTCCGTTTCTCGCTTTCCCCGTTTCTCCGTTTCTCGGTTTCTCCGTTTTTCCGTTTCTCGGTTTCTCCGTTTCTCCGTTTCTGGGTTTCTCCGATTCTCGGTTTCTCTGTTTCTCCGTTTCTCGGTTTCTCCGTTTCTCCGATTCTCCGTTTCTCCGTTTCTCCGTTTCTCGGTTTCTCAGTTTCTCCGTTTCTCGGTTTCTCCGTTTCTCCGTTTCTCCGTTTCTCGGTTTCTCCGTTTCTCCGTTTCTCCATTTCTTTCTTCGTTTCTCCGTTTCTTTGTTCGTTTCTCCGTTTCTTTCATCGTTTCTCCGTTTCTTTCTCCGTTTCTCCGTTTCTTTCTTCGTTTCTCCTTTTCTTTGTTCGTTTTTTCGTTTCTTTCTTTGTTTCTCCGTTTCTTTGTTCGTTTCTCCGTTTCTTTCTTCGTTTCTCCGTTTCTTTGTTCGTTTCTCCGTTTCTTTCTTCGTTTCTCCGTTTCATTCTTCGTTTCTCCGTTTCTTTTTCGTTTCTCCGTTTGTTTCTTCGTTTCTCCGTTTCTTTCTTCGTTTCTCCGTTTAGTTCTTCGTTTCTCCGTTTATTTCTTCGTTTCTCCATTTATTTCTCCGTTTCTCCGTTTCTTTCTTCGTTTCCCCGTTTCTTTGTTCGTTTCTCCGTTTCTTTCTTCGTTTGTCCGTTTCTTTCTTCGTTTCTCCGTTTATTTCTTCGTTTCTCCGTTTCTTTGTTCGTTTCTCCGTTTCTTTCATCGTTTCTCCGTTTCTTTCTCCGTTTCTCCGTTTCTGTCTTCGTTTGTACGTTTCTTTGTTCGTTTCTCCGTTTCTTTGTTCGTTTCTCCGTTTCTTTCTTCGTTTCTCCGTTTCATTCTTTGTTTCTCCGTTTATTTCTTCGTTTCTCCATTTATTTCTACGTTTCTCCGTTCCTTTCTTCGTTTCTCCGTTTCTTTCTTCGTTTCACCGTTTCTTTCTTCGTTTCTCCGTTTCTTCCTTCGTTTCTTCGTTTCTCCGTTTCTCCGATTCTCCGTTCCTCCGTTTCTCCGTTTCTCCGTTTCTCCGTTTCTCCGTTTCGATTAAATGATTAAATGATTATAATAGTTATATTTTCTATTATAAATCATTTCAGCTATAGTTAAATTATACACTAATACTCTAAGTACATATTTAATATATTTTTTAATCTCTTTAGCCTCCAGAAGAATTTTATTTATACTATTCACTGTATATAATAATTTACTCAGAATCGGAAATAAATCTAATTATTTATTTATAATAATAATTTTTTATTGACTTATTTTAAAAATTGGGATGTACTCTTTAAATGGTCGATTCATTTCTTTAATTTATTCATTAAATTGAATTAATCTATTCTTTATAATAACTTTAACATAATTAATCGCTATAATTATTATAGAACTCATGTTAAAATTTAATAATGAAATTTATTTTATTTGCCTAATTAATGTAATTATTGCCCCTATCATTTCTTAAACAAAAAAATCAATCATAATAATTATAGGATATACATCTGTTATACAAACATCTATTATAGTTATTTTATTAATAATTAACGAGAATACATTTTAAACATATTTCATTTTATATTCAATAATTTCTTTAATTTTAATTTTTATATCTAAAATAATAAATATTAACTCTTCTTCCTTATTTAATATATTAACCTCTAACAAAGAAAAATTTATTTTATACTCAATAATTATTATGTACACAAATTTCCCACCTATAGCACTCTTTATACTGAAATAAATCGTCCTGGAGACATTAATAAATGCAAGAATAAAATTTACCGTGGAAGGTTTAATTTTACATTTATTCGAAAGATGAAACATACAAAAGTTTGTACAAAAGTATTAATTTATTTTATCGCACGGTAGGGAATATCATACAAATGGAAATACTTATCTCTAATGTCGGTAAATTGTACTTGTCGCGCCATCTATTTGTGCAAATTAGAACAATTCCTCGACAAACTTGAGCGTTTCTCCGCCAGGAGTTTTCACCCCTTAAGTGTAGTTTATCCCTTTCGCCAATAGATGGCAACACATGTAATTACCACGTTACAGGGATTTGTAATTGCGGGTTCAGAATATATTTGCATACATACAAACTATAATTCCGATATGTAGAGATATTCATTTATTTTATCCCACGGCTTCTTCGATCGTATTTGTTCGATCTAACCAAGTATTTCAAGAAATTGATGGCTTTTTATACCGAAACAATTTCAAAAATTGTTTAATCTACGGTCCAGCGACGGTTGTTAATAATTATGATAAATAAATGTCAAGATATTGCGAAGTCTGCGACGGCGAACGGTTTCAGTGAATATTTGTCCATTTCCGCGATTGTTACTAACATTTATGCATGTTCCGTACATTTATCTTACAATATGCATCTTATTTATGCATTAAATATGATTGGTTCGCCTACAGCAATTAATTTTGACCGAGATTCGAGGTATAAACGTGTTTCTTAATGTTTCAAAGCATGGGAAGTGGCAATTGTTTATTAGATACATTAATTTAACATTTGTTTCGTTCTTATAATTCTCGGAGTACGCGTGGAAGCTGTATTCTTTAAGTAAAAGCGTCGAAATTCAATTAATCGCTTTTCTAGATAGAAAAATCATCGTGATGGACGTTTGTGAATCGATTATCATTTCCAGCCTTGACAATGTCGGTTCGATCTCAATAACAACTATTCCATCGCGAAAAAAGAATATTTCAACGAAATGATATTTTAAGCCATGATCTATACTAGGACATTGTTAATAATTGTTTAAAGTATGGTCCTACGACGGTTGTTAATAATTATGACAAACAAACCCCGAGATATTGCGATATCTGGGAAGGCGAACGGTTTCGGTGAATATTTGTCCATTTCCGCGATTGTTACTAACATTTATGCATGTTCCCAATATTGATCGAATAATGTGCATCTTACTTAGGCTTCATAAATCATTAGCTAGTTTTCAGAAATTAATTGCGATCGGAAATGAAAGTAAAATATTTGTATTCATATATTTCTCAATTTGCATCCAATATTTATCTTCATAAGGAAATTATTGATTTACAATGCAAAAGAATATGCATTTTGTAAAATTAATAATCCCAACTTTTATAGTGCAAACCATTAATTAGTTTACAAATATTAATTTTCATTAAAAATCGAGAAATATATGTATACCAAACTATTAGTTAAATTTTCCGATAAAATTTAATTTTCATACTGTAATATAAAAGTTGGGAACTTGTAAAACTGTTTATAACAATCGCCTAGAGACATAAACGTTCGCTATAGCAATACGCCTTCGCAGATTTCGCAATATCTTGATGTTTGTTTACATTATTATTAACAACCGTCGTAGGATCATACATTAGACAATTTTTAACAATGTCCTAGTATAAATAATGCGTTAAAATATCATTTCGTTGAAATATTCTGTGTTCGCGGAGGAATTTTTCGCTGAGATCCAACTGCAATTGTCAAGGCTACACGTATCGATTATCGATTCACAAGTAATTATCGCGGTGATTTTTCTATCTAAAAAAGCGATTAATTGAATTTTGGCACTTTTGTGTAAAAAATACCACTTCTACGCGTATTGTGTAAACCATAAGAATTAAACAAATGTTAAATTAATGTATCTAATGAACCATTGTTACTTTCCGTGCTTTAAAACTTTACGAAACACTTTTTAACGCGGAGTCTCGATCAAAATCAATTTCGATATGTTTCTTAATTAATTGCAATACAAAAATAAGATGCACATTGTTCGATGAATATAGGGAACATGCGTAAATGTTAATAACAATCGCTGAAATGAACAAACATTCACTGAAACAGTTCGCCTTCGCAGACTTCGCAATATCTTGACATTTATTTATCATAATTATTAACAACCGTCGCTGGACCGTAGATTAAACAATTTTTGAAATTCTTTCGGTACAAAAAGCCATCAATTTCTTGAAATATTTGGTTAGATCGAACAAATACGATCGAAGAAGCCGTGGGATAAAATAAATGAATATTTCTCTACATATCGGAATTATAGTTTGTATGTATGCAAATATATTCTGAACCCGCAATTACAAATCCCTGTAACGTGGTAATTACATGGGTTGCCATCTATTGGAGATAGGGTTAAACTACACTTAAGGGGTGAAAACACCTGGCGGAGAAACGCTCAAGTTTGTCGAGGAATTGTTCTAATTTCCACAAATAGATGGCGAGACAAGTACATTTACCGACATTAGAGATAAGTATTTCCATTTGTATGATATTCCCTACCGTGCGGTAAAATAAATAAATACTTTTGTACAAACTTTTGTATGTTTCATTTTTCGAATAAATGTAAAATTAAACCTTCCACGGTAAATTTTATTCTTGAATTTATTAATGTCTCCAGGACGATTTATTTCAGTATAAAGAATGCTATAGGTGGGAAATTTGTGTACATAATAATTATTGAGTATAAAATAATTTTTCTTTTATCAGAGGTTAATGTATTAAATAAGGAAGAAGAGTTAATCTTTATTATTTTATATATAAAAATTAAAATTAAAGAAATTATTGAATATAAAATGAAATATGTTAAAAATGTATCCTTGTTAATTATTAATAAAATAACTATAATAGATGTTTGTATAACAGATGAATATCCTATAATTATTATGATTGATTTTTGATTTAAGCAAATGATAGGGGCAATAGTTACATTAATTAGGCAAATAAAATAAATTTCATTATTAAATTTTAATATGAGTTCTATAATAATTACAGGGATTAATTTTATCAAAGTTATTATAAAGAATAGATTAATTCAATTTAATGAATAAATTAAAGAAATGAATCGAACATTTAATGAGAACATCCCCATTTTTAAGATAAGTGAAAAAAAGATAATTATTATAAATAAATAATCAGATTTATTTCCGATTCTGTGTAAATTATTATATATAGTGAATAGTATAAATAAAATTCTTCTGGAGGCTAAAGAGATAAAAAAATATATTAAATATGTATTTAGAGTATTAGTGTCTAAGTTAACCATAGATCAAATGATCTATAATAGAAATTATAAATATTATAATCATTTAATCGAAACGGAGAAACGGAGAAACGGAGAAACGATGAAACGAAGGAAGAAACGGAGAAACGAAGAAATAAACCGAGAAACGGAGAAAGAAACGGAAAAACGAACAAAGAAACGGAGAAACGAGCAATGAAACGGAGAAACGAACAAACAAAGGGAGAAACGAACAAAGAAACCGAGAAACGAACAAAGAAACGGAGAAATGAATAAAGAAACGGAGAAACGGAGAAATAAATGGAGAAACGAAGAAATAAACGGAGAAACGAAGAAAGAAACGGAGAAACGAAGAAAGAAACGGAGAAACGAAGAAAGAAACGGACAAACGAAGAAAGAAACGGAGAAACGAAGAAAGAAACGGAGAAACGAAGAAACGAAGAAAGAAACGGAGAAACGGAGAAATAAATGGAGAAACGAAGAAATAAACGGAGAAACGAAGAAAGAAACGGAGAAATAAATGGAGAAACGAAGATATAAACGGAGAAACGAAGAAAGAAACGGAGAAACGAACAAAGAAACGAAGAAACGAAGAAAGAAACGGAGAAACGAACACAGAAACGGAGAAACGAAGAAAGAATCGGAGAAATAAACGGAGAAACGAAGAAAGAATCGGAGAAATAAATGGAGAAACGAAGATATAAACGGAGAAACGAAGAAAGAAACGGAGAAACGAACAAAGAAACGAAGAAACGAAGAAAGAAACGGAGAAACGAACAAAGAAACGGAGAAACGAAGAAAGAAACGGAGAAACGAACAAAGAAACGGAGAAACGAAGAAAGAATCGGAGAAACGAACACAGAAACGGAGAAACGAAGAAAGAATCGGAGAAATAAACGGAGAAACGAAGAAAGAATCGGAGAAATAAATGGAGAAACGAAGATATAAACGGAGAAACGAAGAAAGAAACGGAGAAACGAACAAAGAAACGAAGAAACGAAGAAAGAAACGGAGAAACGAACAAAGAAACGGAGAAACGAAGAAAGAAACGGAGAAACGAACAAAGAAACGGAGAAACGAAGAAAGAATCGGAGAAACGAACACAGAAACGGAGAAACGAAGAAAGAATCGGAGAAATAAATGGAGAAACGAAGATATAAACGGAGAAACGAAGAAAGAAACGGAGAAACGAACAAAGAAACGAAGAAACGAAGAAAGAAACGGAGAAACGAACAAAGAAACGGAGAAACGGAGAAAGAATCGGAGAAATAAATGGAGAAACGAAGATATAAACGGAGAAACGAAGAAAGAAACGGAGAAACGAAGAAAGAAACGGAGAAACGAAGAGAGAAACGGAGAAACGAAGAAGGAAACGAAGAAAAGGAGAAACGAACAAAGAAACGTTTCATCGTTTCTCCGTTTCTCTGTTTCTCGGTTTCTCCGTTTCTCCGTTTCTCCGTTTCTCGGTTTCTCCGTTTCTCCGTTTCTCCGTTTCTCCGTTTCTCGGATTCTCCGTTTCTCCGTATCTCCGTTTCTCGGTTTCTCCGTTTCTCCGTTTCTCCGTTTCTCGCTTTCCCCGTTTCTCAGTTTCTCCGTTTCTCGGTTTCTCCGTTTTTCCGTTTCTCGGTTTCTCCGTTTCTCGGTTTCTCCGATTCTCGGTTTCTCCGTTTCTCCGTTTCTCGGTTTCTCCGTTTCTCCGTTTCTCGGTTTCTCCGTTTCTCCGTTTCTCAGTTTCTCCGTTTCTCGGTTTCTCCGTTTCTCCGTTTCTCGGTTACTCCGTTTCTTGGTTTCTCCGTTTCTCCGTTTCACGCTTTCCCCGTTTCTCAGTTTCTCCGTTTCTCGGTTTCTCCGTTTTTCCGTTTCTCGGTTTCTCCGTTTCTCGGTTTCTCCGATTCTCGGTTTCTCCGTTTCTCCGTTTCTCGGTTTCTCGGTTTCTCCGTTTCTCCGTTTCTCCGTTTCTCCGTTTCTCCGTTTCTCTGTTTCTCGGTTTCTCCGTTTCCCCGTTTCTCGGTTTCTCCGTTTCTTGGTTTCTCCGTTTCTCCGTTTCTCCGTTTCTCGGTTTCTCGGTTTCTCCGTTTCTCCGTTTCTCCGTTTCTCCGTTTCTCCGTTTCTCTGTTTCTCGGTTTCTCCGTTTCCCCGTTTCTCGGTTTCTCCGTTTCTTGGTTTCTCCGTTTCTCCGTTTCTCGGTTTCTCCGATTCTCGATTTCTCCGTTTTTCCGTTTCTCGGTTTCTCCGTTCCTCGGTTTCTCCGATTCTCGGTTTCTCCGTTTCTCCGTTTCTCGGTTTCTCCGTTTCTCCGTTTCTCGGTTTCTCCGTTTCTCCGTTTCTCAGTTTCTCCGTTTCTCCGTTTCTCCGTTTCTCCGTTTCTCGGTTTCTCCGTTTCTCCGTTTCTCCGTTTCTCGGTTTCTCCGTTTCTCCGTTTCTCCGTTTCTCCGTTTCTCCGTTTCTCCGTTTCTCCGTTTCTCCGTTTCTCCGTTTCTCCGTTTCTCCGTTTCTCCGTTTCTCCGTTTCTCCGTTTCTCCGTTTCTCCGTTTCTCCGTTTCTCCGTTTCTCCGTTTCTCCGTTTCTCCGTTTCTCCGTTTCTCCGTTTCTCCGTTTCTCCGTTTCTCCGTTTCTCCGTTTCTCCGTTTCTCCGTTTCTCCGTTTCTCCGTTTCTCCGTTTCTCCGTTTCTCCGTTTCTCCGTTTCTCCGTTTCTCCGTTTCTCCGTTTCTCCGTTTCTCCGTTTCTCCGTTTCTCCGTTTCTCCGTTTCTCCGTTTCTCCGTTTCTCCGTTTCTCCGTTTCTCCGTTTCTCCGTTTCTCCGTTTCTCCGTTTCTCCGTTTCTCCGTTTCTCCGTTTCTCCGTTTCTCCGTTTCTCCGTTTCTCCGTTTCTCCGTTTCTCCGTTTCTCCGTTTCTCCGTTTCTCCGTTTCTCCGTTTCTCCGTTTCTCCGTTTCTCCGTTTCTCCGTTTCTCCGTTTCTCCGTTTCTCCGTTTCTCCGTTTCTCCGTTTCTCCGTTTCTCCGTTTCTCCGTTTCTCCGTTTCTCCGTTTCTCCGTTTCTCCGTTTCTCCGTTTCTCCGTTTCTCCGTTTCTCCGTTTCTCCGTTTCTCCGTTTCTCCGTTTCTCCGTTTCTCCGTTTCTCCGTTTCTCCGTTTCACCGTTTCTCCGTTTCTCCGTTTCTCCGTTTCTCCGTTTCTCTGTTTCTCCGTTTCTCCGTTTCTCCGTTTCTCCGTTTCTCCGTTTCTCGGTTTCTCCGTTTCTCCATTTCTCCGTTTCTCCGTTTCTTTGTTCGTTTCTCCGTTTCTTTGTTCGTTTCTCCGTTTTTCTTTCTTCGTTACTCCGTTTCTTTCTTCGTTTCTCCGTTTCTTTCTTCGGTTCTCCGATTCTTTCTTCGTTTCTCCGATTGTTTGTTCGTTTCTCCATTTATTTCTCCGTTTCTGCGTTTCTTTCTTCGTTTCTCCGTGTGTTTGTTCGTTTCTCCGTTTATTTCTTCGTTTCTCCATTTATTTCTCCGTTTCTCTGTTTCTTTCGTCGTTTCCCCGTTTCTTTGTTCGTTTCTCCGTTTCTTTCTTCGTTTGTCCGTTTCTTTCTTCGTTTCTCCGTTTATTTCTTCGTTTCTCCGTTTCTTTCTTCGTTTCTCCGTTTATTTCTTCGTTTCTCCATTTATTTCTACGTTTCTCCGTTCCTTTCTTCGTTTCTCCGTTTCTTTCTTCGTTTCACCGTTTCTTTCTTCGTTTCTCCGTTTCTTCCTTCGTTTCTTCGTTTCTCCGTTTCTCCGATTCTCCGTTCCTCCGTTTCTCCGTTTCTCCGTTTCTCCGTTTCGATTAAATGATTAAATGATTATAATAGTTATATTTTCTATTATAAATCATTTGAGCTATAGTTAAATTATACACTAATACTCTAAGTACGTATTTAATATATTTTTTAATCTCTTTAGCCTCCAGAAGAATTTTATTTATACTATTCACTGTATATAATAATTTACACAGAATCGGAAATAAATCTAATTATTTATTTATAATAATTATTTTTTATTCACTTATTTTAAAAATTGGGATGTACTCTTTAAATGTTCGATTCATTTCTTTAATTTATTCATTAAATTGAATTAATCTATTCTTCATAATAACTTTAATAAAATTAATCCCTATAATTATATATTATAGAATTCATATTAAAATTTAGTGATGAAATATATTTTATTTGCCTAATTAATGTAATTATTGCCCCTATCATTTGCTTAAATAAAAAATCAATCAAAATAATAATAGGAGATTCATCTGTTATATTATACAAGCATCTATTACAGTTATTTTATTAATAATTAACAAAAATACATTTTTAACATATTTCATTTTATATTCCATAATTTCTTTAATTTTAATTTTGATTTTTAAAATAATAAAGATTAACTCTTCTTCCTTATTTATTATATTAACCTCTAATAAAAAAAAATTATTTTATACTCAATAATTATTATGTACACAAATTTCCCACCTATAGCACTCTATATACTGAAATAAATCGTCCTAGAAACATTAATAAATTCAAGAATAAAATTTACCGTGGAAGGTTTAATTTTACATTTATTCGAAAGATGAAACATACAAAAGTTTGTACAAAAGTATTTATTTATTTTATCGCACGGTAGGGAATATCATACAAATGGAAATACTTATCTCTAATGTCGGTAAATTGTACCTGTCGCGCCATCTATTTGTGGAAATTAGAACAATTCCTCGACAAACTTGAGCGTTTCTCCGCCAGGTGTTTTCACCCCTTAAGTGTAGTTTATCCCTTTCTCCAATAGATGGCAACCCATGTAATTACCACGTTACAGGGTTTCGTAATTGCGGGTTCAGAATATATTTGCATACATACATACTACAATTCCGATATGTAGAGAAATATTCATCTTTTTTATCGCACGGTTTCTTCGATTGTATTTGTTCGATCTAACCAAATACTTCAAGAAATTGATGGCTTTATAGCCATTATTTATACCGGAACATTGTGAAAAATTGTTTAATAAAGAAACGAAGAAACGAACATAGAAACGGATAAACGAATAAAGAAACGGAGAAGCGAAGAATGAAACGGAGAATCGAAGAAAGAAACGGAGAAATAAATGGAGAAACGAAGATATAAACGGAGAAACGAACAAAGAAACGGAGAAGCGAAGAAACGATGAAAGAAACGGAGAAACGAAGAAAGAGACGGAGAAACGAAGAAAGAAACGGAGAAACGAACAAAGAAACGGAGAAACGAACAAAGAAACGGAGAAACGAACAAAGAAACGGAGAAACGAACAAAGAAACGGGGAAACGAACAAAGAAACGGAGAAACGAACAAAGAAACGGAGAAACGAACAAAGAAACGGAGAAACGAACAAAGAAACGGAGAAACGAAGAAAGAAACGGAGAAACGGAGAAATAAATGGAGAATCGAAGAAATAAACTGTGAAACGAAGAAAGAAACGGAGAAACGAAGAAAGAAACGGAGAAACGAAGAAAGAAACGGAGAAACGAAGAATGAAACGGAGAATCGAAGAAAGAAACGGAGAAATAAGTGCAGAAACGAAGATATAAACGGAGAAACGAACAAAGAAACGGAGAAGCGAAGAAACGATGAAAGAAACGGAGAAACGGAGAAATAAATGGAGAAACGAAGAAAGAAACGGAGAAACGAAGAAAGAAATGGAGAAACGAAGAAACGGAGAAACGGAGAAATAAACCGAGAAACGGAGAAATAAATGGAGAAACCAAGAAATAAACGGAAAAACGAAGAAAGAAACGGAGAAACGAAGAAAGAAACGGAGAAACGAAGAAAGAAACGGAGAATCGGAGAAAGAAGCGGAGAAACGAAGAAAGAAACGGAGAAACGAAGAAAGAAACGGAGAAACGAAGAAAGAAATGGAGAAACGAAGAAACGGAGAAACGGAGAAATAAACGGAGA